>NC_132880.1:46069561-46392061 GCF_030463535.1 Salminus brasiliensis | reverse complement strand
AATCCATTCTTCCCTCAACCAGGGAACTGTTCCACTGGCTGCAACGCAAACCTACAGAATGCTTAATCCACCCCATGCTTAACAGTTGGAAAGGTTTACTTTTCATGAAAATCCAAACTTTTACTTTTTCTCCATACTCTTATACTACTCATTCTGTCTCAAAGCTTCTGAGGCTAAATTTTGTGATGAGGCCTTTTTTCATGAATGGGTCCAACTCATCAACCATTTTTAAGAAGACATTTCTCCCTAAAACCTAATTATACAGCTTTTACAAAGATTCTAACATTCGTCAGTGTTTTCTCATCTGGGAATTACAGGGATAATAGGACCCATCATTGTAAGAGCTGAGCTGTGAACAATTTAAATTTTGATAAAAAAAATAAATAAATAAAACACATTATGATATTATGTCTTTTCTTAGGAATATAGTGGTGAAGGAATCCCACTTTTTGTAGCTAAATAAGGTCTCAGACCTTGATAAAATGTGGGGGACAAATCTTGAGGAACCTTAACTTTAGCAAAATGTTCATTTCTATTATAAAGCTAAGCAAAACAAAAATAATCCACTAATTTTGCTTTAAAAAATAAAAATAGCTCAGCTCATCCTCAACTCGCTTAACTACTCACAGACACAGAAATTCTGAACAGGGGTGAATTACACCAGACCATTTACTGCACATGTACCTCATCCTTCCCCAGGAGCACCTTCGTAGTAAACACAGTAGTGCTGACGTCACTGCATTTCGTGTCAGGGGTTACAGATACAAGCGTCCCGATCTTCCCGTACTGCGTAAGAACGATGAAGATGTAGTTGCTGAACTCTGTGCAAACAGCTTGAGTCGATATCCCGTTGATTATTTTCTCCGCTTGTCTCGTTTTGATGAGCGCTTGATGGGCCATGGCAAATCCTGACACCTGAAAGCACACACAAACAGGAGAAAGTTAAAGATGCAGGTTATTATAATTCTGTAGCGTTTCATCAACACGCTTCTGATCTGCCAGTATCAGCAGGAACCATGTTTTATTAGGCTTTAATTAGGCTGCTAAGCAGACAATAGCACAGTGTATCAGTCCACAGTCCAGAAGCTATCTCACCTCTACATCACACCTCCACCCTCTGCACCCTGCATGCACTTACTGGAACTCCCAGGCTCAGTCCCAACGGATCAGCTTTCTGGAGACGAGCGGAGATGAGCCCACAGCCCCATGGCCAATGGGGCCAATGATCACAGGGTTGTGGGTTCGATACCCAGGCTCGGCAAGCTGCCACTGTTAAGCCCTTGGGCAAGGCCCTTTCTGCGCACTGGCACCTTCGTATCTTGTCTTCTGGGGCTTAGTCTGCTTTCTTACATTTCTAGAATAGCATATTTCACCAATTCCCAATAACAGCTCATATTTTAACAGTTCAACCATGCAGGTCCGAGGAAATCAGTTCTCCTGCAATTCCCTGGGAGCTCCAGATCGTCCTGCAAAAACAGTCCTAAATTCATAACATGTAAATAAACAGTGAATTGTTTATTCGTGGTGATAATTATGAATATCTACAATCTTCCCTTTGGTGTGATTTATTTTATATAGTCAGTGCAAAGCCAGCAATGTCAGGTTTTTATGACTTCTGGCTTTTCTGCATGACATTATTTATGGAAACAGGAGTTCATTCACTTTAATAATGAACACTTTTGATGCAAAATTGCATTAAATACCATAATAGTTAAATGTTTTTGGAGAATATGATTACAGCACTGTCAGCCTTTGCATAACTTCACTATGAGCCAGTCAGCATAATATTTTAATATTACAGTAACTATATAACCTTATTTTTTTTATCATATTTATGTTGCATTAGCTGCCAACCTATCTGTATCTGGCAGAAACAGAGGCTGCACCTCCAATACCGGCTCCCATTCACTCTCCCTGTGCTACACCTGCTAGCTAATGACATAGCACTGCTTCCCAGGGTAGGCCACATTTCCTCACCGGAGAGGAGCAGCGCCAGCCCGGTCCACGGCTCAGGAAACACCGAGGCTTCCCAGCGAGCGAGTCAGCGTGAGGAAAAGACGCTGAAATCCGACCTTAAAACTCCGATTTCAGCCGAACGCACAAAACATCCGCTCTACAACCCGTGTGGATATTCTTACCGCGGTTTTCGCCGGTCGGTTGAGGTTGTTGTTAGCAGACAGCTCGCCTTCAAAACAGAAACTTGCAGCCGTTCACATGGCCCAGCTCGTCGGATCTACACAGCATGCCCCAGACTCACTTCCGGTCGTGTATGATTTGGAGATCAGCGAATATGCGCAGCTCCGCATGTCTTGTACTCCAGCACAGGCAAAATGTCGCGCATGCGCACTGCTTCGGACAGAGGGACGATTTAGTGGAATAAAGAGTTTAATAAAGAGTGGAATAAAGAGACTACAGACATTTTTAATCTAGGAAATGTTTATATATTAAAGAATAAACGTTTTCTCTAATGTATAACTAATTATTAATTAGTAATTATTTATGAACTATTATTCCATGAGTATGATGTGTTCTTTAACTGGCCATATATAATAATTATATTGGCTAATACTACTGAATATTAAATAAATGATCAATCATTCGACTTTATAAATTCTAATCAATCAAACCACAATAGTCCCCTAAAATAAGCTTTGCCAATTTTACCTATAGCCTTGTAATCATCTCCACTGGCGCTGTCCAGCCAAGAATGTGCCTCCTCCCACCCACATCTGTATTGGACATATATGGAAATATGGACCAAAACTGGTTCCATACGGGACGCAACATTCAAGTGCCAAATAAAGGGTGATTCGGACAGAGGGACGATTTAGTGGAATAAAGAGTTTAGTTTTTGACAGATTAGGACAACAGGTGAACCGGTGACAGGGTCATGGGCACCCGGGGCTCACTGATGCACATTTTATATAGATATATAAGAGGGTAGAAATCTGCTGATCAAAAGGAGCCATGTGTTTAGATCTGAGCTTTTGAATTTGGTGGCAGTGAGGATAACGTCTGCAGATCAGTCTTAAGAAAGTGTGCATTAGTTAGTCCTACATGTTGGGATTCACAGACACTGACCATTAAATTGGTCAAGTACCTTCAGACCAGGAGTCTTTAGACCTGATGTGACGTCACTGCTGATCAAAGTCAGTAAAGGTTTATTTACCTGGTTGCCAGTAGGGTGATGCTAATTGCAATAGCACAGTGCTAACACTGGTATACATTCAGGCCTACTTCTCCCTGCTGAGTGCAGATATGCAAATGCACATGCACACACACACAGCTAGTGTAGTCCCTAGAGATAAGTATTGCCAATGGAATAGGATAGCATGCCTAATGCCAGGACACTGTGGAGCAGTGGACCTAGCTGTGTTCTCTGGAATGATGGTTGGTGCTCCATCCAATACTTTTAGGATGAGTTAGTGAGTTGGGGATGATTAGGAGGAGTGCTGATCATCATCATCCAACATCCTGACCTCACTTAATGCTTTTGTCGCTGAATACAATCAAATCCTCTAGGCAATGTTCCTCCAAAATCTAGTAGAAAGCCTTCTTCCCTGGACAGTGGAGACGGTTACTCCAACAAAAGCAGGATAAACTCATTTTAATACCTTTGATTTGGGAAGAAACAATGAATGAGCAGGTGTCCTGATACTTTTGTCCATTTAGTGTATCAGTTAACAGCTCGAGGGCTTCAACTACAAACCAGGAATGTGGCTTATCTTCATTGAAAATAAACTTTTAAGACTAGGATATTTAAACTACACAAAGATTTCGGTAGCTTACAGCAGATCAGAACAACCAAAGAAGTTGGTAATACACTATGTTTAACGCTCCAGCACTTTACACCGGTTTCTATTAATATCCTTATAAAACTTTTTTTTTTTCTCATGGGCCCCCCTTATTGTTGAGGGGGGTTGTTATTTTCTTTACACTTTTACACCACTGTTATAAATACAAATCATGTTTTGAGCTCCCCCCCATAGACAGCTGTACACATGCATTTCTGGACAAGCTGAGAGATCCAGAAGCAGCATCTGAAGGTAGAGGAGCATGTGGGCTGAGGTGGTAGAGTAATACTACAGGGTTTTACACTAATGTGTAACTAATACACTAATGACTCAATGGGTTACGCAGCGTTACGCAGCAGTTCTGGAGAGAGGTTCTCCTCCTGCAGCTCCACCTCCAAAGCTCCACAGTGCGGTAGAAGTAGCAGCAGTGTTCCGGCCTGGAGTGGGAATGACGGAGACGCCGTTCTCCCTGTTCCAGTCAGTGCAGGAGCATCAGCATGATCCTGAAGCTGCTGTTTAAAAGGTAAAATTGCTGCGTAATGTTGCTCATACTTTAATTTGTGAAAGAAGAAGACTGACTTCACTGTTTTTGCTACATCATACTTTGCTGCTCACGGTCATTGATTATTATGGGGGCATTTCATTTTTGTCAGCTGCTCGCTCGTGTCACTTGGTATTAGGACATCGTATTAGACCCAGAGATTCACTCATCCCAGCAAGCTGTTGCTTTTCTTACTGAGCCTGAAGGGTCGGTGTCAATCAGGCCTCCAGAAGTATACCTTTTGTTTAATTTAAGCAAATACATTAAAGAGTGTTCATTATTCACACCGGAAGCGCGAGCTCATTATTAATACGTAGACTCACTGAAGCGTCAGTTGTCAAAGCTGTCTGAGAAAGCTGTTGAATGTGCACCTCTGCACCGAGGCTATTAAAATAGCCATGTTGGTGAACTCTTAATCTCTCTGTGACAGCCTTGACCTTTCCCAGACTGCAGGGTAGCCATAAAAACTCTTTAAAATTTAATAAGGCTGTAATTGAAGCATCTTTAAGCAGATGAGGAGCGTTTCCTGCACAGGGCTGCCTTTTAGCTACAGATTCTTGAAACCCCGTTCCATAATTGGAATATCTCTCGCTGCATAATATTTTTCCTTAGCCGTTTTAGGCCGTACGGCTGGGGCTGTCTCGTCGCGCTTTGAAACAGGTGATGTGATTTCACAGCTATTTAGACTCAGGTGAAATGGGGAAACTGCAGAGCGGATGATGATGATGATGGAAGGGGTGATTGTGCCTCTGTTCTCTTGAACACAGCTTCGAAGTTTTCTTCTGTCCCTGGCAGGTAGGTTTTATTGCCTTCTTCAATTTTCTTTCTTTTATTCATTATTTTCTCAGCTGCCCTCATTAAATTTGCCCTCAGCATAGCATTAACGCAGTGTTTCCACATAAACGGATTCAGATGGATCTTGTCAGCTGACAGGTTGATTTATGAGAGGTAAATCTTACTCAAGCTGCTTAAAAGTTTCCACTTTTACTACTTAAAATCATAAAACATTCACATTTTGAATGAACATTAGGTTGCAGTGAAGCAACAAAAAAAAGCATCCCAGAAGGCTTAACACATCACATCACATCACTTGAGGTGGATGGGCTACAACAGCTGAAGACCACATCAGGTTCTACCTCTGTCTGCCAAGACCAGAAAGCTGAGGATGCAGTGGCTCAGCACAGGCTCACCAACACTGGAGGCTGGAGACTGGAATCTTGGCACGTCCGCACAGATGGGTTAGAATTAAGCAGGGTTCGATTCCTGGTCTGGTTGACTGGATTGCTGTGCTACACCAATAAGAATCTTTGGGGAAGACTCCTATCACTACATTGGCCCACCTCTGGAATTGTAATATGAATGACTTTGTAAGTCGCTCTGGATAAGAGCATCAGCTAAATGCCATAAATGTAAATGTAATTAGGCATCAACGGCATGAATCCAACCTGGTTGTGTCAGCAGTCCAGGCAGGTGGAGGTGGTGGAATGGTGTGGGGAATGTTTTCGTTGGCACTTTCTAGGCTTATTAATACCAATCGATCATCACTTAAATGCCACAGCCTATCTGAGTACCGTTGCTGACCATGTGCATCCCTATATGACCACAGTTCAGTGGCCTCCTAGCCAACAGATCTGAATCCGGTACATCACCGTTGGACAAAAAATTTGGGACACCTGCTTCTTAATTGTTTCTTCTGAAATCAAGTGTATTAAAAAGAGAATTTCTGTGAGGATTTGATTGCTTTTAGCCATTAGTGTTAGTGAGGTCAGGATGTTGGATGATGATCACCACCCCACCTCATCTTCAACTCCCCAATTCATCGCAAGAGTATCAGCCATCATTCCAGAGAACACAGTTCCCGCTTTGCCATCAGTGACCAGAGTCAGAGAGAGCGTAATTGGCCGTGCTCCCTCCGGGTGGGTAGATGGCACTGCTAAGCAATGTTGACCATCACAGGCGTCTGTTAGCTGGTGTGGTCGACCTAGAAACCCATCGCTTTCCTCGGAGCATGACGGCTGCCTGCGGATGCCGCATTGGTGCATTGGAGACGTGTTACGTCCTTATCCTCCTAGTGTTGGGAACATTGCTAGTGCTAGGGGGATTCATGAGCAGGTGGGTTATTTGGCAGTATCATTTGGGGAAAATGAAAACTCTGCTCCACAGCCCCACAATGCTGGGGGGCTTTATACCTATCTAGCCCACGCCTGGCATTAGATATGGTGCCATAGGTTCATGTATATCTGCTCCAGATAGTCCTATTCTATTAACAGTACCTCTCTACAGGGACTAGACAAGCTGTGCAAGTTAAAGTAGCTGAATGCATTCATTAGAAGGGGTGTCCACAAACATTGTGGGATGATTGCCATCGTCCGACTGTTCTCATTTCGGTTGACCCCTAACTAAAAGCTCACTAGGTGCATTAATACATGTCCTTTGGTTGTCTATACAAGCATGGTTACAGGTGAGCTCCTGTAAAGGTGATTTTTCTCCGGCTCTTCGCTTGCCTTGTCTTGTCCACTGGTCTTCTGTGGATGTCTCATGCTTTTGCTGAGGCTGGTTCGTTTGACAGAGTGTGTCATGTTCACAGAGGGTTTTCTTTCTGTGCCAGTCTGCCACTGCTCCGGCAGACTTATTCTGAAGGCTCAGCCACCTGAAAGAAGTTGCCGTGTCTGCACTTTCATCACTCGCCCTGCTTCTCCTTTCATTCCACAACCGTGGCAGGTCTCTCTACTCCCTTTCTGTCTCTCCCTCTCTTTGTCTCTCTTTTCCAGCCTCTACATCTCTTACTTTCTGTCTGTCTGTCGTTTTCTGGCTCCGTCTCCCACCCAGGCAGAGTCTACGCTCTCTGGATATGACAGCTGAATGGAGTTTTACCCTGTTTCGCAGCATTTAGCCTCTGCCTTGTTTGGCTGATATGCTTGTCAAAGACTGAGATCTAAAGAGCCACACGAATCCTAGTGCTCTTACCCTCTGATTTATTAATTTCACTGTTGCATTTAAGAGTCTGATCAATGTCTGATGTCACACTAGGATAGGCCATCCTATTTGCTTGCATTGTGGGCAAACCAGCAGAGCATCGTTGGAAGATACGGGTCCTCCTCGCTTACATCATATTCGTTCACACTGTTACCGCACTTGATTAGTCCTGTTTTGCATGGCTCCACACTAGTCCACCGTACTAGACCTACACCAGTGTACACCAACGTTTATTATGCTGCAGTGCCTTAAAGTGGACTTAAAGCCACATCAATAAACTGAGCTAAAGTGGACCTACAGGGGATCTTCTTTGCTAACAGAAGTGTGTGACAACACTTTCGGCCTGCAGGCAGTCCATAGGCTGTGTAAGGGGTATATTATTATTATTATTATTATTATTAATATATAGTATATTAAGGTTATCATGTTAAATCACAACAATAGTTAATTTAATGCTAGCTAGCATTTCTATGAATGTTTGGGTGGGAGAACAAATAAATGCCTAAAAATGTGCCTAATAAACTGTCTTTAAACATAATATCTCAGTGTAGTTTTAAAACTTTAGCCTGGAACACGACAAAGCTCAGACACAGAAGCTGTAATAGCAAAAAAGCTTCACCAACTTTTTTAGAGATAAATGGATGATCAGTCATTGGGCTGGATTAAGCTAAGAGCTAAGAGAGGAGTGTGTGTGTGTGTGTGTGTGTGTAAGAGAATGAGAGTTAGTTATGATATTTAATCCATATTTCAGCATAAATAAAGTGAGCCCAACAGTAGGGGCGCTGTGTTTCCATCGCTAAATAAAAGCACTAATACGTCACTAGGCTCTGTATAGATGGAGACCTACAGGAGGAAGTTGGGGCTAAGCTTGGTAAAGATGCTTCATTTGCATTAAAAAATAAAGGTTAACAAATTTAAACCCATTTTCACATAAACGTAGAGTGAAATTAAAGCACATATAATAAGTATTACAACTGCTTTACTATTATACACTAGGTGTGTTAGCAATGTACTAAAAATATACATTAAATATTTTCATTAAGACGGTCAAACCAGTCTCCAGTCCTAGATTTGGTTCTTGCTGGAAGTGTCATGGCATATGAACAGCTACCATCTTCACAAATGCTGATGATACAATTCCGCCTGAATGATCAGCCAACACTCAGCAGCAGAGAAAGCTGTAACTTGCTCTTACAGCCTTTAACATCAAGACCAGGCAGATACCAAACAAGGCCAGACAAAAGTATTGGGACACCTGCTCATTCACCGTTTCTTCTGAAATCAAGGGTATTAAATAGAGTCTCTCCTGCTTTTGTTGGAGTAACTGTCTCGACTGTACAGGGAAAAATGCTTTCTACTAGATTTTGGAGCAGCATTGCTGTGAGAATTTGATTGCTTTAATCGATAAGATCATTAGGGAGGTTTAGGATGTTGGATGATCACCACCCCACCTCATTATCCCCAACTCTTCAACTCATCCCAAAAATACTGGATGGCACAACATCCATTATTTCAGAGTTTGCAGTTTGCCATCAGCAGCCGGAGTCAGAGAGAACACAATCAGCAATGCTCTTTTCTGGTGTGTAGATGGTGCTCTCCCCCCTCATCACTCTTCTGGTAGTGTCTGTTAGCTGGTATGGATGAACTGGGAACCCAGTGCTTTCCTTTTCCTGGCTAGTGCTAGGGGGAGCTAGCAACTACTATCAAATATAGACTGTATTTCACAGACAAACCCACTTTATTTTATTGAACCAGCACAGTTGACAGTTACTGGACTTCAAAATAGGAAACATCAATACTTGTGAGTGCTGTTCTTTAAGATTGCATGTACCAATCACTGTCCATTCGCCAATGGCACCCAAATGAACTCAATTATTATAAGTTAATTAACATAATTTATATTCAGTTATATGTATGACAGACTTCATTTATTTGGGTAAAAAACAACTTTTGGGATACTTACATAATTTCATGAGACATTTCAGGTGTGCTTTAAGCGAATTACTGCAATTATTGTAAAAGTCTTTTTTAAAAACAAGTATTTAAGACATATTTTGAATTAAAAGAAACTAATTTTGAACTAAAAGTAAACTTTATAGTAATGTATCTATAAAAAATATTAAATATTATATATTTTTTAATAGTGTGATCAAAATTTACTTGCAAACATTTGATGAAAGCATAATATTATTAGCATTTTTAATACATTTTAAGTAAGTACATAAATATGCTCATATATTTACAACATACTTAAATACAATGTTTTGTTTTGGGGGTTTTTTTCACGAGGGAATGTCCTCTCTGGGAGGAAATAAACAGGTTCCTCTGGATGAAGGTCCACAGTCACTGGCTTGATTACCACCCCTTTATTGTTATTCCCTCTAGCCCACAGCTGATCATCCCAAGCTCCCATGCAATTTCTTTAAAAGGTCCACAAGGCGCGTTGTCAGTCGTTTTCATTTGTAACAAGCTTGTGGCCTTTCTTCATTCAGACACTTCCCCAAAGCTAATTCCCCCTCCTCCTCTGGCCATTTGCATGTGCCTGTGCAGGGCTTTGTGCAGCAGCAGCAGCTCCACTCAGTCAGCGATGGTGATTTGTGCACGTGCATAATTGACCAGCCTGGTATCCCTTTTTTATGACAGAGAGAAATCAGCCTGCCACCGTGCTCAGCTGAGAGGTCTGTCTGGTAGAATTATTAGCTTGTGGGACAGCAAAAGGCCTTTTAGAGAGGAGCCAAGCCCAACGTGTCAAAGACAACAGAGGCGGCCAATTTGTCAGCGAATTAAGGGGCTGATGGAGAAAGGGGTGAGGGAAGGGTCACGCACAACCCAATGCAGACCAGTTAGAGCTTCCCAGAGTCACGCACCAGACTCCGAAAAAAGATCCACTCGTGTAATTGATCATCTATCATCATCATCATTCATTAAACGTCAATTACAGTGAATGCAGAGGAATTGTATCAGCCTTGAGGAACAGCGTGGGACGGCTTGGGGCGGAATCAGTTTTAAGCAGCAACAGAGGGGAATTTCCCACATCCTGGATTGTCTGTTCCTGCCATTGTTGAACATGTCTGGAGTCTTTCAGCCTAGTTTTCAGCAAAGAGGATGCTCAGGCCATCAGCGCTGGGTTAAACGGCATCAATGCTGCAGTCTGAGAGAAGACAGAGAGAGACGGAGAGAGAGAGAGAGCTGCCTATCATGCCTAATAAAGCGAAGAACAAGCACATCCATTGTTCATGAGCTCAGCCAGTGGAGGAGGGCTATCGCTTTAATATCTGTTTTATGTTCTGGTGCCATTCCGACTGCCTTTCCTGCACCCATGGGAGGGAGATAAAGGCTGATTGGCTGGCGGGATTTAATTAAAAGCACATTTCATCCTCCATACAGTGGTAGTGGTTTGCTCGCGCCGCCACATACCTCCGCTCTTTTGTCCCGGCTCAGCGCCGCTCCTTCTCCAGCCGTCCTCCTAATGAGCTGAGGATTATACAGGCATGATGGACATGGCCAATTCACTCGACGGCGGCGATAGGACTTGAAATGGGCTCATTAAAGCAGTTTTGTCCCATAACTGTGGCGAGTAATTATGTGCGCTGATGAGACATGAGTGGAAAGTGTGTGAAATTAGCAGGAAGTGAAAGGTTTCGCCACTGCCTCGCGCTGGTTCTTCTACCTTTGATACAACGCTACGCCGCTGACCCGGTATGTAGCGAAACCTTGATGCGTGGAGGCTTGGCAGCTGTTTTAGAGTCCTTGCTGGGAGCGCAGAGCTCTTTTTCAGTGTGGTCGCGTCTGAATCAGAAGGTCTATAGGCTTGGGGCAAGTCCTGGAAGCAGTACAAGAAGGCCCAGGCAGAGGTTAATAGGAGGCTCTATGGGTCGCTTGCCTCCTAGATTATGTAGAAGTGCACCCGCATGACATATCACCCCCTGCAGACAGGCACTTTTCACTGAGACTCAGACATACCGACTCACGGCAGTGAACGGGGGCGTGGCGAATCCTGGATATAGTGCGAGTAATTATCTGTCAATTATAAAGCCACTTCCTTCCTTCGCCTCCGAGCCGCCGTCAACGTCTGCGATGCACATTCATGCCTGCTTACGTCACGAGAAATAGATCATCAGTGTCTTTGATACCATCTGAATGGACTGTTATATCCATTACGTCTCCGGGATAAATTGTGTCTCGGTCCCTTGCGATGGAAATCTTATTGATTTGTAGGACTGGATTCATGACTTAAGTGGAGCGCAACAATACAAGTAATGAAAATTGCTCTTCTGCCATCTGGAAGCTACTGTCAGAGAGTCATTCATGAAAGGAAGAGAAGCTCCCTATCAATAAAGAGCACATGCCTATACAGAACCACATGTAAGCATAAGTAAGAGTGCACACACACAAACACTCACAAACACACTAACACACTAACACACACACACACACACACACACTCACAAACACACTAACACACTAACACACACACACATACACATATGCATTCCCCCGGTGACCACTAGAGTGCTGTGCAGCATTGCGGATAGAGGGTTCATGTACCTGTTCAGTGAGCCTCACACTGTCAAATGAGGAAACACTGCTCTTTTTTCCAAAGGCCTTCGCAGCAGAATTCTCGGAACGCTGGCGCCTGGTGTTGCTCAGCGCATGAAAACTTTCCAACTGATGGCTTGCCATGAATATTTCCAAACACAAGACGCTGCAGCTGCCACCTCTCGCTCATTTCCAAAACAATGGCAGTATTTTTAACACCTACCCAAGGTCATGTTTATTTCAGATGCCTGCTCCGGAGGATTTGGTTAATTTTTCATACACTGTAAGCTTAGATAAGTTCGGTTAACCTAAAAACTTTGAGGCCTTAAAAAATTGAAGTTAAGCTGAACAAACAAACAAGGTTAACCCCTTAAACAACCCATAGTCTGCCAGTGTGCCATGCCTGCCCCGGTTCTGTCATGTCTGCCTCTGTCTGTCCTAGCCCCGCCTTCCCATTAATGTTTCCACCTGTGTCTCCTTTGTAACCACACCCCCTTGTTTTGTCCCAGGTGTTCCTCATGACTCCCTTGTTAGTCTCTGTATAAGCACCCCTGTGTTTCATCGTCCCCTGTCTGGTCATGTGCGTTTCATGGTTTGTTGACTTGGCCCGGTTGTGTAATTCTTGTATTGTTTATTTGTATTATCCAACTCCGTTTTCAGCCTCTACAAACCATTTACATTTACATTTATGGCATTTAGCAGACACTCTTATCCAGAGCGACTTACAAGGTTACTTGTATTACAGAGGTGGGTCAGTGTGGTGTTAGTGCTAAGTGGCAGGTATGTGGTGTTATCTGTTGCGCCACACCAACCACCATGACACAGTGACACAGTGGCCCGAAAGCGTTATTACAAACTTCTGTTACCAGTTGAAATTTGCCTCTGCCTTAAACTGGGAGTCAGGAATGAGGAGGGCTGGTGATCATCCAACATTGTGACCTCAGTAATGCTCTTGTTGCTGAATGCAATCAAACTCTCACAGCAGTGCTCCTTCACAATCTAGTAGAAAGCCTTCTTCCTGGGACAGTAAAGACAGTTCAACTCCAACAAAAGCAGCATAGTCTATTTAATAGTCTTGATTTCAGAGAAAACAATAAATAAGCAAGTGTCCCAATACTTTTGTCCATATATAGTGCATGTAGACTACATTTAAGAGGATAACACTTGCTAAGGTATCAGTTTTTTCGCTGTGCTCTGTGAGATGCAATGTCAATAGCACTGGCCTAACCTTGCTAATGCAAAGCAATGAGTGCTTCAGTGAGTTTGCTGGTGTTCTGGCAGTCTGATGGAGAGCAGGGCGAATGGAGGTGGCTGTAAGCCCACTGAGGGGAGTGCGTGATGAAGAGCCTCTGCAGAGAGAGAGAGCAAGAGAGAGAGAGAGAGAGAGAGAGAGAGAGAGAGAGAGAGAGAGAGCAAGAAGCCCACAACAGTCTGCTCCTACAATTCTCTCTGCATGCTACAGGCTGACCTTGCAAAATCCAGCTCCAGGAAGTCCAGAGCTTGGCGCTCCAACTACAGGATAAACATGTTGCCCATAGAAGCCATGCCAAAAATGTTGCCCCCCCCTTTTTACACGACCCGTAAAATCGCACATGCAGCATTTCGTGCAGCACGACCCATGAATACTCTGCATCAAAGGGACCAACATAGGACTCTGAGGGAGTTAGAGATTAACATTAACTGACAACATCTTCACTAAAGCCTCCTTTTGTGAGGGTGTGGAGAGCTTTAGGGCACCTGAGAGGCTTTAAAGTGAAGTTTGTGATTTGAACCAGCCCTTCACGTGCATTTCTGGACAAGCTGAGAGTGTCAGAACCATCACTGAAAGTGAAAGAAGTATGTGGACTGAGGGGGGTAGAGTCATATTACCAGCCTGGCCTCAGGATAAAAAATCATACACATGACTAATAGACAAAGGTGTCAAAAGTATTGGCACTCATTCACACTCAGGTAGAAGTGTGTGGAGATATTAGGGTTTTAAAAGACTTCTATAGAAGCTGAAGTATCATCTTAAGCTTTTTCCTCCAGTAAAAGTTTAAAAGTACTGGTTTCAAAACTACTTCAAGTAGAAAAGTAAAAGTAATGGAAGGAAAACAAGGGCCGAAAGCTTAGGCCGCACCACAGGGGCCTATAGTGCACTACACCCCCTCCCCAAAAACCCATTTCTCTAAAAGTCATAATGAGGAGAATGTTCTATTAATATGTTGATGTTGAAAATGTTGGGCTGCACTAGGCTCCTGTTTCAGCTGCAGATCTGCCCATTGAAAATATAGCATTTCAGTAATATCAGCTCTATTAAAGGAGCGTCTCTGTGCTCTACTGAGCATTAACATGAGCTTCATGGAGGAAAATATAAGGAGTCGTTGTCTAGAAGTTCTGTAAAGCTGCAGAAAGTCAAACTTCAGAGGCGTGTGATCAATAAGCTTTATTGGAATGTAAATGTGGGGCTCAGTCGGGACGTTTCACTGCAGGTCTCTTGAGTCTCTGCCACGGACACAGTCTTCATACTAGACTACAGACACAGTCTGCTGTGAGCTCGCTGGAGAGGGACGGGACGTGTGCAGATGTGATGGATCACTTACAAACCAATAGGGAGTCAGAATGGTGTCTGTTTATACTTCTCATCCAATCACGATCAGACTCTCACTTTCCGGATGGAGAGATTTATCCGGAGAGGGGTTTTATTGATGACGAGCCGGAATGAAAACAAAGGGGAATGAAATAGGAGGAACGAGGCTGTTTTCTGAAAGTTGAGAAAATTGGGTGAAAATGTGAGAAGTAGAAGTAAAAAGTCGTCTGAAAAATAAATAATTACTCCAGTTTAGATTTTCTACATAAGTAAGATAACAAAGTATTTGTGCTACACCTCTGCTAAAAGGATCTGTACTAAATATAGTTGGGCCGTCGTACATCTGCAGGAATTACTGCCACAGCCTAACGTACTTCACCTAAACCTCATTCTGACATTAACCTTAACCTAAACTTAAGCTCCTACACCTCAACCTAACCCTAATTCCAACCTTAACCCAACAGCTGCATTTATTTGCCGCGCCCTCCAGCATGGTCCAGTATGGGCAGATCGTGACAGCTCGGCTGATTAGTTTGTTGGAGGGAATCGGCGGAACCGCATAATCAAAGCCTGTTTCCCCTGCACGCTTCTCTGTCAGCAGACCCCCTCATTACTGGCGAACAGCACCACCAGTGGTGTCACTATTCCCTCATCTTCTCGGCCTGCTCCCTTTGACTGCTTCTCAGCAAAGGAGGGCCGAAGGATCCATGTGGTGACGAGTACTTGTGAGCGCTTGCTCATTGCTCCTTGCACCATTCGGCTGTAGTGGAAAATCTCCCATCCTGCCTCCCCACCGGTTCTGTCCTACCCTGTCTGTAATTGCATGGTTACACTAAGCTATTATTAGGCGTCCTCTTTGTTTACTTCGTCACTGTCTTTGTGTAGTTGTGTGTTTTTTGTTGTTTTGTTTTTTTTGCCTTTTTCAGTGCTTCATGGTTGGTTGCCCCATGAGCTGTAACATAACGCCACCATCGCAGGGCCGTAGGTCTCCCTGACAGTAATAGTAGGGTCAGTTCTCACAAAGCCTGCAGGGAGAATTATTAAGATATCTAGAAAAGTGCATTTCCTGAAGGAAACACAGAATGGTTGCGCAGCTTGAGGGGTTCCCACATCCTAGCGGTTGCTAGGCTGTTGCTACACTATATGACCAAATGTTTGTGGACACCTCTTCTAATGAATGCATTCAGCAGCTTTAAGTTTGTCAGCACCCATTGCTGACACATATGAGCAAATTTGCACACAGAGCTTGTAATGGCAAGAGAATAGGACTCTCTGGAGCAGATAAACATGAGCACTGTGCCTAATGCCAGGTGTGGGCTAGAGGAGTATAAAACCCCCCAACATTGAGCTGTGGAGCAGTGGAGGAACTGTGTTCTCTGGAAAGGATGGATGGTGGAGCTCCATCCAATACTTTTGGGATAAGTTAGGGATCAGTTGAGGAGTTGGAGATGAGGTAGTGGTGGTGGTGATCATCCAACATCCTAACCTCACTAACTGTCGTATCGCTGAATGCAATCTAGTAGAAAGCCTTGTTCTTCCCTGGACAGTAGAGACAGTTACTTGATCAAAAGCCGGATCAACTCTACTCTACCTTTGATTTCGTAGGAAACAATGAATGAATAGGTGTCCAAATACTTTTGTCCATAAAGTGTATGTGGTTGATATGGTTTAGTTAAGTGATGGCTAGGTGGTTACTATGGTGTTGCAAGGTGGTTGCTGTTGTATCGTTAGGTGGTTGTGATGGTGTTGCTAAGTGGTTGTTAGAGCATTGCAGGTGGTTGCTATTATATTAATAAAGCATTGCTAGGTGGCGGCTATGGTGTTGCAAAGTGGTTGCTGTGGTATCCCAGGTGGTCGCTATGATGTTGCTATGATGAAGTCTTTGCTAGATGGCTGCAAGGTGATTGCTATGGTAAATCAGCCAGTTGTTGCTATGCAACTCGTCCCAGATAGTTGCTATGGTGTCTCAGGTGATTGCTCAAGTGTTGTCAAGAGGTTGCTGTGGTACCCCATGTAGTTGAAGAAAACGCAGAATTGGGCAGCTTGAGGAGTTCCCACATCCAGGCAGTTGCTAGGTTGTTGCTACACTATATGACCAAATGTTTGTGGACACCTTACAATGAATGCATTCAGCTACTTTAAGTTGCACCCATTGCTGATACAGATGTGCAAATGCACACAGACACACACAGCTTGTCTAGTCCCTGTAAAGAAGCACTGCCACTATAAACATGTAAAATAATGGCATCATGCATTATGACAGGTGTGGGCTATAGGGGTATAAAGCCCCCAGTTCTTTGCTATGATGTTGTGTAATGATTGCTAGGGTGTTGCTAGGTGGATGCTAGGCTTTTGCTAGGTGTCCCAGATGATTTCTCAGGTGTTGTCAAGTGGTTGCTGTGGTACCCCATGTGGTTTGTTGAAGGAAACGCAAATCCCCCCTGTATAATGTGTAGTGATTGTTAGGGTGTTGCTAGGTGGCTGCTAGGCAGTTGCTATGGTGTCCCAGATGGTTTCTATGGTGTCTCAGGTGATGTTGCTGTGGTACCCCATGTGGTTGGTTGGGTGTTACTAGTGTGTTTGTATTGTCGTGACATAAGAAGGATGCACTGTTAAGTATAAGGTCCGAACATTTTGAGGTTCTGCGGTTTGAAACTGTTTGAGGAACCTTCAAGGAACCTTTTTCTTCTTCTCGAAGGTTTCTCAAAGTACCTTAGGAAGTTCCTCCACAGTTTCAAACTGACGAACCATGCGTCTGATCAAAGAGCTGTATACAAGTCTGAATACAAGCTGAGGATAAAATGCTTTGCAACTATAATTAAAACATATTACCTGGTCTTCAAAGGAAAAAAATGCCAAATTCACACTCAGTTATGATCCCCAAAATGAAAAGAAAGCTGATTAACTTGTGACAGCAGCTGTCGTTGTGCCTGATGATCAAATGCGTACGTCTGCTGCATTCAATCCAAATGATTCTTTCAATGCTTTTATTTGTGCGCTGAAATATCATTAAACATTCAGCAGGATTGACACTCAGGCCCAAAAGTAACCTGTCACGGCTCTATTCTATTATTGATTGATTATACAGTGAATTAATCAGGGGCTTTAATTATTTACATGCCGAATGGACAGATTCATCATCAGAGAGACAGTAAGTAAGTGCAGCAGTTACGTTATGATTGTGGTCGCGGCCCTGCGCTAATTAAAAAGAGTAGCCAAGAGGAGGAAAGGTATATCCATCTTTATTGACCGAGCAATATATGGGATGTATGTGTTTGCAGTGACCGCTCTAAACAAGGATCGTGTTCCACTTACAGGTGGACGCCCTCACTTATTACTGCCACAGCCACCCATCATGAAATGGTCCCAGCTGAATAAGAATATCGATAAAATTGGTCATGCGTGAGGGAAAATATTTGGGACCACTGGGTGAGCTTAATAACCACATCTCCAGTGCAATTTAATAATCGTGTACCTCCATTAGATTCCTGCACTCGGTCACCCTGAACCTCTGGATAAGCTCAGCAGTGTGTATTTATGTAAATGAGCCAGATATCCGTCCTTAAAGTTATTCAAGATCTTACCCAAGTAAGACGTTTGGGATTATTTGCATACTTACAATAATTTATGATGCAATGTGCATAAATTGAAAAATAAATAAGGCATGTACTGCCCCCTAGCCACCTGTCTGGAATTACACTTTACTTGATATTAATCATAGACTAATTAGATTAGATCTTGTGAGCTAGTCGGTCATTTCTCACATCAGAACAGATGCAAAAAGGAGAAACAAGAGCTCCTCATTCTGAGAAGAAAGAAAGTAGTGAGATCTTGTCGGTGAGCTAGTCTGAAGAACAGAGCTTGGTTCCTCCAGGTTTCTCCTGGACACCCCCCAGTCCAGCCAGCACAGAGTGGAGGATGTGTTCAACTCCATCATCATCATCATCAGCAGCAGCAGCAGCTCACCTGATTTACCACCAAACCAGGTGTTGATCTGAGGAGAACTCTAAATAATACTAGACTCCATGAGAGAGGAGAACTTTGGAGATGTTCTAATGATGAACACAGTGATGGAGAACCACCACCACCACTTTCTGTAGGAGTGTTATTATTAGTGTTTATTCTAATATCAGTGTTTTACTGACTAACTAAACACTTACTGCCCAAATAAGTAAATATTTTACCAATATCTAATATTTTACCACTATTTTACAACTATCACCAAAACCTATCACCATTATCTTGTGATCACAACTTTTCTTGTAAGAAGTTGATTTGTCAGGTTAAAAAATGTTGCTTTATCAAGAACACAGACATTGTTTTCTCAAAATCTCAATTTATTTTTGTTTTCTTAAGAAAAATATGTTACAGAGTAGGATTGTAGCAGTATACCATGGTATGAAAATTTATGATTATCATACAGTGTAATAATGCAAACAAAAGGAGAATTTTACTCATTTCTTTTCAGAATTTTAAAAATAAATTAATTAGAGCAAATAAATCAGCAGATTAATTCATAATAAAAATCATCATGGTCACAAAATAGATGAAAAAAGCTCCACCTAATTGGCAGCTTTCTTATTTATTAATTTGTTTACTTATTATTTCATATTTTCAAAAAGAAGATTTTACATTTTTCAAGTTTTAACTATAGTAAAGCTCTGATTCAACCAAAATAATGGTCATATTAACTGATGATAATAATAATAATAATAATAATAATAATAAGAAGAAGAAGAATTGTGAAATACTGTTATCATAATATATATATATTATATACATTATATATTATATTCTTTAATGTGGTCATACTGTGAAAATCTCATACCGATGCAATCCTATTACAGAGATGACTGAACTTGTGGCCTTCTAGACTTCCCTATCATCTCCACACTTTGCGACAAAAAATAAATAAAGCAAATAAATAAAGCAAGGTTTTCCAGTAAATTCCATTTTTTTGTCATACAAACATGAAGATGAGCAGAAATCTGCACTTCATGAACAGCTGTGGTTTATGCTTTTTTTTTTACGCTGCTGGCATAATGTTCATTAGCACCCCTATTTGGATTTCTTTGTGTTATGAAAGCATGAAGCGAACACTGCTGTTCATACTCATTCGCAAAGGGTTCAATGCTTCTCATAGCAGCTATAGATGTTGAAGCTTGTATGAGAATGTCTTACATCTTTAGTCAGTACTTACTCAAAAGGCGTACTCTGAAAATCAAGAACTTTACCTAAGCTTAGCTTAAAATGAGCTTTTAAGAAAAAAGCTCTTCATGCTGCTTGCCATCAGCAGCCGAGGCCCAGAGAGAGCACAATGGCCGTCAGAGGCGTCTGCAGACTGGTGCGTGGGAGCTGGGTATGCAGCACTTCCCTCCAGGTGCGTTGGTTGCCCAGCTATGTTGCTTCAACGGCACTTCGAAATATGAGGGGCTTTACTGCACACATGGAGGGGGTGTGTGCTAGTCTGCCTTCACAGCGCAGTGGTCTAAATTAGGGAGGATTTTTTTTTTTTTATAACATTTTCTTTCACGTTACGACAGCCTCACACTTGTCTTGGGCTGTAAGAGGTCAGAAGGTCAGCCTCTAAAATGATCAGTTTCAATGATTTTAATTCTGATTAAATTGGATTAACAGTTGAAATTGTTATAAAAGCACTGTTAGTGTTTACATCAGGAAACTTCACTTCTAGCTCTAGTTTACTGAAACTGTTTGGACACTTAGCTTGATCCTGTTTGGTCTTTGATGCACAAATTTAACCAAATACTGGAAAATTTAAAAAATGTATTTCTGATTGTTTATGATAAGCTGTAAAATTACAGCATTAATGGCTGTACAAATGACCTAAATAAGAACAAGAAATTTTTTTTTAAGAGAATATTTGAGAGCTTCTTAAGATTTGTGTAGAACTGCATTTAAGGCCATTCTCATGAACTTTATAGTGTTTATGTATTTATCTTAAGTTCCTCTGTGCGTTTTTTCTTAGGATAGTGTTTGTGAGTCCGGCCCCTTCTGCGCTTGTAAAGCAAAATAACATTCTTACATAGGCTTTGCTTTGTATGGTTTAAAGCCTTTCAATTAACCAAGCTCAGTCTGTGCTGGTGTTCTCCTCAGACTCGTACATGTAAAATTCAGGTTAGTTTGATGTTCAGAAGTCTGCTGGGGTTCACAAACACATAGTGTAATTACAGCGGGCTGACAAGGAAAAAAGAAAGCATAAACCCCCATTTTAATGTCATTAATGTCAAAGAAATTGCTGAAATATTTTGACAAATGAAAAAGCAGCTGAACTGAGTCTTTAAAGAACAATGCCCATGTTACAACCCTTTTCTCCAAGGACATTAAAAACGCATTTACTCATTCATCCCAAACAAGGAGGATTATAAGCTTTAAATCCTTTTGACCAGAATGAGTGACCAGAAAAGGCGCCTTGATGTTTTCCAAACTATGAGAACTTGTGTTGGCACTAACTAGCTTTAGTTTCAAGGTCCAGTGCTGTGAAAAAGTACAATTTCTTTTATTTTTGCATATTTATTACATTTAAATGTGTCAGATCATTCTGATTTTAAGATAAACTCAACATTGGTAAAACCAAAATGCAGCCTTTTAAATGGGTTTTAAATTAGTCCATAAGTCCAAAGTCCATTTACTGAAGATAAAGATTTATTTAAAATCTACATCAGTAATTGCCCCCAAATGTAATAGCTGGTAGTGGCACCCTTTGCAGTAACAACTGCAATCAAATGTTTGCAATGACATGTACAAAGTAGTTTTGATGAGATTAAAGTCAGGACTTTAACTTGGACACACTTGGAAACCTTATTTTTGTTTCTTTTGGGCAATTGTTAGGTGGGTTTTGGATCATTGTCCTGCTGCACAACCCAACTGCGCTTGAGCTTTAGGTCACAAATTGATGGGTGGACAATTATTAGTTCTAGCCATTGACTGTAAAAAGCATGGATAGTGCAACATCTCTCAAAAGTAAAGCAACCACAGGTCTAAATATCCCTGCTGTTTTAGGTTTTCTCCTTTTGTGCATAATTGACTGGTAAACTGGTAGATTTCAATGACTTTGCTTAGCATTTTTTAATCTCTTCAGAACGTGGCATCAAGTGCTGCTTTTTGAGACCTTCAAGCCTAGACCTTCATTTTGCCAGACAAGTTCTATTTAAGTAAAGATTAGATTCAACAGGTCTGGCAGTAATCATGCCTGGGTGGTGCTAGATAAACTGAACCCAACAGTCAATTTAATTTGATTAATTTAACTGTTACAAGTGATCAGAACGGATTTGCATATCCGCATATCACAAACATATCTGCATGGGTTGCTGTGGTAAAGGTGTAGGTGTCAGTAATTACCTGTGGTGCTGTTCCTGGATCCCCGCACTTCTGTCACTCAGTATCTGACGTGGTTTTTGTTTGCCACGTTATAAGTGATGCCATATGACATGCTGAAATCCAATATGAACCAAATCCAATGGCTCTGATTGCTCACCTCTAAATGTGGTTTGGATTCGATTTAATCCAATTTTGGATCTGGATTTCATGTGGCTTTTTGCTGTCCAGACTACCAAAAATCAACCTGGTTACAATCTAGATATGCCAAAAATCGGATTTGGGCTTTCAGTCCGAACATAGCCTTAGTAGCTGGGGGGCAATTGCCTTTTCACATGGGCAATATAGATTTTAAATAGATTTAAATATATACATCTTTATCTTTCCAGTATAAATCTTTATCTTGAATAAACTGAATGGTCATTAAAAACAGGGTTGGTGAACCTTTTTTCCCCCACTATGGGCAAGATTAGTATTTACATATTTGGTCATGGACCAGACATTACAATCGCCAACTAATATGAGCATAGTAAATATATGGTGATAGTACAAAAAGCAGTTAAAGGTGACCTCAGACCTTTTAATCGGGGGGAATCGGATAATATTTATAACAAAAAACAAACAAACAAACGTTTCACGTTATGACAGCCTCACAAGAGGTCAGAAGGTCAGCACCTAAAAAGATCAGTTTCAATGATTTTAATTCTAATTAGATTGGATTAACAGTGGTGTTGCTTTTTTAGTGTTTATATCAGGAAACTTCACTTCTAGCTCTAGTTTACTAAAACAGTTTGAACACTTGATCCTATTTGGTCTTTGCTGCACAAATTTAACTGAATACTGAAGTCACAATTTCAGAATAACTGTCAGCTAAAGGCCAGGCACAGCAACAAGGACCTGCTGGGATTTTAAAAACAAGACACGAGTGTCCATGAAATTCCACATTTGAGGAAAAATGACAAATTTTATTTCTCATTGTTTATGATAAGCTGGGAAATTACAGCATTAATGACTGTACAAATGACCTAAATAAGAATGAGAATATAATTAATATTTGAGAGCTTCTTTTATCTTTTCAATCACAATGTTAACATTGAGAATCTTTGGTCTTCACCAACTGTGGATGTTGTGTCAATAGCCAACTGGTTCTCCAGGTCGATGTCTGTTAGTCTTGAGCAAAGTTGGTTTTGTGCAAGCGACAGCTTTGAGAAGAACTGTTCACAGCAGTATGTAGTTTCAAACAGTGATGCCACCTTCAGTGCATTTTTCCTCAAATAAAATAAAATCCCAGAAGGTCCTTGTTGCTGTGCTTGGCCTTTAGCTGACAGTTATTCTGAAGTTGTGACTTCTAGCTGCAATGAAGTCTGGTACATTTATTGCATTGACATTGAAAAGTGTCTGTTCTTTTGCTTTTGCACTTGGAACTCAGGTGAAGGTGAAGAATAGGGAAATGCCCAGCGTTGCCTCTATTTTTGGCCTTAAATGACTTTACATGAGAAAGGAGTGAGACCAGAAGCTGGCTAGGCCCTTGCAGTTTAACACAGAGATCTGACAGCTAGCTTGTTATGTCCACCATGAAGCCAAATCACAGAGCCGCTTGACATCTTGAGTTCTTCCACACATTTCCCTTTATTTCCAAAAAACATTTCACAGCATCTCACAGAGTTCAGAAAATCGCTTCAGCATGTTTGCCCTGCTTAGCCATCACCAAATCTCCATAGTCTGTTCCCAGCCTTTTCAGAAATTATTTAAATAGTTTGTTAGTCCTCTGCTTTTAATGGAGTTCATGCAGGAAACAGTCGCCATCACATCGATCATATGCAGTGACTGACAGCAGAGACTTTCTTAATGAATGATACAGTAACAGGTAACTAAACTGCCCGTATTCAGACCAACGCATGTTATTTTCTTTTTCAGAAGTGCCACCAACCCTTTAATGTGTCCCCACCATAGCAGGTGCATCTTGTTGATTGATAAACCATAGGACTGCATTGCTATTATTAGCTTCTCAAAACCGTCCTCACCTCTTATTGTGTTATATTGTGCATGTCCACCAATGGATGCAAGTCTTCTCATCTCAAAATTCCCAACTACTATTTGAGCGTCAGCAACCATGCACTCCTTCGCAAACTCACCTTCAGAATAAGGCCTCAGTCGCTGTGCGATCAGTACACTCGCCACATAACTCGCCTCGGTCACACTGTCCAGCTCCTTTTTAGGTCGCGTGAAAGAAGCTTGCTATGCAGTCAAATTATTCATGAGCACCTTCATTTTCCCCCTCCGGACCGTCCTTTCAGAGTGGTATAATTTGCGTGTTTGGTGGTGGAATGTCTTTCAATACTGCTTTTCCGTAGATTGGCGAGGGCTTCTCCAAAAATTTAGCATACCGGCTCCCCTTTCACTTTAAAAGACATCTGTTTTCCTGTGTGTCACAATTTTTGAAAACTTAAACAGACCTACTTGATGCCAGAAGGACACAGCTAAATGTCATGAACCCACAATCACGGTTTTCGCAGCTTGGTGCGATTGGGAGGGTTGAGGCAGGATGCAAGCGCGAGTGTGTTACTGTTAGCAATTCTTTTAATATCGTCCCAGACAAAGTCACAGAGTCCAGAAAAACAGAAATAAATATATATAATATATTATACAAAATGAAGACAAAATAAGAAGAAGCCCAAAATGTTGTGGAGTGAACATACAACATCAACAGTGCCAGACAAGGAACAGTGCAAACACAGGGAGTATAAGAGCAAACATCTGGGGAGGATAAGGAGGAGAAGCCAAGGCTACGAAGGAAACACAGGTGGGAACACTAATGACTAGGCGGGGCCATGTGCTGAAGATTACATGGGGGAACCAAAACACAGCACGGACGCACCAGAGACCAGGAAGAGAAAACACAGGACAGAGACATATTACAGCAGGCAGTTGGCTCATTTCAAATACGCTTGATAAGGAGTGGCAAGGTACAAACAGCGATCACAAACGGCTTCAACATATAGGCAAGGAAATATTTATCGGGCCAAATATGGTTCAGTGAGGGGGCCATGTACAGCCTGTGGGCCGGAGTTTCCCCACCCCTGATTTAAAAGCTGCCATGTACGTTTACATGTATGTATGGCCTATAAAATGATCTGTCCCATGCAAGCATATTTACATTGTGTTGCTTCTTGAACGATCACACTGTTTAGAGATAGTTTAGAGCCAATACTGAAGAAAGTCCATGCTTGTCCAAGCTGATTACTTTTTTGTTATTGCTGCACATTTTCAGAAGTTATTTATTTCTTATTTCTTCAGGATTGGCTCTAAACTATCTTTAGACATGTCAGTTAAATCAGAAAAGTCTTCTTTGACTTCGGTAGGTATCAGACTCTCATCCTGATCTTATCATATGAGTCATCATATCTCTAGAACTGCAGAAACTCTGTCCTTTATTCACACCCGTTAAGGCTCCGACACATTTCTAGTGAAATAAACAACTGCAAAAGCACAGCGCTGCATGAATGTCTTCATGATTGTGAATTTCTGCAGCATTTCATAAGCAACGCCTTTGCCTGTTTTACCATTACAAAGTGAAACAGAGCCTTCTGGTCAATAAACATTTCTCTGTTAAGACACAGAAGGCTAAATGGGCCTTGACACATCAGCGAAATGTGCTCACCATGCGTCTGCAATGAATGTTGGTGTGCAGGAGTACCTACTAACTGTGAGTGGGGTTTAAAAGAGGCAGTGAAGGAGTGGAGCTGTCAACAGGCTCGAGATTCAACAAAAAAATGTAATGAAAGTGATGAATCGATACCGATACGAAATGTTGAGAAACGAAGTTACTTCCCACAAAGCATTGGTGTAATTCCAAATCATTGATTGTGACTGGCTTTAATTCCTGTTGGTTTACCTCATTATCTCAATCAGTCATCTCTACATTAAAATGGTAACACTTTATTCTGAGTGGTTCTTTATAGATGTTTAATAAGCTCTTAACAAAGGATCAGTAACACATCAACAGCAGACCAGTGCAGTAGCAGCAGTGAAGTATCTGGATACACTGAATGTTTTACTGACATTCAGTAGATTTACTGTTCATCTGTTACATCAAGTAGACTTAATATCCTAACCCAGCCTTACCCAAAAGCTAACTCTAAGCCTGGTCTTAATCCGGACCTTAACTTCAACCCAAAACCTGATCCTAACCCTCATCCTGGCTCTAATTCTAACCTTAACTTCAACCCAAAACCTAATTCAGGCCCAAACCTTAACATAAACCCAAACCCTAATCCTAACCTCCACCCTGACCATAACCCTAACCTTAATCTCAACCCAAAATCCAATCCTAACCCTCATCCTGGGCCCTTATTCTCAGTCTAATCCAGTAATCCAAGGTTCCAGTACCAGACTGGTGTTAACAGCAGGTCTATAGCAGCTGGTTGAGCTGGTTTGTATTCGAGCTGTTAGATGATCAGTGGTGAACATCTAATGATCTGAACTCTCCAAACAAAGTGAAGAACAGCTGAACTCTTCAGTAAAAGTCTCCTGATCATCTACTGAATGTTCAGATGCTGCTCCATCACCGAGATGGATGTTGAGGTGCTACTCTGATAAGTGAATATTTGATTCTTTAGACATGTAGATGTTTGATACTTTGGCATACCATTAAAACCATCACACACATTGCTAGTTCCTGTAATAGCAGCAATAATATGACTTATTGATTGATGAAACTATAATACCCGGAACATCCTGGTGATTTCTCTGGTTGTAATAACGTCCTCTGTCTTCCTTTGCAGCCTTCCTTGATTGTCAAGCCTAGCGAAACTGAATTAAGCTAAAAAGAAAGGTAACCTCCAAAAAGCTGAGGATCAGGTCTGTTAATGGTGCCTTGAGGGTGCCAGATGGCGCTAAGCAAACCTAAGGATCAGACCTTAAAAGCCAAATCCTTTAAAAATGCCTGGATTGGCTTCCAACCTTGAGACACTGGATCGGATCTGGAAATCGGTACTTCCATGTCAAACAAACCGAAAGAATTAAGTATGAAGATCATGCTTAGCCCGTAGTCAATTTCTTTATTAATTATTTTTGATTTGAGCACAAAATAAAAAGTATGTTAATTCAGTTTTAGGTATTAGATTCATAAACAATGCATAAAATAACCTTATTAACCTTATAATCTAATAAAATAATACAATTTTGGATTCTAAATCAAATATGAAAAGCAAGAATGACACATGGATTGTAAGGAAAAGTCATCTATACACTCGAAACTTTGAACTTGTGGTAATGAATGCTTTGCTTTAAGCACTCTGGAATTTATCCAACTGTATCCTTTATCCTCCAACAGTCTCACAGTCCCTTCGTTTCCTCAGGTGACCTGCCCATATATTACTCCATTCCTTATTAAATATATAATGACATTTAGTCATTTACCACACACTCTCTCCCAGAGCAACTTAAGAAAGCAAGCACAGGACTGTGGATTCCAAATCAATACAAAGTACCACAGCAGTCCATAGTTCAAGAGACAAGATCCCAACCACAGCTTGATCAAGTTAAAATATTGAATCCCTCAGATTGTACTGTAAAACACTACGATTTGAAACCAGTATTCCACAGAGAAGTTAGGAAGAACATAAGAAGACATGAAAACCAGACATGAAGACCCCCAGAGAGCAGACAAAGTTTCAAGTTTCAGATTTATTTGTCATTTGCACAACATGTCAGGACATTTATGCATTGAAATGCTTGTGGTGAGGCTCAGGTTGATGCTCTACAGGAGGACAAAACTATATACATACTAAACATGTTAAAATAAAGTTATATAAAAGTTATATATATAGTATTAATAATAAAGTGTCCGAGTGCAGTGGTGTTGGTGAAAGGTTCACAGCTTGTTCAGGAACCTGATGGCTTGTGGGTAGAAACTGTTCATTAGCCGGCTTGTTCTGGCCTGGATGCTGCGGTACCTCCTGCCTGATGGCAGTAAGGTGAACAGGCCATGTGCTGGGTGGCTACAGTCCAACCGGACAAAGACGACAGTGGCAAGGAGAAACTCCCTCAGAGCTGGAGGAAGAAACCTTGGGAGGAACAAAGACTCACAAGGGGGACCCGACCCGTCCTCCTCTGATCAGAACTATTTATAGATTATTAAAAAAAGTCACAAAACCACCAAAACTGTTGTACTGCTCAAGGTCATTAGGAGGGTGTGCAGCTGGTCTGGCATGGGTGGTGGGGGGAGCCTGGTGGTCGGACTGTTTGGTGGCAGCTGGTCTGACGCAGGTAGAGGGGACCTCAGCGGTCTTCCAGCAGATTGGGCTGGGTGACCATTTACTCAGAGAAGATAAAGAGACAGAATTAGTTCTGAATGGATTTATAGAGAACAGAGAATGTTGAGCAGTATCAGAGAGTGTCTGACGACTCTGGCAGGTCTGACTAGAACAGTCTAATTAAAAGGAGAGAGCCAGAAAAGGTACCAGGTTCCCATCTGATTTAACTCAGCTCCAGATTACCAGGCACACAGCAAATTTGCCAGTGTGAAATCAACAGTGTATGCTAAATTAACCCCTTAACACTCCAAGGCTCCAATCACTCACTAAGGTGTATTACTATTCTCTGGTAATATATTATTATATTATAAGAGTTACATTTACAGCATTTAGCTGACACTCTTATCCAGAGCAACTTACAAGGTTCCTCGTATTACAGAGGTGGGCCAATGTAGTGTTAGGAGTCTGGCCCAAGGACTCTTATTAGTGTAGCACAGCACAGTCACCCAGACCGGGAATCGAACCCCAGTTTCCCACATGGTGTGGTAGCTCACTGGCAGGTATTGGTGCTATCTGTTGCACCACACCAACCTGGCCCATCTGCGGTCCATTGGCTTTTTAAGGAGTGTTAAAATCTAATACTATCTGGCAAACTTGCTGTATAGATGTGTTTAAGCAGGGAGATCATCACGCCATGCAGGACAGGAGGCCCTCCAGGACCAGGGTTCGACACTCTAGACTTACTCTTACATTGGTGCTCTAGTTAGCATCAGATTTAAAGCTTGGGTTTAGGCCGACTTACACCCCCACGTTAGCGTGTATTGTGTTTGTGTTTGTCAGGAAATGTTTATTTTCTCAAGGAGAGCAGCTTCATTGGTGTCACAGGGAGTGTTAAAACTCAAGGCGAAGATGGTAAAACTCAGGATGAAGTGTATCTCGCTGTTCAGCACTCTCAAGGTGGCTACATTTTTAATGACTTTTGGTTTTTAATTGAATATGTTGAGACGTTCAGCAAGTCCCAGAGAAGCCAGGGCTTGAGGGGAATCCAAATACAGTGTGCCGCATAATCACTTTTATTCTCTCCGTTCACCAGAAATGAAAACAGACCCCCTAATTCCAATGAAGTTGTCACACACTTCCTTTGTCCCACCAAAATAAATCCACAAAAAACAAACCCCAAAATCCTGAAAATAAGGCTGAATATTTCACATGGCTTTTTATATTTCATGCCATATAGGAGATCAAAACAGACGTGAACAGAACATCCATATTTCAGAGGGCTCAGAGCTCAGTTATCCAAAGTCAGATACTGCTATTAAGTGGAATTCTGAATCTGATTACATTCCATGAAGAATGCATCTCATCAAGGCGCTGTTAGAGGGGCTGCAGCGCACACTTTAAGATTTGAATGCCGGAGAGGAAGCCGAAGCCGACACATGCGCCGGCCTAAATCAATCAATGAATAAAACAACACTGCTGCTTTCTTCTCTGGATGGACGCTTTTAATTCTCTCCCCCAATCCAGCCTCCGTGCTCTCTTCAATTTTTCAGCAGTCCCTCAAAATTCGCTGCTTAGCAGGAGCATCTCCTGAGAACGCCCGCTGTCTGTCTCACCCATCCCGGCGACCACTGGGAAGTGGCTGGAGGAGCTCTTCCAGAAGACGCCTGTGGAAAAAGAAGGGGCCTCTATTAATTACCGATGTGGTCTCAGAGCAGGGACATGACAGCAGGTAAATGAGATTCAAGAGGAACAGCTGCAGCTCCTCATCTCCTGCGTCTGCTATTCTTAGAAGACAAAGCGCGGGCTGGACGGCGGGCGGCCTCGGCGAATGGGACGGAGAAATTAGCAGTTTCGGAACGTGTATCCTTGATTAATGGATTTTTTCGCTCTGTGAAGTGGCTTTATCTCTGATCTTGTGTGTCATGGAGGGCTTAAATGAGAGGACTAGGTATAGAAGGACTTGATATTCCAGGATTCCTGGGAAAATCGACAATTCCAGAATACAGTCGTCCAATACAGTCGTACCACCTGAGAGCTCATTTGAAGATTTTCAAGTTTGCAGGTCTTTAGCAGTGGTTCCATCAATTATTCATAAACTTTCTCTGGTTCCCACTGGTTCCAGAAGTGGATTTGTGGCATATGCTGATTTATCAGATTGAGAGTAAAAAAATGTCAACAAAGAAAGAAATGTGGAAGCATAACCCTGAAACTAAGATCTCAGATCAGAGTCAACATCAACAGAATAACTGGACTAAAGTATTGGGACAGTGGGTTATTTATTGTTAAGGAGTTTCTCCTGCTATTGTTGGAGTAACTGTCTCTACTGTCCAGGTGAGAAGGCTTTCTACAATTTTTTTGGAGGAATGATGCTGTGAGGATTTGATTGCATTCAGCGATAAGAGTGTTTATGAGGGCAGGATGCTGGATGATGATCACCATCCCACCTCATCATCCCCAACTCTCCATCTCACTTCAAAAAAGTATTTGATGGAACAAGGTTCCACAGCTCCAAAGCTCTACGCTGGGGGGGGGGGGGGGGGGGGGGCTTCATACCCCTCTAGTCCACAGCTGACATTACATTACATTACATTACATTTATGGCATTTAGCAGACGCTCTTATCCAGAGCGACTTACAAAGTGCTTTGCTATTTACCCAAGAAAACCTCAGCTAGTTAGAATAGACTAATACAAAAGATACCTCCAAGCTTAGACATTACTAAACACAATACAATAAGGCAACCATAGAACTATTCGTCCAAGTACTCTCTGAAGAGGTGGGTCTTCAGTCTGCGTTTGAAGACAGCGAGCGACTCGGCCGTTCGGACATCCAGGGGCAGCTCGTTCCACCACTTTGGTGCCAGGACAGAAAAAAGCCTGGACGCTTGACTTCCGCGGATTTTGAGGGATGGTGGGTCGAGCCGAGCCGTACTTGAAGCTCGAAGGGCTCTTGGTGCGGATCGGCTTTTGACCATTGCCATCAGATACGGAGGGGCTGGTCCGTTCTTGGCTTTGTAGGCCAGCGTCAGGGTTTTAAATCTGATGCGGGCAGCTACAGGAAGCCAGTGGAGAGAACGCAGCAGTGGAGTGACATGGCTGAATTTAGGGACATTGAAGACGACCCGTGCCGCTGCATTCTGGATGAGTTGCAGGGGCCTGATGGTGCGCAGAGGGAGACCAGCCAGAAGAGAGTTGCAGTAGTCAAGTCTGGAAGTGACGAGAGACTGAACAAGCACCTGGGTGGCCTCTCTAGAGAGGAAGGGTCGAATTCTCCGGATGTTGTACAGAAGAAATCTGCAGGACCGAGTTACGTTTGCAACATGACTTGAGAACGATAACTGATCATCCATCACTACACCAAGGCTTCGGGCTTCAGTAGAGGGAGTGACCAGTGAGTTCTCGAAGGTGATGGCAAGATCGTTTCTTGGTCCAGCAGTTCCCGGGATGTACAGCAACTCCGTCTTGCTGACATTAGGTAGCATGGTGTCAATAGGTTCATGTTTATGGGTGCAACTTAAGGGTTGTCCACAAACATTTGGACACACAGTGTTTACTTCTGCTCATATTTGTGTGAAAGTAGAAGTAAACACTGTGTCCAAATGTTTCATGTATGCAAAATTATTATTATATATATATTTCACATAATTTCTTGAAATATGGCATTCTGGTCTTATAGGAGGTCATGTTGACAGAGGGCACTGCAATGCCAGATTTGCTCATTAAGCAGTCCTCCATCCATCAGCTGCACCTGATGAATCCAGTGGAATATCTTTCTTTTTGGTTTTCGAGGGGAGGAGGGGGATAATGGGCTTATTTGTGGCACCAGGTGATGTTTTTGTGGGCGGACTGAGCCGAATTTAGACATCAATCTCCCCCTCCCCTGCTGACGATTGGGTGATGCGGGCCGGCGCCGAACACAGGTAAACTGACAGGTCCTAGATTCTGCCGAGGCATTATTTACTGTGCCAGGAGACACACACATACATTACACACATCTGGGAAAAGGTCATAGAGAAAGATGGAGAGCTGCAGCAAATTGCCTCTCCATCACATTATTGGGCTTTCATGTAGCCAAGTCACTCATAGCGGTGCACCAAGGGCTGAGACCCTGACTGAGTATTCATCAGACTGTCTTTATTAATCTCCAGAGCTGGTGGATCTAATTGCTGGCAGATGTGTTGAATTAGACATCTTTTGGTGCATGCTGTGGATGATGTCACTGGGTGCAATTAATTTTACAGTATCAGTAGTCTGCTGTGAATGTTCAACCTATTACTGAACTTTAAAATTCAGGTAAATCATGAAGGACTTAGCTACTACTTAGTTCCCTAGATACGCAGATAGTGCAGCTGAAAATGCTGTGGTTGAAAGCGAACAGATGTTGGTGAGAAAGATTCGACATGTCCTCATTTCATATTGCTAATATTGGGCTGCATTGGAAACTTTAATTGGTTGCTTTTCCAGCTTTTCACAATTTCCGTCCAACTAGACTAAATGGCCAAATGTTTGTGGACACCCTTTCAAATGAATGCACTCAGCTACCTTCAGTTGCACTGATGTGCAAATGCACACACACAGCTTATCTGGTCTCAGTGGAGAAGTACTGCCAATAAAGTTAGACTCTCTGGAGCAGATAGACATGAACCTATTGGCACCATGCTGCCTAATGCCAGGCGTGGGCTTGAGGGGTATAATGCCCCCTAGCATTGAGGTGCTGTGGAGCAGTGGAAGAACAGTGTTCTCTGAAATGATGGATGGTTGATCTCCATCCAATACTTTTGAGTTGGGGTGTTAGGGATGATGAAGTGGGGTGGTGATCATCATAATCCAACATCCTGATCTCACTAATGCTCTCGTTGCAGAATGCAATCAAATCCTCACAGCAATGCTTCTCCAAAATCTAGTAGAAAGCCTTCTTTCCTGGATGGTAGAGACAGTTACTCCAACAAAAGCATTTTTAAAAAATATGTGAATAACCTTGATTTTGGACAGGTGTCCCAATACTTTTGTCAGTGATGTATTTCCCATTTGTGTCCTTTTTGCTGAAGGTTTTACAAACCCAATGACTCTTGCTGTAACATTTCCTAAAGGAACAGAAATTAAGATATTCCATGAAGCATTAGATTTCCAATAACTATATATATATATATATTGTTTTGTTCTGATGGTTTTATTCCAGCCTCAAACTCAAGAAACTTTAGGACAAGATGTGCAAAGAACATGTTATCAGGTTTTTGAGTCTCCATGGGAACAACTTAACTAGCTGCTGACTCTCAGTGGTACTCTGGTCCCAAGAAGCCTCCAATTGCTAAGGTGATGATTACTCTAATGCTCTCATACGAGCTCCTCTTGGTACTTAAGAAAAGGTAGGTGGTGAAAATACATCATCATGGATACTGAACCAGTTTTTTAAGGTTGCCGAAGTGGATAAGCTTGAAGATCTTGATATTATGACCTGACTACAACATTGCAGATTATTATCACACTTCTGAGCATTATACGGCTTCTGAATGTGTTGTAATCAATGGCTGAGGCTACCGGCCTTTCCTAAATACACCCATAATTCAACCGAACACACTTACCAGAGTTTCCATCTGGCGACCAATAAAACGAGAGTTAAACTGAAGAGGTGTGAACGCAGGGCTGAACAGTGGGACAGGTTTACTCATGCCTGTGATTTTAAATGCTAAACTTGAAGATCAACATTAATCGATTCAACCTTCAGAAAGTAGTTTAATGTAGAAATACGAGGCTGTGTCTCTTAGCTAGTTGTGGAGTTCAGTTGCTAATGTCACTAATGTTTACATGGACTGAGTGGGAGGAGTTGATTGGAGGATTGATTGATTGTTCCTCCTCCAGGATGAAGCTCAGTAAGCGCTGGTCTTTAGTCGGTCCAGTCAGAGATGAGGTGATGTGGGGTTAGCATAAAGAGACGCTCTGCTCCTTCTCTGCTTGGCTAAACTCCTCACAGGCTGATTCCTAGAGGATCCCGCTGTAAACGGAGCGCTGTGGCAGGCATGCAAGATCACACAGATGTTTTTGACTTTTGTACGCTGCACTTTGACAAAGACAACCTAGCGTTTCGTCCATGTTGAAGATCCGTCCAGACATGTTAACTGCCTTCCTGTTGGCTGTGCTGAAGCCCAATGAAGATTGTTGAGGGAGACTAAAAACGGGTGAGCTCTCTGTTGAACGGTGCAGCCGGAAGTTTGATAATGGTTTGTTACAAATGATACGGCATTGGCTGTTTGCTTACAGAGCCAAAACAGCCATGAAACACTGGTAGTAAATTCTGGCAAATATCTTGGGCCCTCTCTTACACCCTGCACAAGGTACGGGGCAATGCGATGCTATCTTACACCCCGCCAACAGTCTACTTTCACGCCTTCCGTCTGCGCCCATGGGCGCGGTGGTGTCAAAATGAGAGGTGTTCAGGTACATTATGGCATATTATAAGGGGCAGTGGTGGCTCAGCGGTTAGAGCGCCAGATTATTGATAACAGGGTTGTGGGTTTGATACATGGGCTCGGCAAGCTGCCACTGTTGGGCCCTTGAGCAAGGCCCTTTACCCTCTCTGCTCCCCGGGCACTGGAGTTGGCTGCCAACCACTCTGAGTGTGTGTGTGTGCTCACTGACCCTAGTTCACTAATGTGTGTGTGTGTGTGTGTGTGTTTACTACAACAGATGGGTTAAATGTTGAGGACACATTTCACTGTACATAGTACAGTGACAAATACATGCACCTTTACTGCTGTCTTGGTTCACAGGTGAACGCTGACTGAAAACAACCTAGTCAGACGTTCGTTGCAGTGAATCTTAGCAGTGAATTATCAACACGTTCACACAGACCGCACCTGGCTCTTAAAAGGAATGGTGAGTGACATGCTAATTAGTTACGCCCAAAACACAAGCATGATTAATTAAGAGACTTCGTACATGACCTTTGCTCGTTTCGGGCTGCGCAATGCAAACGTTTCCCGTCGTTACCATAACAAAGACACTCCAACACGCCCCCTAAATCAAGCTGCTCGGTGCACGGTTGACGGCTCGCCTAAAGATCGCTTAAATAAGACCCCTCGTCTCTCAGCATATATTCAGTCTCCTAATGGTATGCTGGTCATGCTTGGTTTCTCAACAACTTCCTTGAACTTTAAATTTTTACAACCTCAAGAAACTTTAGGCCAAGATGTGCTAAGAACATGTTCTCAGGTCTCGGAGTCTCCATGGAAACAACCTAACTAGCTGTTGACTTTCAGTGGTACTCTGGTCCCAAGAAGCCTCCGAAGATTGCTCTAATGCTCCGATGCTATCTCCTCCTGGTACTTGAGAAAAAGTAGGAGGTGAAAACACATCCTCCCTTGGTGTTGAACCAGTTTTTAAAGGCTGCTCCAAGTGGACAGGCGTTGTTATCTTATGGCCTGTCGGCATTGGTCTGCTTGCTTACAGACCCAAAACAGCCAGAAAAAACTGGTAACAAAATTCTGGGAAATATTGTGTCTCCCACTGTAAGCTGACTCTCTCAGGTGTGCTGGTCATGCTTGGTTTTCTTGACAGCTTTCTTCAACTCCACTCCTGCTCTCTGTTGTGAGTGAAGTAAATCCAGATGCATTCTTTGCTGTGACCCAGAAGAAGCTGTCAGGACAACCACTGTGGCATGTGGACAGAACAGACAGACGTTTCATTTCAATCAGTGTTTCAGTCCACACCTGCGGTGCTAGATGCCTGTCTTGCGTCCATCAGAATGTGAGCCTTTCTGACCTGCTGGGGTTTTTTTTGTGTGTGTATCTGACTTGCATGTGAGCAAAGTGCAGACTTGATACCATCTTCCAAAACCACATGCTGTCCCTTTGTATAGTGGTCTAAACTATCATTTAAATGGGAAGTTTCTTTTATTATGACCACGTTGGCAGTAATAGATGAAGAAGAGGTCATGGGTAATAGGTGCATGGAGGTTACTCTTTTACTCTGTTACCAACAGTGGTCATAATTTGGTTGTTAAAAAAAAAGTAATACTTATGCCTACTTTTAACTTGCATTTATCTAAATACCTGACTTTCATCATAACTTTTTAACAGTAACACTAAAAAAATACATTTGCGAAAAATATTTATTGGTAAATTTGTGTTCCTGGGTCCTCATTTAGCAACTTTTTAGGATTTTGATTTTCAGATGATGCATTTGGGAAGTGGATACACAAATCAACCGGCCGGTTGACTTGCCCAGTTAGGGTAATTCTAAGCATGAACTAACATTAGGTATTACAGAACTGTCACTGTAATATTCAAGAGTTTATTGCCATGTACACAGCAGAAACAAGCAGTTACACTGTACAATGAAATTCTTACTTTGCAGTTTCCTTCACTTACCGACATAATCTTATAAATATCAATATAAAAAGAGAGAAACAGAATATATATGTATACACTAAAGTACACTAATGTAAAGCTAAGTAAAACAAAAACATCAAGTCAACAAAGTTAAAGAATACAGGACAGTATGATCACACATGCAAGTTGTGTGAGTAGAGTTGCATGTACATGTGTAAAGTGTGTTGTGCAAGTACAAAATAAACAGTTTTGTAAACAGTAGCAGTGATATTTGTAGTGGGCTCATATTAATGGGTGCATGTCAAAGTTCAGCCAGTTCAGAGTGGAAGTGGGAGGAGGTGTTTAGAAGCTTGACGTCTTGTGGATAAAAACTGTTTGTCAGTCTGGCTGTCCTGGACTTCACACTCCTGTAGCGTCGACCCGATGGTAGGAGCGTGAAGAGGTGAAGAGATATGATATAACTAGAACAAAAGTAGAATATAAGGCTTGCAACAATATCCATATAACAATTTATTGTAAAAGATAAGGTCATTCTATTATAATATTATATTATTATATTTTTTTATGAACTAAGAAAACAAGAGATATGCCCATCTCTTCAATTATTAAAGCTTCACATAAATATTATATTTGTCAGAGTAAAATAAAGTGTTTATAGTCACTACCTATCCAGATAGCTATAACTTTAGCTATTTAATGCACAGTGTTCTTCAGTGAGGCCTAGGTGGGGTGGTTTTAGCAGACATACTGAGTTATGATTACTAGCTCATATCTAATCATTATCTAAACAGTAAATGGCTGTCTGAAGGTAAAACACATACATAAAACACATCTAGCAAGGAAACTGCTAAGATAAGCTAGTGCAGTGTTAATGATTGCATCCAATTTACCCTAACTGGGCAACTCAACCCAGCGGTCACACACGCTTTTTTCAGGGTAACATGGAGATACATTTTGTCACTTTTCTGCCATTTAAAAATATCAAAAATATAATTGTTAGCATTTTTCCTCCCTCAGCTTTCTGTGTAGATTGACGTTAACATCAGAAAAGAGCTGTGTAACACCAGTACAATTCCACCATACAGTACTGAAAGGTCTACCATGCGGTTACTACGCCTGTTAAAGGGTTAACATTCCTTAACCCTCACCCTAACCTTACCATTAATCTCAACCCAAAAACCTAACCTTTTACTCCTAGACGTAATTTTAACCCTAATACTGATCAGTCAACTGAGTTTTAAGGGATGTTTGTTGACAATGTGCACATGTGAAGATAATCTACAGGACACTATAATATCCACATAAAGTGACCCCCAATAAACAGGTCCTCTATTTGTACTGTCAAGTTTTTAATCTGCCATTAAACTGTTTAAACCCTTAATGCAGTAAGGTGTATTACTCAGTAACTACAGGTACTTCTGTGCAAACTGCTGGGGCTATTCTTTGGTAATAGAAGTTTGCAATAACACATTCGGGCCACCGGCGGGTCAGTAAGCTTTTCACAGAGTTAATTAGAAAAGAAAAGGAGAATATAGAGCTCAATCAGAGGCCGTGTGGATTGGGTACATGGTCACTGTGCTTATATGATGGGAACGTGCCACATTTGGTGAGAATCTGGGACTTTGTAATTGCAACACAGTAGATTGCATTCATTTCCTGCAAGCCCTCCTTTGTTGTTTGCACTGCCTAGCCAAGCTAACGCCGAAGCTAAGTTTGGCCTGAGTCATGTACAATAATTCAGCAGCCCTGAAGAGAAAGAACTCAAAGAAGTTCAGTTCTGTCACATTCTTTGGCTGTCATGCTTCCCCTCACAGCCTGGACCTGTTCCTCCACTGGGTGAAGGCATCAGCATTAATCTTGTAGCCCAAAGTGGACAACCTCACATGCTTGAAAAACACATTTGTCTTTCTCGAGACACATTCCCGCCTCTAAGAGTCTGAGCACTTCATCTGAATTCTTTGTGTTCTCCTTCATTTTAATGGCGAGCCGAGCTGAAATATGTGCAGGTAGCTGCCGTTGCTCGGGTCAATATTTGTGAAGGGCTCGCTCTCTGAAAGAGTACCGCACAAGCTTTGATCTTTTAATGGAATAGACACTATAGCTGCTACTCACTGTTCACTTTGCCTTCCGCAGCATAAGCAGAAATATAACATATTGACAGGATCGACTGCTTTAGCAGTTATTCTACTCAACTTACACCGCGGAACAGGTCACTGGGTTTGTCCAAAAATGTGCAGTGTATGATGGGAGTCGAACCTGGCATGTAGGAGCTCTGGCCAATTCCATTTCCATTTACGGCATTTAGCAGACGCTCTTATCCAGAGCGACTTACAAAAAGTGCTTTGCTATTTACCCAAGAAAAACCTCAACTAGTTAGAAGAGACTAATAGTTCAAAGATGCCTCTAAGCTTTAGACATTACTAAGCAGAAGTCAATGACCATAGTACTCTATTCACTATTCGTCCAAGTACTCTCAGAAGAGGTGGGTCTTCAGTCTGCATTTGAAGACAGCGAGCGACTCGGCCGTTCGGACACCCAGGGGAAGCTCGTTCCACTGTGCCAGGACAGAAAAGAGCCTGGGCGCTCGTTTTCCGGGGATTTTGAGGGATTGCGGGTCGAGCCGAGCCGTACTTGAAGCTCGAAGGGCTCTTGGTGCGGATCGGCATTTGACCATTGCCATCAAGTATGGAGGGGCTGGCTGGTCCGTTCTTGGCTTTGTAGGCCAACGTCAGGGTTCTGAATCTGATGCAGGCAGCAGCTACAGGAAGCCAGTGGAGAGAACGCAGCAGTGGAGTAACATGGCTGAATTTAGGGACATTGAAGACGACCTGTGCCGCTGCATTCTGGATGAGTTGCAGGGGCCTGATGGTGCACAGAGGGAGACCAGTGTTGACAGTGGGGCTGTTGTTTTTCCTCATGGTAACGGAAGCTTTTCCTGTTAGCTTTAGCATGTTAGTATGGAGAGAGCATTGTAGGTATTGTCAGACAGATCTAGTTAGGCCAGACACAGAGGGATGAACACTCGCAGAGATGGACTCTATGCAAGTAATTTAATAAACAAAATAAGACAAACAAAAGGGGGCAAACAGACCTAAGACCGGGGGTTTAGCTGGGGAACCAGCTACTTGGAGAGAGAGGCTAGGCCGACCCAACCTGGAACTGCTGCGTGGCAGAGGGTCGCCTAGCTGGAGCGAGAGTCGTGGGTATCGCTGAATACTCAAGCCTCCGGGTGGCTTGCTAGTAAACAACGGAGTCGAGCCGAAGCTGCCTTAAACACTACGTGGACACAGACGGGAACCTCTCGGGCTACCTCAAGGTTCCTTAACCATTTACATCCATATAACCATTTAATTCTCGGCGTGGAACAGAGCGTCGAAGCCCCACTGAAGATCCACTGGTGATTCTGAGGAGTTTAAGATCCTCTTCTTTGGAAGGTGGTGGATAGAAGTTATAAGGTGCCCCATAACACTGCTGTTGTTCAAGCGAAACTCTGTTCTTCCTCCAGTTGTTGTGACCTAGTGTGATCTTGTAATCCTGCCACAGATCACTGGCTTAGTAACACAAGACAAGACACCAAGACAACCGTATTCACCATTATTGTTGGACACAGACAGAATCTGGTGTCACACCTGTGCCTCTGTTTGGCCTGTGCCTCTATTCACACCTGTGTTACAGTGTGGTGTTTGGACTTTGGGGGTATTATTTTATGGTGAATGTCTTAAGTCAACACAAGATTGGTGCTTGGTGAGACTGCGGCAGGGCTCCAACTTCCAACTTCCAACCCTGGTACTGGGAGCCCAGTGCGTTTCCACTGCACCACCACAGCTGTGAGAGGTGGCAGTATATAAACTGTTTGAAAGCTATATAGAAAAAAGGGCGGGGAAACAAACAAAGGAGCGCCCTCTCATGGACACCTGTACACATGCATTTCTTGATGAGCTGAGAGATCCAGAAGCAGCATCTGAAGGTAGGTGGTAGAGTAATACTACAGGATTTACACTAATATGTCTCCATGGGTTATGCAGTGTTACACAGCAGTTCTATAGAGAGGTCTCTCTCGTGCAGCCAGTAAATTTCCACATAATGTTGCTTTAAAGCAAAATTGCTACATAATGTTGCTTTAAAGTGTGAATTTGTCATTCCTTTCTGAAGTAGTTCTTTGGAAAGTGCATGTTGATGACCAGTTGAGGGCCTGATTGCTCTGTGGAATAAATGATAAAAAGTGTTTGCTATCAGAATCCTCGTTAGACTTTAACAAGGCACTCTACATCATGACAGGCCTGCAGATGGCTGCTAAAAATTCAGCAGACACTCACTTCAAGTGGATTAAAAGAGCAAGATGCTGTTCATGCTGTATCAACAGCGCTAGCAAAATCCACAAATAACACACAAACACACACACACCTGTGTAAATGGCTCTGTTTTAAGGGTGGAGGTAAACACAGTGTCGAAAACGGTGAGGTCAAAGATGCAGCTTGGTTTTTGTGCATTAAGCAAGGGCATTCAGCCACACTGGTCATTGCAAGGCGGGACGACAAATGAACAGACACGAGAGGATGCATATGGCAGAGGAAGATAAGGAGGCGGAGACCATGTTTAACATGAGTGGCAAGCCTCAGGGAGCAAAAACAATTATAGTGGAACTCCTTGTCCAGAGAAAAAGGTAAACATTGAAGTTGATACAGGGGCTACATTATCATTAATCAATGAATCAGACTACAAGAAAACATTACCCCAAGGGCAGCCATCCTGATCTTATTGCATCAGATGTAGTAATGAGTACACACTAGAGCCGTAATGCAAAGCCAATCTCTCCTGAAACCTGCAACTCCTTTGGATGGGTTTCATTGTGCCCGTATGATTTAGGAATGATGTAAAACATGCGTGAGGAAGTTAAGTCAAGTCAATCTATATTTTAAACGTATTTATTTATTTATTGGAGACCCCGGGAGGGATCTGCTGCCTTGTGCACAGCCTATGGTCTGTGTGGGCTTTAGAAGCAGCAACATAGCTGAGAAGTGACAGGAGAACATTTTAAAAAAGTAAATATTCGACTGAAATCTCATTTCAGCTAGTAAATCTGTGAATACTAGCAAATTTCTAACATATCTTGTGCATTCAGGCTAGTTTGTTTACCCTCTGGAGTCTGGAAGGGCATTTTCTAACCTTAGTCTTCTTTACCCCCTAATTCAAGAAAGGCTTATAACACTAAGATGTGTTACTCAGTAACTACAGGGATGTCTGTACAAACCAGTGGAGCTGATCTCTGGTAATAGAAGTTTAGAGTAGCACCCTTGGCCTGCTAGCAGGCCATAAGCTTTTTAAGGGGTTAAATTTGCTTTTAAGACACTTGCATGTAAAATAATTCCCACATGTTTTATATCAAACTATTCAGAACAGTCTATTCAGAGCTCGCTCTGTAATGAAACCCCATGTGACCTAGAGCACAATGATCTTGCCATGTCCTTTGAGAACTCACTGGTCACTCCATCTACAGAAGCTTGAAGCCTTGGTGGAGTCATGGGTGATCAGTTATCATTCTCAAGTCATGTTGCGGTTCTAACTCGGTCATGCAGATTTTTCCTTTTCAGCATCCAGAGAATTCAACCCTTCCTCTCTCTCGAGAGTCGCCCAGGACTTCAGGACTTGACTACTGCAGCTCTCTTCTGGCTGGTTGCCCTTTGCGCACCATCAGGCCCCAACCAGAATGCAGCGGCACGGGTCGTCTTCAACGTTTCTAAATTCAGCCATGTTCAACTTCTCCTCTGCTGCGTTCGCTCTTCACTGGCTTCCTTTAGCTGCTGCCCACATCAGATTCAAACCCCTGACGCTGGCCTACAAAGCCAAGAACGGACCAGCCAGCCCCTCCGTACTTGATGGCGATGGTCAAAAGCTGATCTGTAGCAAGAGCCCTTCCAGCTTCAAGTACGGCTCAGCTCGACCCGCCATCCTTTAAGATCCACGGAAGACGAGCGTCCAGACTTTTTTCTGTCCTGGGACCGAAGTGGTGGAACGAACTTCCCCTGGGTGTCCAAACAGCAGAGTCCAACGCTCGCTGTCTTCAAACCCAGACTGAAGACCCACCTCTTCTGAGAGTACTTGGGTGAAGAGAAGAGTACCATGGTCTCCATATTGACTTGTGTTTAGTCTAAGAGTCTAAGGTATTTTCTGATCTATTCAAACTAGCTGAGGTTATTCTTGAGTAAACAGCGAAGCACTTTTGTAAGTCACTCTAGATAGCGTCTGCTAAATGCCATGAATGTAAATGTAAAATCTGATGAATATTCCGGTACATTGTAATATACAGAAGTCCCTGTTGATACTGAGTAATACGCCTTAGTGTATGATAAGCCTTGGAGTGTTAAGCTACCTAGACTACCACAGAGCTGTGCATAGGCCAAAACCTGAATAATACCCTAGAGACATGTAAAAAATCAGGACCTTTGACCTTTTGAGCATATTTAAAATCTGGAAATCTGATCTTCATATGATCAGTACTGAGAGACCGAGGTGATCTAACTAAACTCACACAACTGAAGAAATATCTTTAACACAAAGATGTATAGTAAGGAAGTAGAACAACTCCACTACTGTACTTAAGTACTAAAATACTGTATCTGTATCCGTATAATTCTTTCTCTTACTTCCACTTACTTTACTACATCTGAATGAGTTTAATACTTTTACTCGTTACATTGTTTGTTTATGTGCTGCATCGTTACTCGCTACAATTATAAAAACAGTACGAATCATTTCAGACCCACATTATCACCTCCAGAGCGCTAGATGGCGCTGTCACCAGGTTCGATAAAGCTGCCTTAACATTGATCAGAACAGGCGATCAAGCCGTGAGCGAGCATGCTGCCGTTCTTCCTCTCTCTCACTCCGCTGCTGCAGTGAGGACACTAACGCTAGAGCTCTGTTAGTTTATCTCCAGATGGAAGAAGAAGAACCACCAGAAGAAACATCTCCATCTTCACCTCCTGCAAATACTCGTATGTGTCCGAACGGCCTGAGCTCTTTCAGCTGTAGTTGAGTTACAGAGAGTGAAGCTCAGGGGTTTGAACTGCTCTCCTCACTGGTTTTACAGATGAAGCTCTTGTATGTGACGGGTCGAGTCAGGTCTGCTCAGCTCTCTCTCTCTCTTCTGGGCGAGTTTGTTTAGAGAGTGAACTGAAGACTCGTGAAGGTTCATGAACTCTGTCTTCTACAGTCCTGTCCTTCTACTACAGCCAGAGGAACTGAGACAGGCCTTAAGTCTGAGCATCTGAACTAATAGAAACACTGATACCCAAACTTTTGACTGCTTTCTGTAAGAACTACAGAACACAGTACTGTACTTTTACTTTCAGTACTTAAGTAGTACAGTTTAGAATGAACTACTTGCAGTACTTAAGTACAAAAATATTGAATACTTCAGTACTTCCACTTAAGAATGGAGCTTAAAGACACTTCTACTTCTACTCAAGTCATTTTTTTGATAGAGCATCTGTATGTTTACTGAGGTCTGGGTCTCTAGTACTTTATACATGTCTGCTTTAACATCATTTATTAAATGGAATTAATAGAACTGTAATTTTCCACATTTATTACTACTTCAAATGTGTAGAATCAGACTCAGGTGCAGAACATCAGCTGCAGATGATCCGAACATTGTTGGAGAGGATTATTCTGGAGGAGTCGGAGGTCTTATTTAAACCTCAGATGTTTAGTCTGGTCTGCTATTGATTGAGTTGAAGGGAGTGGTGAAGAAGATCACCATCATGACCAGATCCAAAGAGCTCTCTGAGGCCTTCAGAAAGAAGGTTGGAGATGCAGACGAGTCTGGGAAGGAGTTTCGAACAATCAGAAATCAGACATTCCACTGTCCACTAAATCATTTACCAGCGGAACAACTGCCAGCATGGCCAGATCAGACCGTCCAAGCAAGTCCAGCACAAGAGAAAGGTTTAATGGCGGTGTCCTGATTCTTTCACATGACTGTATGAGCAGCAGTAGTGAAGAATGCAAAAACGTTTTAATAAGCGATAGAAGAGTCACACTGAGCTCAGAGATAGTCCAGCGTCTTTATATCTAGTCTAATCTAAGTGCTAACCTCATTCAAACACACTACATGTCCGAATGTTTGTGGACACCCCTTCTAATGAATGTACTCAGCTACTTTAAGCTGCACCTATGGCTGATACAGATGTGCAAATGCGCACACACACACAACTTCTCTAGTCCCTGTAGATACATTTTGCCAATAGAATAGGACTCCCTGGAGCAGGTAAATAAACGTGAACCTAGACAGTTACTCCAACAAAAGCAGGATCAACTCTTTTTAAGACCCTTGATTTTGGAAAAGATAATGAATGATGTCCCAGATGTCCCAATACTTTTGTCAATATATCTAACCTCTCAGTCTTTGTTCGTATGTTGTTCAATTGTGACTTTTTTCTCAAGTCCAGCTCCAGCTCTGAGTAGAGGCCTGCTTCCCAGATATATTAACCAACAGCATTACCTTGTATATCAGTATGTAAACCCAACAGCCTGAGTTACGTAACACCTGATACATCCGGTGTTTGGCATATTCTGGATACATGTGTGCCGAATGTTGATGACAGCATTAATTGAAACTTTGATGGAGTAAGTGCCTTAACTGGGCAGGGGGCGGGGTGTATTTATGGGGGGGGGGGGGGGGGGGGTATGTAACATAGCCAAATGGACGATTTTTCAGCCGTCGCTTTTATGATGTATTGTTTACAGCGGTTGAGTTCTGTTTGAAATAAAGTGCTGAGAATGTTTTTCCAAGACATGTAATTTCAGAGACGAATGACTCTGTCCTCATTTGCAGCCACAGGTTAGTGATCTATAGCACACCTAAAGGCATGTAGCAAACTGTGCATAACTTTATATGAGCTGCTATTAGACATGAATGTTTATTAGCAACTCTCTGTTCCAACAAGTAGGACTGTTAATGTTGCGTTGAACTTTTAGTCGGGTGCACGATACATGGGCGATAATCACCACTGAAAAATGACTGTCCTATTTTCTATAGGCTGGATTTGTGTCTGATAACTTGCAGGGTTTTTGTCTCTATTTTGGATCGCCAGTTACCCAACACATACATATTCGGGAGGGTTAAAGCCAACACTGCCGACGCTGTGGTGAGAAAGTACCATCAACCCACCCTTAAGCTCTCTCTGGGACCCAGTGGCTGATGGCTAGCAGCATGACCAAGATTTGAACTAGCGATCCTCTGGTCATGGTGACAGCACCTTATTCCACTGGAGCACTCCGGGTCTCTAATGTGCAGTTTTTAAGATACTGAGATTTTGAGAAATGAATGGGGTGCAATGGTTTGTGGACCCTTCTAATATCACCCCACCAACCACCTGGGGAAGAAGAGCTACCCCTTGGCAACACCATGAGATACAACATCTTGAGATACCACAGTAACCACCATTGCAACCATCTGGAACACCCTAGCAGACACCTGAAATACAATTGCAACCACCCTAGCAATCATAGCAATTGCATTGCAACAAACTAGTAACTGCATAGCAACCATAGCATAGCAACTGCATAGCTACAACCTAGCAACCAATTTTGACACTATTGCAAGCACTTATCAAAAACCGTTTCCCCTATTGGCAACCGCTCTAATAACCATAGCAACTGCATAGCAACTACCTAGCAACCAATTCAGATGCCCTAGCAACCACTTTGCAAACACAGTTTCCCCCTAGTGACCACGTATCAACCATCTGGATCACTTTAGCAACCACCTAAAATACCATAGCAACCACTCTAGTAACCATAGCAACTGCATAGCAACAACCTAGCAACCAATTTAGATGCCCTAGCAACCACTTTGCAAACACAGTTTCCCCCTAGTGACCACGTATCAACTATCTGGATCACTTTAGCAACCACCTGAAGTACCATAGCAACCACCCTAGCAACTGCACAGCAACCATGGCATAGCAACTGCATTGCAACAACCTAGAAGCACAATTCAGATACCATGGCAACCACTTAGCCAAAATAGTTTTATCCTACTGACCACATATCAACAGGTTGGCAACTCCCTGGAAGTGTTAACCCAGTGTGTGCGTTTTTCAGGAAAAGCACTGTCCCAGTTTTAATCTTTTCCCCTACAGTTAATGCTCTTATTCTTGACCCTCTCCCAAATCAGTCATCTGTCATTTGATGAGGACATATATCTTGTGTTGTTGTTTTTTTTTTTGCCCTCCACAAATGTTAACCCAACTGTAATTCATAAGGCTTACGGTTAAGGCTTAATTTCAAAGCCATTTCACAGATGTAGATGTTTAGAGCACAAATCCATGTGCGGAGATGAGTTATGAGCCCTGGCAAATGATGTAAGGTTGGTTGAAATTCCTGGAGGGATTGCAGTGACTGTTACACTGACATCCATGGAATCTTTAGATTAAATCTGAGTAAAGTTATTTGTGTGCCATTTTGCATTACAACCCTCAGATTTAACCCAAATATAATTTCCTCTAACAGCATCTTTCCCATCACTTTAACGGCAAAGGAATTCACACATCCACTCCCAGTCAGCGTTTATCTACAGAGATGGCGTCACGTTGCTGAATGACCCTCTGGATTTGCTTGGCCCCTCTTTATCTAATGGTGAATTATTTACACTCAAGTGCACTGAAATCCCACATTCCAGATATAGCTGGGCAGCTTTTCCATACACGGGCTCCTTGAATGAGCTCTATCTTCCCCACTGGGATGTTATGGATTTGTGTTACTCAGCAAATCGACCTCCTCGCAAGCCTGATTTTAATTTTCCTGTGGCGCTCCGGAAAATTAGCAACAGCAGTTTGGAATGGGAGTCACAAAGGCATCAGGCCATCAGTGGTTCCAAGTGTGTGTGTGTGTGTGTGTGTGTGTTTGTGTGTGTGTGTGTGTGTGTGAGTGATGTACTGTTGCTCTGGGATCTCTGCGGCAGTCCATTTGCCGTGTTTGCTTTAGTCCCGGGTCTGTTTTGAAAAGATTCTCTGCTAAGCTAAACACGGAAAGTTGTGATTTTCTCAAGTGTACTTAGTGTCCAGGCCATGTCTGACAGAAGGAGGAGAAATCTGCCGGTTTAATGTGCTCACTGAACAGGAACATCATGTTTGATTTCACCTGTTTGTAGCAGCACTAAAGGGCCATTATGATTGTCCATGCTGTAATTGATACTCTCCTAAAATTCCTCCAACCTAGCAACTGCAGGCGTTTTTCTGTCCTGGGACCGAAGTGTGGGAACGAATTTCCCCTGGGTGTCCGAACGGCAGAGTATAACGCTTACTGTCTTCAAACCCAGACTGAAGACCCTCTTCTGAGAGTACTCAGGTAAAGAGAAGAGTACTATGGTCTCCTTATTGACTTGTGTTTAGTAGAGTCTAAGATTAGAGGATCTTTGAATTCTAGTCTATTTAAACTAGCTGAGGTTTTTCTTGAGTAAATAGTGAAGCACTTTTGTAAGTCGCTCTGGAGAAGAGCGTCTGCTAAATGTCTTAAATGTAAATGTATAAAATTCCAGTATATATCACACACATACATATATACATACATACATACACACACATATATATATATATATATATATATATATATATATATATATATATATATATATATATATATATATATGTGTGTGTGTATGTATGTATATGCCTAACCATGCCTAAACAAAGCCTAAACAGTGTAGATGTGTAGATGTATATAAGTGTAGTGCTGAGTATTGTGGCCTCCTTACTGACTTTTGTTAGTTTTTTTAAACCATAACAACAACTTGAATTTTTCCCATAGAAATTAATGGGATGTACTAGTTTGTAAACCCTTTTTTAGTCACTATGATACAAATACACTAGACACCCAACCAACAACCTGTGGTACCACAGCAACCACTCGAGATACCACAGTAACCGCCACCTTAGCAGCCACCTGAAGTACGATAGCAACCATATCAACAGCCTAGTAACTTAGCAACCATAGCATAGCAACAACCTAGCAACCAATTCAGATACCATAGCAACCACTTAACAAAAACTGTTTCACCTTAGTAGTATCTAAGCTTAGATGTTTCTTTGGATCCTAGAGTAAACAACAAAGAGCTTTTGTCACTCTGGATAAGAGTGTCTACTAAATACCTTAAATGTAAATTCATAGCAACCATAGCATAGCAACTGTACAGCATCAATGGGACAGCCGATTCAGATACCATAGGAACCACATCTTTTTCCCATAGAAATGAATGGGGTGCAGTAGTCTGTGCACCCTTCTTATGTCACTATGATACAAATACACTAGCCAACCACAGCGGTGGTACCACAGCAATCACTTGTCAACACCAGAGCAACCACATGAGATACCCCAGTAACCACCAACCTCCTAAAATGACACTAGCTTCATTAAATTACCAAAGTGAACCAAACTACAGAAGACTGGTACTAAATATTGATATAAAAGATTAAAGTTTACTCTTGGACTAGAGACTTTTTGGGCATTTGTGAAATGTAACGACTCTTTTAGAGCAAGAATATTTTGTATCAAAATTTTATGATGAATGGACCAATAGAAATGCTCCAAAATTACTTATTATCCATTCAAGTCCATTGAAGGTTAACCCTTGTGTAGTCCTAATATTCTGCATACTCATCTTGTCCTACTGGCCCTACAAGAATGACCCAAAGACAATCTATGTACCCTGGTAGTGAACAGCTTTTATGGACATGTAAACACCGTCTTTAATGTTGGGGGTCACTCAAAGCCATGTTTACAGACAGCCTGAGTTCCCCTGAACTGAATACCCCTGAGTATAAATACACAGAGACTATCAAGACACATCTGAGACGAGTTAACAAGTGGGCAGGGCTAAGCTAGAGAACACCTGTGAGATAAATGACAAGGCGGGGCAAAGGCGGAGACTAGGAGCAAACACAAACAGAGCCATGTGCTTAGGAGAAAAAACTGTGACAGCCAGCAGTTCAGTAGCCCCACCTGTGCTGGTAAAAGTATTAGATCTTTGAGAAGGTTTTGAACTTTCAGAGGTTCTTCTGTTTGGAACTGTGGAGGAATCTTTAAAGGAACCTTCAAGGAACCTTTTTCTTTTGAAAACCTTTTCTTGGAGGTCCTTAAGAGGTGAAGAACATCTAAAAGTATCAAGGATCTAATTCTTATTTATACTGAAACTGAAAAGGCTGTGTTTCATGTCTGGGAGTGACTTGATGATGAATTCTGAATTCTTCGGAAAAGCACAAGAGCAGGGCTGCAGTAGAGTCAGAATGGTTTTAATAAAAATATCCCAAAGTCAGCAAAACATTAAGGCAGAAAAAAAGAACAAAGCAGATCCAAAAACAAGGGAAGGTCAAGATCTGACCAATAATTCAAGTCTGAGCCAAGCTTTTAAAGTCCTGGCCAAAGCGCCCCAAGTCCAAAGTCAGAGCGATTGGCTGGGAGGACCCTTTCACAGGCCCTGAGTAGTTGCTCCCTCTGGTGGAGGTGCAGGGAGTGGCAGATAAGACTGTAGTCATGTCTGTAGGCCTTGAATTTATGTGGTTGCAAGCTAGCAAACAAATGGCCTTGACTTTGATTTATCATTAGTGACCTCAGTGGCTGCTCTGAGCAAACAACAAACGATCCCACTGGCTCAATTTTTCTAAGTATACAGATGATGTTCCCACATGCTGTTAGCAGTGCGTATACATTTAAACAAAGATCTCCAGACGAACACGGAGAGTTCGCAGAGGCCCCATGCTCGTATTTGCCGGTGATAAATTAGGAGATGGCATAGTGCAGACTTGCATCTCTCATGTGCTGTTCATCAGGGCTCTTATGAGCCAGCAAGCTCAGGGGCTGTACCTAATTTGTCATAACTACTGCAGCAGGATTTAGTCAGTGCTGTTTCATCCCAACATGGAAAACATCTCAAGCATTTCACATAGGCTACAGATATAGATTTCAGTGCTGTGTGTGCTCGATGCTTTAATGGGACACTAAGAAAATAAGGAAAAACTTCAATAGCTTTGGGGTGGATCTTTGAGAGCAGATTATTTGAAATAATAAAGCTGGCTTGGTTGTATATATTACCCTATAGATCAGTTGGCTAGGCTAGCAGTCGGGAGGTTGCTGCGCTAGGCCAACATTCTCTTAAAACGTCCATAAAACTGTGGTCAGACAGCAAATCTGTTACCATTTCATGCAGTTTTTAGTGGCAATAAATTCTTCTTATTATTTGTGAAGTGAAGAACTAAACACCACTCTGCTGCTGGGAGGCAGTATTGTCCATTATGCTACACCAACGTTATCATTTAAAGCATTAAAGTTAAAAATGGATATAATCTGCCTTTAGGTTTATTGAACTTGATGTAAGAAATTAATACAATATTGTTAATTTATACAGATTATACAGATCAATTAATACAGATTATTAATCTAATACTTTATTATTTGTTAAACCCCTTGGTTTGTCTTACCAGACAGGGATTACGCCTAGTCCTGGACTACACAGAATGCTAAGAGAGGATTCCCCATTGACAGGACAAGGTACAGTAAATTACTCAGCACCCACTATGAATTGATCAGTATCTAATATGAATTATTTTGGATCTACTATTAATATTCAGTATATTTTATGAATTAGTCAGTGCCCACTATGAATTAAGATAGTCCTTTATTAGTCCCACAGTGGGGAAATTCTTATCCTTATTTGGCACTGAATGACCACTGTGGACAATGAATACTTTACTACAGATTATTCAGTAACCATTATGAATTATTCAGTGTCCACTATGGATTAGTCAGTATGCACTACCACTTATTCAGTAACCACTATGAATTAATCCTTGTTTGGCACCAAATGGACATGGTTGGCAATGAATAATTCATAGTGGTGACTGAATACTATGGATTAAGGAGTATCCACTAAAAAGTATTTAGTATCTACAATGGATTATACAGTAACCACTATGAAATAATCCTTGTTGACACTGTATACACTGAATAATGCATAGCGGTTACTAAATACTATGGATTATGGAGTATCCACTATGAAATATTAATGATCTACTATAGATTATGGAGTATCCACTATGATTTATTCAGTAATCACTATGAATTAATCCTTGTTGACACTGAAGGAACATTATAGACTCTGAATAATTCATAGTGGTGACTAAATACCATGGATTAAGGAGTTATCCACTATAATTAATATATATTTATTCAGTATCCACAATGGATTATGCAGCGTCCACTATGAATTATTTTGTAATCGCTATTAATTAATCCTTATTTGACACTAAAGGAACTATAGAAACTAAATAATTCATAGTGGTTATTGAATACTATGGATTAGTCAATAACTACTGTGAATTATTCAGAATCCACTGCAAACTAGTATATCAGTATATACTATGAACTATCCTAAAGTTACCATAAAGCCCATATGTAATTTATGACATATGAAGAGTTAAAACCATGGAACCACACACAGGCAATTAGGGTTTAAAGGGTTAATGAAAGCAGCCCGGTCACTTACCTTTTAGTTAAAGGCACCTATTTTTGCAGTGCACCTGTGTGTAATTAAGCATGCGGTTTGATTCTGCTGCTGACTGGCCTGTGCATAAAGCTCCAACCTAACTTTTAATGACAGAGTCAACATGATCAAGCTATTGTCATTAATAATTCCCTCACAGCAACCTTCTCATCTGCATGGGAAGAGACAGCATGGCTGAGTGGAGAACATCAGTAATGTTTATTATATTTAGCAGTCTCCCTGTATCACCTTACAGCTCCCCTGCCCTGGAAAAAACCTGTCTATTGGTAATGAAAGACTACCCTGCCTGGAAGGCTCAGGAGACTAATGCATTAGCATGAAGTGACTTGTCAGTACAAATCAAGTGGACAGGTTGAAACTTGTGTACTGAGTGGATTTTCTTTTTTCCAATCATGCACCCCACTTCACTTCATACACTCGTATACTCACCCAACCCCAAACGTACAGCCATGCACGACTGTCTTTAGAACACCGGGACTCATTCAGCAACCGTTCTTAAGAGGAACGACTTGTTAAAATCCACTTACACCGATTCTGATCTTTTAAAGTCACAGAAGATTAATACCCAGATTTAAACCCATAAATTACCCAGGAGTTTTAGTGTCTTTACAGAGCTCTCTTTTGCTCACTAAATGACTAGTGATCAGACACAACACAACTTCAACCTGTTGATAAACCGAACCAAAAACACCCCCAAAACACCCATGCCCTGCGTTACCTAGGAAATGCAAATTTGTGCCTCTAAATGACCTAAAACGAAAGAAACGTGAAATCGGCTATAGGTGAGGTCATGAGTGGAAGAATGGAGTCAGCATGTTCTGTACACACCGCAGAGGGAGTTGGAGGTGGGTAGCACAAGTCAAGTCAAGTCAGATTTATTTGTATAGCTTTTTCCAACTGTCGTTACAAAGCAGCTTTACATAATTAGCAATTAATTAAAAACAGAGACAAAAAAGAAAAAACGTAAGACATGATGGATCAAAACCCTCCAGTGAGCAGCCAACGGCGACAGTGGCAAGGAAAAAACTCCCTCAGAGCTGGAGGAAGAAACCTTGGGAGGAACCAAGACTCACAAGGGGGACCGACCCGTCCTCCTCTGATCAGAAATATTTATAAATTATTGATAAAAATGACCAAACCAGGTATAACAGATAGTTAATAGTGGTGATATTAATAGTGCAGATAGTTACGACTCCATTTAGGTTTTAACATGGTCATTGAACAGGTAGCAGTGGTAGGCGGGTGTGCCGCTGGTCTGCTATGGGTGGTGGTGGGTGGGATGATGGTGGGTCTGATGGTCGGACCGGTAGGTGGCAGCTGGTCTGACGCAGGTAGAGGGGACCTCAGCGGGCAGTTTTCCAGCATGTCGGGCTGGGTGGCCATTTACTCTGAGAAGGTAAAAAGAGTTAGTACTGAGAGGATTTTATGGAGAGCAGAGAACAACACATATTGGAGGCTACCCTACGTACAAGGCAGATGTTGGCCATTCCACCTTAAATGGTGCTGCACCAGACAAATATTACTGCCAGAATGTAGCTGGTGGAACATAAATTGGAAACTGCACTTTTCATCCTCGGTTTTCATTGGCTGTGGACAGGACCTGTTTAGATTGAGTCACTGACCAGTATACACAACTACATTACGCTCAGAGTTGGGTCCCACTGTTCTGAAATGGTCTGAAATGCAAAAATTGGAGTCTACGCCTCTCACACACTACTCGATTCTCTCTCCAACTGTAGAGTCTGACTGAGGATAAACTCTGCAGACTAGAGCCAACCAGTGCAGACATGGCTAGACTGACAATCAGGGCTAAAATCAGGGTAAACATCACATATGGTGTGGTTGGTGTGTCACAACAGATAACACCACTGCCTGCCAGTGAGCTACTATGCCCAGTCTGGGTGACAATGCTGCGCTACACCAATAAGAGTCCTTGGGCAAGACTCCTAACACTACATTGGCCCACCTCTGTAATATGAGTAACCTTTTAAGTCACTCTGGATAAGAGTGTCAGCTAAATGTAATGAGGACAGTGGGGCCTATAGTTATAAGAGCTGAGCTGTGAATAATTCTGCTCTTTAAAAACACTCTGAGAATCTGATTTTTACTTCAGACTTTTCTGAAGAACAAATTCATGAAAATTCTTAGGCTGTGATTATGAATGAGGCCCATTGACCGGAGCGATGTTCCTTTTGAGAAAGAACTGCTTAATAGACCTCTCAGGATGGTGAGCTGATTCTGTAAATCAACAGCAAATGAGATACTTGCCTCTGCAGAGTGGGACCGCTGTGTTGAAAGCCATAATATGGCCATAATAAGGCTAATTAATTGCTTGTAATGAATTGCATGTATTTAGGACTTCACTTGTTAAACAGTTTGTATTTAGCCACGGCCTGGTAATGCACATTGTCAGCACTGAGTTATTTCCATTAGGCAAATGCATCGCGCTAAATACCTAAGCATGTAAATATCGCTGGCCAGCTCAAACGAGTCCAATTAGTCCGGGCGATTCTTGTCATGGTCCTCTTTATTAAACAGAAAGCAGGCTCTTCATATGTAGCCTCTTAAAAGAAATAAGGCATCTGTCAACAAAGATGATGGCAAGTTCCACCGGTACGCCTGGGCTTTTTAATATCTGCTTTTTTTCCAAAGACCTGACCTCTGTCTAATAGATACCTGTGGCTGGGATTCAGTAATTGTCTTTGTCATCAGCGGATCGTGTGGCTAACAAAGCTGGACGCTGACAGCTCCACTTCCTCTGGTGATACAAAGCCTGTATGCAATATTCATCAAACCCCTCAATATTCAGTTTTTGTATTTGCATAAAGCCGAGGTTACCTTGATACCTTATTTATTAAGTGATTCATTTGCTTGCCAAAAAGAACTATGACAATGAGAAGTATGACAAATACATAATTAAATATGCATTTATTATTGAAAAAAATATAAAATATAAAAAAGAAAGTCACTCTCATCTGCTAAATAGGGGTATCTTGGCTTGCATCAAGCAGGGCTTCCAAAAGATGCTCAGGCATTGATCGACATTGACTGACTGATTCTGCTTTCAGACAGTAAACAATCCCAGAGAGGCTGAAGAAGTACTGGAAGACACCTAGATCTAAAATAAAGACCAATTCAAAGACCAGTTTATTCAAATTCTACCTCCTGATATGATGTAAATGCATCCATCCATCGTCCCGGTCAGGGTTAGAGTGGACCCAGAGCCTACCCGGAATGACAGGGCACCAGTCCATTGTAGGGTACCACACACACACATTCACTCACTCACTCACTACACTCATAAAATGATGGTTCGTAGAGAGGGTTCCTCCTTTAAGAACCATGCTTTTAGTAGAGGTGTGTACACTGAAGAACCTTTACATTATGGGCCATAGGCTGCTTAAGGGGTTAAAAGGTTCTCCACACTCACACATACATCTCTATTACAAACATGGTTCCTAAAAGCCCCTGGAAACACATTCTGATATATGGAATTTTTTGGTATAACACTACATTACCATGACAACACACAAAAAAGCCGTAAGACAAAGAAATTGTGGTCCTTTAGCTCTTTGCTTTGAACTTGCCGTTGTGATGTCATAGATCATTTACTGAGGTTCTGATATCTGGAACCAAATTAAGAGGCCTTTTCCTGTAAGGCAGGGTAAGAGTGTGCGGTGGGCGGTGGTTCTCCCCGGCTACGGTGCTGTGTCAGGACCACCTGTCTGCCTCAGCACTCAGCTGCTAAATTGCGCGGTAAAGCGGACAGGCGACGGGCGCCACAGGTGAGAGACGACTTGAAGAGAGGGCGGAGCTAAGTTAGCAATTGTGATTGGTCAGGGGTATGCTGACGTAAACCACATTGGGAAGAGAGCAATACTGGTGAAATACAGCAGACATTTATTAGATTTATTTGGGAAGATGTTCATAAGCCATACATTTACAGTGAGGGCCCTGAGGAGACATTAATTTTAGTAGAAAAAACGGTCTCAGGGGCTTTAAGGAACCAAAAGTGGTTCTCCAATGGCATCACTCAAAGCATCCTTTGATGCACCTTTATTTTTAAGAGCATAGGGGGCAATTTAGCATAGCCAGTCCACCTACCATGTGTGTTTTGGGGATGTGGGTGAAAAGCAGTCCCCAGAGAAAACCCACACAGACACTGGGACACCCAAAACTCCTCACAGTGAGAACTGAACCCGCAACCCCGGGCTCCTGGAGCTGTGGGGCACATACACTACCTGCTGCACCACTGCGCCACCTGATATGAACGCCATGGATGTATTTAGCAGGAATGCTCTACAGTGCACTGCAGCGCACACTAAAATGCATTTGCATTCTTTAAGAGGGTGAAGAAAGCATTAATCACCCACTTAAATCCACCATAAATGTCTGCTTCTCAAGGCGCAAGTGCTTTGAGCAAAAACAGCGACGGCAGCAGCAGCAGCAGGCAGGCAGGCTGCAGCATAACAACACCTCCACTCGGGCGAAGTGTACGTCCCTCAACAACAGGCATATGGTGCAAGGTTTCATTAAAGCAGTGGATACATTTCCCTGGAAAGGAGCCACGCTTTTGTTGGCCAGACACCTGTTAAAGTGCTTTTTCATGATTTATTCTGTACTGGAGTTTGTAAATAACAGCCGCATATTTATTTGCAAACAATGCGGGTGCACTCTCAAATGAGTTGCAAACTGAGCTTTTAGACGAGGAGAAAGGCTGAAGGAGACGCTCTAAATCCATTTACAGACGAGATGCTCTGTGATGCCGAACATTTTTCCCTCTGGCAAATGTTTTTCTTTCAAGGTAAGGCCTGTGATCTGGGCTAAAAGCTAGCCAGCTGTTCCTTCAGTGATTATTACAAACTTCACCATCGCCACATATGAACGTCAGTAACCTGAAGCCTGATTTAGGAATGGGCCTCTAGGGAACCGTCAAGAGGGGCATCCTGCAAGGGGGTGGAATGGCAGCTCAGCGGTCAAAGCACTGGGCTGTTGATTACAGGATTGGGGGTTCAATACCTGGGCTCGCTCGGCAAGCTGCCACTGTCGGGTCCTTCAGCAAGGCCCTTCACCCTGCTTCCTGTGTGCCGCAGCAATGGCTGCCCACTGCTCTGGGCATGTGTGCTCACTGTCACTGTGTGTGCTTGATCACTAGTGTGCATGTATGGATGGGTTAAAGACGTAGGGCGAATTCCATTCCAGTTTAATTGATAACAGGGTTGTGGGTTTGATACCCAGGTTTGGGCAAGGTTCTTAACCCTATCTTCTTCAGGTTGTGCTGTAGCATTGCTGACTCTGGCTTTTTTTAGCTAGGATATGTGGAAATGTTTGAGGGCAGCTGTGGCCTGAAGGTTAGAGCAGCAGCCTTGTGACTGGAAGGTTCTCGGTTTGATCCCCTGAACCGACAGGTTCTGACTGAAGTGCCCCTGACCAGGCTGACCAAGGCATTCAAGCTCCAATTGTTCACCTAAAAACTGCAGCTAGGACTGCAGCCCACCATTCCAGGCACGTGGGTACCCAGTAGAGTGTTTGTGTATGGATGGGTTAAAGACAGAAGCCGAGTACATGTTGCACTCACAACCAGACTCCCCACCAATCCATGATAGCTCTGGTGGAGAGCCCCCGCTGAATATGGGGTTCGCCCACGGCACCAAACAAGCCAGAACTGCCACTGTATCTCTAAATTTACTCACTGACTATAAGGTTACCTTCCAGCTCTATAGGCCGTGGACTCCTGTTGTTTGCGCTATTTGTGAGATGGATGTCGTCCATGTAAATCTAGCAACACTCAAAATGATTAGCTGTTGCATAACTTTAGTGATGCTAAATGTCTGAAGCGGAAGGAACCTAGCTCATGCATTAATGGGCTTCCGAGGGTTTTTTTTGGGCCCTAATCCAACAGAACAATTTAAGAGAATTATTGGAAGCACATTAAGTTGTCAACATTTTCATTCCCTGGCTGAAAGGCTGAAGTAACATGTTATTAAAATGAGGAGAAGATCAGCGCTTTGAGAGAGGGGTAGACGAGGGCAGCGTTTCAGCCGGCCTCTTTTTGCTCTAAATAGATTCATGGACGCCTCATTGTGGTTCCCCATTTGACAGCCACTCATCTGCAGAACCTGGCCATCTCCTCTTTATTCCACTGGAACGGTTTGTAAATGCTGTCAATGTGTAAGTTAATGATATGGAGAACACACATCACAGAGTAGCCAATGATGCACGCTCCTACCTGATGGAATCATCTAGAAAGCACACGAGGGAACGCTTGGATAAAAACGGCTCACTGGTTCAGATGCGGTCTGATCAAAGTGGTTGTTGGTCTGAATCAAAGTGGAGAATGTTTGGAATGCGCTTTTATGGCTTGTGAAATTCCAAAAAAACAGGAAAAATAAAACATGAAAGCCCTGCAGTTAGAGTTAGAGTATCCTCTATTAATGACGAGCAGCGATCTAAGAAATGGTGCAATTAATATGCTTTGACTAATGAACAACACAAATCCCACCGAGACGTGTTAGCGCAGTACAAATGTCAGTGCCAAAGGTTCAAAACCACGTTCCGTTCATGATTTGAATGGGTAATATAGCATTAAGCAGGCTTATGGAAAAATCTAGAAGAGTGCTTTGCCCACCAACTGTGTCTGGTCATGTGACCCACTTCTACGAACATCACTTCAGATGTCAGATGGTCAAGCATCTCAGCAACAACTGTCTAACCCCTTAAACCCGAAAGGCTAATGTGTATGTAGGCACACGCTTTAGTTGCTCACTCTCATAACTAGACTCCAAAATGAACAAAGTTCCTAACTGGTTCTGGGCTCGGATGTACGATTCTTGGAAAATCTTTCAACTGTTAAAAAAATTGGTGTAAAAAAATGTAAAAAAGAGGTAATTACAAGGAAGTTGCTGATTTTTTACAGATATTAGTCAAAAAAATACTGTTAGATTAAGAAGTCCATATTTAAATTATATAACAGAAAATAAAAACTATATGAATAAATTGTCTCCACATGAAGCTTAACTGTTCGTTAAAAAAGGAAATGGCAAAAACAGACCATCCATTTTAAATTAGGTTGCCAACATAATTCTATAATCTCATAAAGACCTTTGCTCAATCACAAACGATCATAACAGTGACAAATTTCCTTGCATCTATAGACTGTATTTAGCAAGCCATTGCCCATCTTTTTTTAGTTTTGGGAGGATGTAGCCCCCCTTATTTAGTCTTATTTAGGCTTTTTAAAATAATTACGATGCTTCATTGGTGTTGCCTTTAGCTTAGAAAATTACAGCCACCAGTAAAAATCACTGCATAAAATACATACAACTTTTTTCTGTCATTATAAAGGCTTTATGCTGACTGTCCTGCACTTGACGTAAGGTAATCGATGCTGGTGTGCAAAAACCTCTTATCTCCAGTTTTTCAGTTTTGTTGAAAAAATGAAAATCTGACTGTTTTTCTTTACATTATTTTGACATTTATGATGACTGGACCAAAATGGAATATGGAAAAAATGGAATTTCTGGAATAGAAATGCTCCATAAGAATTCTCCATTTGAGAAATTTCCCCACTGTGGGACTAATAAAGGATTATCTTATCTCATCTTATCTTATAATTACTTGGAATCAAATAGTTTTACATCGACTTCCATTGAAAGTTGTTTTTTTTTGCTCAACAGCAACAATATACTGTTTTTTTTATTATTGAAAGGTAATGCTCTAGCAAGTTTCAATTTATATTAATAGCAAATGGCATTAATCTAACCTGGGGTTATTTCTACAGTTCAGAATCAGAATCAGAATCAGAATCTCTTTATTTCACCAAGTATGTTACCCATACAAGGAATTTGTCTTGGTGAGAGCAACACGTATGACAAGTAACAAAGAAACACAGAACACAGTCTTAAACTAAAGGAAAATTACACTAAACAATAAATAGGGTAGGGGATAAATTAAAAAAAGTAGAAAGTACTAAAGGTAATAAAGGTAATAAAGAGCTGAAAGATGTATTTACAGAAAAGAAAAGAACATCTGTACAGGTGTGCAAATAGTCATAGTGCAAAATAGGCAGAGTGCAAATAACTGTTCAGTCCGGTTTGGTACAGTTCAGTTGTAAGTTTAGAGGTTTACAGTGGGAGGTGACCACTGTGATTGAGGAGCGCTACAGCTCTGGGGAAGAAGCTGTTAGCATGACGTGTTGTGCTGGTTTTGATGGACCGCAGTCTTCTACCCGAGGGGAGTGCCTGGAAGAGGAGGTGTCCAGGATGTGAGGGGTCAGATGTAATCTTGCCAGCCCGCTTCCTCATCCTGCTGGAGTAGATCTGCTGAAGTGATGGCAGGTTACATCCTATGATCCTCTCTGCTGTCCTGATGATGCGCTGGAGTTTGGTTCTTTCTTGTGAGGTGGAGGAACCAAACCAGATAGTTATGGAGGCTGTGATAATGGACTCGATGATCGCTGTGTAGAACTGGATCATCAGGGTCTGTGGCAGGTTGAATTTCTTGAGCTGTCTCAAGAAGTACATTCTTTGTTGAGCTTTCTTGATGATGGAGATGGTGTTTTTCTCCCATTTCAAGTCTCTGGAAATGGTGGTGCCCAGGAACTTGAGTGACTCCACCATTGATACTGCAGTGTTGTTGATGTGGAGGGGGGGAAGGGTGGGTGGATTGCGTCGGAAGTCCACCACCATCTCTACAGTCTTTCCTGTGTTTAGCAGCAGGTGGTTGTTGCTGCACCAGGACACCAGCTGCTCAATTTCCTTTCTGTAAGCAGACTCATCACCGTTGGCTATGAGGCCCACCAGAGTGGAGTCATCTGCAAATTTCAGGATCTTTACAGCTGGATCTTTGGAGTTTGTTTAATAGATACAAGTAAAATTACTTTTTTTCTCACAGTACGTAAAATTACTGAGATGCTCTAACAACAACAGTAATAGTAGCGGTTGGTGAAGTGTAGTGGGTATGAAACCACTTTCCCTGTGATAGATTAAGGTTTGATTCCAAGGCCAGACATATTAGCACATTACAGTACATTTACATTTAAGGTATTTTGCAGATGCTCTTACCCAGAGCAACTTGCAGAAGTGCTTCACTGTTTACTCAGAAGATATCCTTAGCTAGTTTGTATTGGCGAGAGTCCAAACGATCCGTCTAAGCTTCGATTCTACTAAACAGAAAAGTCAGTCTGGAGACCTGGATACACAATACTCAGCATACACTGCACTTCACCTGAACATCAAACAAGTCAAGTAAGACGTGAGTACAATCGAAAGCCTAAGTGTAAGATAAGTGCTGATGTAAGTGCTTTTGAAAGTGGTGGGTCTTCAGTTGCCGTTTGAAGACAGAGAGCGACTCTGCTGTTCCCAGGGGAAGTTCGTTCCACCACTTTGGTGCAGGACAGAAAAAAGTGTGGACGCTCGTCTTCCGTGGATCTTAAAGGATGGCGGGTCGAGCCGAGCCGTACTTGAAGCTCAAAGAACTCTTAGTACAGACCGGCTTTTGACCATCAGCATCAAGTACGGAGGGGCTGGTCCTCTCTTGGTTTTGTAGGCCAGCGTCAGGGTTTCGTGATGTGATGCAGGCAGCAGTTACAGGAAGCCGGCGAAGAGAACGCAGCAGAGGAGTAGGAGTTCATGGCTGAACTTAGAAGCACTGAAGACAAGTCCTGCTGCTGTCTTCTGGATCTGTTGCAAGGGCCTGATGGTACACATAGAAATACCAGCCAGAAGGGAGTTGCAGTGGTCAAGTCTTGAAATCACGAGAGACAGAACAAGCATCTGGGTGGCCTCTCTAGAAAGGAAAGGTCGACTTCTCTGGATATTGTAAAGTAGAAATCTGCAAGACTGATGAACACAACTTAGCTAAAAGATGTGTAACAATACCTGTGTACGAACTTGTCTGCAAACTTTTACGATTAGCCATCCTATTAACGATGTGAACAGATGATGCTCTGGAAGCAATGCCAGTTGCAGTTTCGTTGGCAATTCATTGTGATTCTTTGTTTATTGCCAGGCATGGAAGAGCTACACTGTATCCCTTCAAAGCCTCCTCCATCAAAACTCTGGCTGAAAAGTTGAAGACTCGCATAGTTGAAAGGAGCAGTGTGGTGGGTGTTTCCTTTAATAGATTTTTTCCCCCCGTTGCTCCCACGCACCTGCTATAATCGCCACATGTATGCAAATGCAGTCTGCATTCTCCCCAACAAATCAGCGATAGATGGAGGCATCTGTGCCTTTGAAGTGAGTGTGGAGGAGCTGTGCAACTCCCCTGGAGATGCTCTCGCTGGTGGAGAGGGACAGCGCTAGAAAATTGTCCTTGCAGGGCAAACTGATCTAAACGAAAAGTGTCACTGAGCGCGGCTCTTTGGTTTACGGAGAGAATTGGATAGCATGAGCCATCTACTGATGAGGGAGGACGCTAGGTACAATGGCTACTTAAAAAACATGAAAGTGTCCCCCCCGATGGAGCCAGGCGCGTCACTGCTGCTTCAGTCAAGGACCCTGCATATAGCCTTGGTATTGCCCCTTCCATATCTGGTTGTGGATGAATGGTGCGGGTTAGTTAGGAGGACTGTTATGGTCTGATCTGCGCTGGTCCTGCATGGCTATATTGCAGTGATCATCGCCTGTAGAATTAGAGGATGCGATGCTGCTTTGACGTCCGAAATAAAACTTCTGCTGGAAAATGAAACCATCACGAACCCCTTCTCAACAGCCAGTGAGCTCAATGGCACATTTGCTATTTGCCACTTTTTGACCCAAGTCTCGATACCATTAAGATGCTAAATGAAGCACTCGATGGATGTTAAAAATGTAACAGTAAAAAAAAGCCATTATTTTCATTTTATCCTCTGCCTGCACACACATACACACTTACACACACACCAGGCCTGTGCTGGGCCATTTTAAAGGGAAAGGGCTCAAGGGAAAGAAAAGGCCAACAGCATGTGAATGAATGTGAATTAAACCTAATTTAATCCACAGCATATTGCAACCACTCGTATCAAGAGAGACAGTGTAATCACAGAGGAAACCAAACAACGTGTTAAGCCTTTTTTTTCTTTAAGGCAGCTAAAATGACCCCTCCAGGCATTTGAAGCCCAGTCTGTATCATACAAGGTTATATCTTTACCATCTAACCCTGTTAAATTACAAACAAGTGAGTTATAACTGTATAAGGGCTCCAAGTAACTACACATAATCTCTTCATACTGCTGCCATCGTTTGGTTATTGTATAAAATAATCCCATCATTCAATAAAAATTAAGAAAAACAACATGGTGGAATTTTAAAGCAGCATTATGCGAGAATTAGTATATTTTGCTCCCGGGCTCCCCCTGCAGGTGGGAAGTGTTAATCACTATAATTCACAGTAAAACAGCAATACATGTTTTGCTGCACACATGCATTTCTGGACAAGCTGAGAGCTCCAGAAGCAGGTAAATGTAGAGAAGCATGTGGACTGAGGTGGTAGAGTAATACTACAGGACTACACTAGTATGACTCGATGGGTTATGCTGTGTTACACAGCAGTTCTGGAGAGAGGTTCTCCTCCTGCAGCTCCACCACCAAAGCTCCACAGTGCAGTAGCAGCAGCGTTCCGGTCAGTCTGTGTTAGAGGACGCCATATGGGAGGGGTTGGGACGATTCTAAGGGCCTGTGACTGACAGGAGCCCTAGCAAATGTGTTAATGAAGTATTTTGGTCAGTCATTGTTAGAGTTAGAGCAGGGCTCAGCGTAATATCTTTTCATGGGGCCCAGAATCCCTGGCAGTTCCCCTAGTTGTATCTACAAGATGTCAAGTGACTTGGTGATGCATCCCAGCTACCATGTTGATGCGACCCAATCCCGGGTTGCATCCGGCCCAAATTCAATTGCAGAAAGTAAAGAAATTCCTCTACATGTTTTTGTTCAGACAAGCTGGGCAAAGATATCCAAGCAGTATCCACATCTGGCCCCCATACAGCAATGAGTGACTGCCCAGAAGAGGACAAGATATTGTTGCCAGGATCTTGTTTTTGCATGTCTGCCTATTTTAATATTTAATAATATTTGATGGTTAATATTACACATAATAATAAAAAATCTGCTGTAGCACCTTTCTTTTTATGAGTGCACTAGTTTCGACACTGCCCCAGCCAACATTCTCATGTGGGGCTCACATAAGTGGAACGTGGGCTAGGTGGGTTCCAAGTGTGCAGGGGCTCTGAGTGGGTTTGTATATGTGTTGTTACTGGGACCCAGTTGGGCTTCCCAAATGGGCTACATTATTAGAGCCCACCCTAGTCTCACATGGGCCCCATCTAGGCCCCATGTGCAGTGTACAACTCAGATGGGGCCAATGTTTAATCCCTCCTGGTCCTATCACTGACCATGGTGGGCACCAATATGTGGGGACAACAAGGAATCCACAGACAAACAATTCTGTTTCTCAGTTGGGCTACCCATGGAGACCCCCATTTATTCTGGAAAATCTATTTACAAATAAGGCACACCCAAATTTGGCCCACATCTGGGCAGTCATGTTTCGGATGTGCCAGATGTGGCCTGCAACTGGGCTGAATCACTGTTGCTAGTTGGGATGCATCCATGACCAGCACCCAGGTTGGAGTTGGAGGTGAACTCACTACAGACAGTGGTACAGCTTCGATGGGAGTGCTGGGACGTAACTCGAGGAACCTGACGTGACCCACTGGCTCCATTCCTAGAGCCAAACAACAGCACACTTGAATAGTCTAAGGGGCTAAAGTACAAGGGTCAAGCCCACCCCTGGGGTCTATCTGTACATGTGCCAGACATGCAAATACTGATCACATTGTCCACCTGTTGTCCACTGCTTTGTCAGATTGCTAGGAATATTGAGCCGTTTCACAGCATTATCATCCTCATCTGGACTCCTTGATTTGCATAAAGAAGTGGTCTTGATTGTAAGTGCTTAAAACATGTCTTTCATGTATGCATGAAAGCGCTGTTTCCAGTTCTTCAGTCATCAAACAGCAAGCAAATAAAATGTTCAGGTCATGAGTTGCATTGCGCTCAGTGTTTCTGACCCACTCTGCTTATGGTGGTAGATCCTAAGCTCAGGCATTCCCACTAATTAGCCTCGAGTGGAAAAAATACTTTAATTACACTTTCAAACAAACCCTCCATTCATTACAAGTCGGTAAATATTGACAAGCGCGATGTCATCTCACCACTCTCAGGAGTGGAGAAACGAGTCTAACGAAGCTCAGGACCAGTGGAGGAGCCCCCCGTCATGGTTGAGGAGGCGGTTGATGCATCTGTGTGGCATCAGGGCGTTTTGATCACGCTCATCGAGCGAACGCCGGGTAGGGACGGCTCACGCCATGCTGTGTTGCTCTGTCACTCGTTAATTGGGATTGATGCTGCACCAAACCGAGGAGGATGTTATAGATCCGTCTGCAAAGTAGAGATGACAAGATTTACGGAGGGCCAATCTTGCATTTCCTCACAAGATTTCTTTTGTGACGGATGATCGGCTGGACGAAATTGGCCGCAGGGGAGATGTAAAGAGTGAGTGGGTGTTGATGTGTAGCATGGTAAACTAACCCTGAAAAAGAAGCTGGTATTATTGTTTTGGCTGATCTGCTTATAGAGAAGGTGGTTGGTTTATTTTCCTCCAAAAATTACCAAAATTTTAACATTTCACTTTAGAGGAGATGTGGGAGTGTGAAGAACCTTTGGAACCCTTGAAGAAGGGGTGTGGAACTTCAGGCCTGGAGGGTCAGATTTCTACAGTGTCAACAGATTTAGTTGGTGTGCTACACTCCTAAAAATAAAGGCGCTACAAGGGCTTTGGTGACACTTTATTTAGTATTTATTTAGAGTGGTTCTTTTTAAGATGAAATAAACACTCCTCAGACTCTCAGTAACAACTCAACACCATCTCAGTGGTGGAGCAGCATCTGAACATTCAGTAGATCATCAAAAGACTTTTACTGAAGACGTCTACTGAATTCAGCTGTTCTTCACTTCATTTGGAGAGTAGAAGAACCAAATTTGATTCCATATAGGAAAAGAGATTTATAGTGTTTAAGGTTGAAAAGGTGAAGGTTTAAAATAGTGAAGAACCTTTTGATCAAGTGAAGGTTCTTTAAACATTTAAAAGGTTCCTCGCATCTCTTTTACAAATGGTCCTAAAATTAGTTCTTTCTCACAAATAGAGTGACATCACTTAAAGAACCTTATGTAGCTCCTTGTCAGAGTGCACTCTTAAAAACAAAGGTGCTGCAAAGGGTTCTTTAAGTGATACCACACAAGAACCAATTTTGTTTTAATAAAAAAAAAAAAAATTTTGGTTCCATGAAGAACCACGTTTGAAAAGGAAAAGGAGACGTGGTTGTGTAAATCTTTGAATTACAGAAGAACCTTTGAACTAAGTAAAGTTTCTTAAAACCTTTACAAGGTTCTTCACAATCACTTGCTCTTATCCAAGCATGGGCCTTTAAGGAACCAATAATTGGTTCTTCTGTTCTTCATCACTCAAAGAACTGTATGTAGCACCTTTATTTTTCAGAGTGCACTCTTAGAAAGGGTTCTTTGAGTGAAGCCACAGAAGAACCAATTTTGTTTTCATGAAGAACCATGTTTGTAAAGGAGATGTGGTTTTTGTGGCCTTTGAACCAAGTGAAGTTTCTTAAAACCTTAACAAGGTTCTTCACAATCATACACTCTTATCCAAGCATGGGCCTTTAAGGAACCAATAATTGGTTCTTCTGTGGCACGTTATAAGTACCTTATGTAGCACCTTTATTTTTTTAGAGTGCTCATAGAAATGGTTCTTGAGTGAAGCCACAGAAGAACCAATTTTGTTTTCATGAAAAAGCAAGTATGGAAAAAAGAACCAATTATGGTTCCACGAAGAACCATGTTTGAAAAGGCAAAGGAGATGTGGTTGTGTGAATCTTTGAATTACAGAAGAACCTTTGAACTAAGTAAAGTTTCTTAAAACCTTTACAAGGTTCTTCATAATCACACACTCTTATCCAAGCATGGGTCTTTAAGGAACCAATATTTCGTTCTTCTGTAGCATCACTCAAAGAACCGTATGTAGCACCTTTATTTGTCAGAGTGCACTCTTAGAAAGGGTTCTTTGAGTGAAGCCACAGAAGAACCAATTTTGTTTTCATGAAGAAACATGTTTGAAAAGGAAAAGGAGATGTGGTTGTGTAATTCTTTGAAATACTGAAGAACCTTTAAATTAAGTGAAGTTTCTTAAAACCTTTACATGGGTCTGTATGGAACCAATAATTTGGACCCTTTGTATTTGTAGAGTGCTCTTTAAAGGGTTCTTTCAGCATGAATCCTTTCATGTCATAGAAGAACCATGCTTGGTAAAATTATGTGGTTGTGTGAAGAATATTTAAATTAGTGAAGAACCTTTTTTTTACTTTCTGAACCTAAATTTTTTATCTCCATAAACAACCTTTTGAAGCTTCTTTTTTACTCTACAGGGTAGGCCATTTATATGGATACACCTAAATAAAATGGGAATGGTTGGTGATATTAACTTCCTGTTTGTGGCACATTAGTATATGGGAGAGGGAAAACTTTTCAAGATGAAGTTGGCCATTTTGGATCCAATTTTAGTTTTTTCAATGGGAAGAGGGTCATGTGACACGTCAAATAATTGAGAATTTAATAGCAGGGAAATCCGCAACCAGCTGCTCTCGGTTCCTCACCCCTAAACTAAGGATTTTATCTAGAACTGCCTACAGTAACTGTTGAGGTGTTCTTTGACTTCTTCTTGAAAGGAGACCCGTGACCACTGTCTTTCAGTTGCAATAATGAAACATTTTATTCCAATCAAAAGTACAGTGTGGAGAGAGAGAGCCCGCCAATTCTCAGGCCCTTCTGCTCTCTCTCTAGACAGAGGAACACCTCACATGTTATACCCTTCTGCAGGTCATGTGTTGTTGCACTGTTTCCATATATAGGATGTCACTGTCTAACTCCACGAGGGGTGTTAATCAACCGTCACATACTATATTTGTTCAGTTCATGTATGGCTTTACCAAGTTAGACCTGGGAATGGATCACACTCTTCTTTTTTCAAGTCTAACCCGTGGACCATATTATTCCTCAACTCCATACCATTTCTTCAGATCTATGAACACCCGCAGAGCCAGTGTATATACACACTACACTGTCCATAGCAAAAACCAGTCAGTTTTGAGAGTGTTGTCCAAACCCACCTCCAGCCCCATTTGTTGAAGACACATTTTAAGCATGCTGTCTCAGTGCTCCATGAAGTTTCTGCGTTGGCGTTATCAACCCTTGACTTTTTGATGCTCACTGCCAACAGCCCTGTGTCCTCAGTGGTCTGTGGATGACATCAAGCGTGAATCACATCCACTGGCAAGCATGCCCCCAAAATCCCTTGCAACTGAAACCAAATCAAATTTTAAGGCTGGTTACAGTAGGCTCTAAACCAGCTTAGCTCTTCACTTGACGGTCATTGAACATAATCAGAGGCAAAAGTACACAGCTTTTTTTGTTTTCACGATAGTCGCTTGCTCAAGAAGTGGAAAAAAAGGAAAAAACAGTGAAAATAAGGTCCCCTAATCTCAAAGCAGCATGTGGTTCAAAGTGAGGATTTAATGCTTACAGGTAGAAATTAAATTAACTGAAGTGGAAGCCTGAATCAAAGCTGCCAAAATGTCTGTTCTTACATGTTTTCAGTTTTCTGATTTGTGCTCTTCTGTCTCTGATGTTCTGGGTATGTGTGTGTGTGTGTGTGATTTTCTGAATGGTGTGGGTTTATGGGTTGGCAGAGAGAGAGGGAGAGACAGAGAAAGAGGGAGAAAAGACTACTAAAGTTGTCCAGCTCAATTTGGACTTATGGAAAATGGACTCATAACACAATACTGTGTCTCCAAAATTCTAACTTCATAGTAAAAAATAACCAACAAAAAAAATCTGGACCGATATTTATCACATATGGCCGGCACTCTTGTCCAGGTCAGCGTGGAACAAAATCCCAGTTGGCCAATTGGAAGCTTGGAAGTGATATATCCTGCTATGCTGTAGTTGGGGAGTTGATAATGGGGGGGATGAAAAGGTGGGGTGTCGATTATCCAACATCCTGGCCTTTCTAATGCTCTTATTGCTGAATTCAATCAAATTCTCACAGAAATGCTTCTCCAAAATCTAGTAGAAAGCACTGCCTGGACAGTTGAGATAGAGATAGTTACTCCAACATTTCTTCTTAATATGTTTGATTTTTTAATAAAGGATGAATGAGCCGGTGTCCCAATACTTTTGTCCTTGTAGCGTATATAGCATTCTACCTAGATCCTTACCCAGAAAACGTGTCCACTCAGAAGAGAACATCATGTCAGTTCCATTAGGAATTCATGCTGAGTATGTCACTAAAGTCACCCAGTCCTTATATTAACCTACGCATCTTATCGGGCAGTAGATCTAAACTTAGCCAGAGAAGCAGATGCATGAGATATGAATCCTATCATACAGTCGGCCGTTCGCTTGCGCCTGTGCCGCAGACTCCTGGAATGTTCATCAAGGGCAGATGTGATTATTTGCGACCCCTGAGGACATTGTGAGATTTGATTCAGTCTGCATTTTCCATGCTTGTGTTCTGCCTGTTCCGCCTGCTGGAATATTGTAAGTGCAAATAGGGAACATCGTTGCCGGGTGTGTAGGATATTGATGTGTCTATCTGCCTCATCATCAGGTTAGATGCGCTACGGCATAACAGATTTCAGACTCAATAAACACGAGGATTATCTAAGAAGAAAAATGGCTGTCAACACGATTTCTCCACTCATCTGATTGTCAGGGAGAGTAGTAGAAGTTGAGATGTTCAAAAGACCTTAAAACTTTTTAACTGAATGACTTTCTATGAATACAAGACAAGATGTGTCCCCTGGCCTTTCTGTGGTCTGCCGCAGTGACTCAGAAGGAGATAAGCTACATGAAAACACTTTGCTATCTTCTAATGTGCTTCTCCCGCTTTGTGGGCCTCAATTATTGTAATGTTCCGAGTGCTAGACAGCTGCTTAGAGGAGCCCATGGCTGCTGATTGATGGGACACTGGTTTAAAATTGACTTACTAATGATACCTGTAAACAGCAGAGTCACAGCACTAGCCACATGTTCTTCGTTACGGACATTCTACACAAACTACTATGGCTATGTTTAGGCTTAGAGTTTGGTAAAATTTAGGTTAGGATATGTTCAGGTTTGGGTTGAGGGTAGAATTAGATTTAGGTGTAGTAGGTTAAGTTTAGGTTGAGGTTTTGGTGTAGTAGGTTAAGTTTAGGTTAAGTTTAGGTTTAGGTTAAAATTAGGTTTAGGTGTAGTAGGTTAAGTTTTGGTAGAGGTTTTGGTGTAGTAGGTTAGGGTTATGGTTAGAATTAGATTTAGGTGTAGTAGGTTATGTTTAGGTTGAGGTTTTGGTGTAGTAGGTTAAGTTTAGGTTAAGTTTAGGTTTAGGTTAAAATTAGGTTTAGGTGTAGTAGGTTAAGTTTTGGTAGAGGTTTTGGTGTAGTAGGTTAGGGCTATGGTTAGAATTAGGTTTAGGTGTAGTAGGTTAAGTTTTGGTAGAGGTTTTGGTGTAGTAGGTTAGGGCTATGGTTAGAATTAGGTTTAGGTGTAGTAGGTTAAGTTTTGGTAGAAGTTTTTTTTGTGTAGTAGGTTAGGGCTATGGTTAGAATTAGATTTAGGTGTAGTAGGTTACGTTTAGGTTGAGGTAATAAAGTGATTGAGTTGCTTCAGTAATTCATGCAGATGTACGACGGTATATTTAGTGCAGATTAAACAAATCCAAACTGTCTTTTAGTCACATATGTATGAATTCCTCTTTACACTAAGCTTCCCCCCTTTTTTCCAAAGTAAAAGTAATTTTATGCCTTTTGGAGATCCGTTCATCTTTCACTCTTAACAATTTCTCCACCCAGAATAAAAGAGGCTCATTTTAAGTTTTAGTTGACTTTTAACTGTCTGACTGACTTTTCATTAATACGGAACAAGATGAAAAATGCCATATGTAATTTAAAGTGTCCTCTGGTCTTCCTGCGGTCTGCCACAGCAACCCAAAGTAAATGCTATCAGGACAAGCTTATCGTGTCCATAAATTTAAATGACAAAATCAGTATTTTTCTCATAAAATTATCATTTGAAATGCCTTGCTATTCACTGGAAGCTAACCTCTGTGACCTTCTCAACAGGGTATAAATGTCCATGGAATTTTAAAGCGGCAATAATTAGATCTTTTCTGTGAAAAGGTTACAAGGTCTTAATCTTCATTTGGCCATTAGAGCAGCCAACAGCGAGCGCAGATTGCCATCATCAAAAGCAACAGAACTTCATGCCATCACGTGTCTATTATTGTGTGTGATAGCAATCGGGCCAGTGTTTGCACGTTGGAGCCTAGATTCATGCTGTCAGTGCGCTGACGTATAAATACACACTTATCCATCTTCGCATGACGTGATTTTTTTTCCTTTTCAGGAGTAAATGAAAAATGTCTTACAGTTGATAACACTGTTCCTATACAATGCTGATGAAATCAAGAGAGAAATGGCCTTCTGACACTGAAGTGACAACAATAAAATCCAGAAGTTAATTTCAAATGAGTTTTCTATCTTTGTGCTTGCTGCAAAGTGTTTTCTTTGTCTGGGAACAACAGACTGTGCCAAGAAGCCCTGTTCCATTTTAATGCACTACAACATGGCTTTCATCTGAACAGGCTGCTTAGTGTTCCCTCTCGCAGAAAGAATGGAAAACAGCAAAGAAACAACAATGGCATTTCTGATATATGCAGTATTTTTGGGCATCGATCACCTCAGTTCTAAAAAAGAATTACAGGATGGATAAAACCGCTGAACTTTCCATTCAAATAGTAATGAGTTAAACCCTTAAATCACTCAAATGTTCAACATTCCTTGTGTGATGCCATAGAAGAATCACTTTTGGTTGCATAAGTAACCAGTTTCATTAAAAAAAAAAAGTATTCGGACACCTGCTTATTCATTGTTTCTTTCAAAAATCTGAGGTGTTTAAATGGAGCTTTTCCTGCTTTTGTTGGAGCAACTGTCTCTACCGTCCAGGGAGGAAGGCTTTCTACTAGATTTTGGAGGAGCATTGCTGTGAGGATTTGATTGTAGTCAGTGCCAAAAGTTATATTAGTGAGGTCAGAATGTTGGATGATTCCCACCCCACTTCATACACTACTCCATAACCCATTCCAAAAGTATTAGATGGAGCCAGAGACTGCTCCACAGCTCTTCCACTCTCCACAGCTCAATGCTGGGGGGCTTTATACCCGTCTAGCCCACGCCTGGCATTGGGCATGGGGCCAAGGGGTACATGTTTATCTGCTCTGGTGAGTCCTATTCTATTGGGACTTCTTCTCTACAGGGACTAGACAAGCTGAGTTGTGGGTGCAACTCAAAGTAGCTGAATGCATTCATTAGAAAGGGGTGTCCACAAACATTTGGACATTAAGTGTATGTACCTTTAAAAGGCTTAAAGGAATCAATGTAAAGGGTGGCATTACTCAAGGAACCCTCCGTAGCTACCCATTTTAAAGAGTATGGGTAGCATTTAGACGTATCATTGTGCAAAGAAGCACACTTAGGAGATTTTGATGATGGACATACTGGAGGCCGTCCTAAGTTTGCAGTTTGCGTTTCGTCTGTGTGCATTATTTACTATGTAGACACATGTATTCAGTGGTAGTGCTAATATGCAGAGAACTGTTGCTTTAGCAGCATGGCAGGGAGCAGCCAAGCTCCAAATGGATGTGCCTGATTATTTAGGTATCCTCGGAGGAACGGCGTCTGTTGCGGAGGAACCATTCGGCGGGAGAGGAAGAGCATGTTCCAGGATGCTGGTTGTGTCGCCTCTCATTAAGGCAGAGCTGTGTGAACACTGCGCCTCTCTGCCCAGTTTACTCATCACAGCTAATGAGGAGGAAGGAGCGGGGCTTTTCCTGAATATGGAACGAGAGGATGTGTATGAACCAATGATGCAACCCAAGAGCACTTCTGTAATCGTGGGCACACGTCACGTCCGTTTAGCATACACTGAAGACAGTGATGCGTTGAATTAGCTGCATTCAAATGTGAGCAGCATGCCAACACAATGTCAACAACATGGTCCTTCACTTCACTTCACTTACTTTGGCCAGGCATTGTTGTGTAGTTGAATTCTTTCATGGAGAAATTATGGAGGTATATTTAAATTAACTTCATTTATAAATATATATGGATTTGCTTATATTGATTCATGATTATATTTGAACAGTTTACATAACTAAATAACAAATACCCTCTAAATAGGCCAAAAAGAGAGGAGGTACCTTCCACTACACTCTTAATAATGAAGGTGCTGCAAAAGGTACTTTGACAGCCTGGCCTCAGGAAAACATCGTACACATATGACTAAAAGTCCAGTTCAGGATTCATAAGATCTGTACTAAATATATAGTTGGACCGTCGTACATCTGCACAAATTACTGAAGCAACTCAAACACACAAAAACCAAACAGAGAACTACAAAGCAGCCAGCAGAATTTTATTACCTAAACCTAATTCTAACCTAAACCTAACCTACTACACCTAAACCTAATTCTAACCTTAACCTATTACACCTAAACCTAATTCTAACCTTAACCTACTACACCTAAACCTAATTCTAACCTTAACCTAACCTAAACTTAACCTACTACACCTAAACCTAATTCTAACCTTAACCTAACCTAAACTTAACCTACTACACCTAAACCTAATTCTAACCTTGATCTAACCTAAACTTAACCTACTACACCTAAACCTAATTCTATTCTTAACCTAAATTTAACCTACTACACCTAAACCTAATTCTAACCTTAACCTACTACACCTAAACCTAATTCTAACCTTAATCTAACCTAAACTTAACCTACTACACCTAAACCTAATTCTAACCTTGATCTAACCTAAACTTAACCTACTACACCTAAACCTAATTCTAACCTTGATCTAACCTAAACTTAACCTACTACACCTAAACCTAAACTTAACCTACTACACCTAAACCTAATTTTAACCCAAACCTAAACCTAACCTACTACACCTAGTAGGGCAGTGGTGGCTCAGCGGTTAAAGCGCCGGGATATCGATAACAGGGTTGTGGGTTCAATTCCCGGGCTTGAGCAAGGCCCTTTACCCTCTCTGCTCCCCGGGTGCTGGAGTTGGCTGCCCACTGCTCTGGGTGTGTGTGTGTACTCACTGCCCCTAACACATGTGTGCGTGTGAGTGTGTGTTCACTACCAACCTTTTATTTATACATTATTTTTTTGGATGTTCTTATACTAAGAATCCAGATTACATCATGCCAGGGCAGCCACGGTTCAACTGTGGTCGAAGGCTATAAACTTTGTTAGGGATTTGTCTAATCAGACATGAAGCTTTGTGTGGTGTAAACTTGTATTATGTATTTATATATTTATTTATTACTTTATAGTTTCTATTATAAACATTTTTAAATAAGTTTAAATAAGTGTAAACGTGTTTATTAAAAACAATAAAAAAGATTCTTGTTTTTTTTAGGAAGAAAAAAGGTTCCAAGGTTGAAGGTTCCTCAAAGCACCTTAAGAGGTTTTAACCTGAAGAACCTCCAAAGGTTCCTCAATGATCTTACCCTTTTATCAGTGTAGGTGAGGCTGGGGCTCTATTTTCTTCAGCACAAATTTCCTACACTTTTATTTTCATGGTTGGACAGATTATTTACGCTGCACTGCTCACATTCCCAACCAGAAAGGCACAGAACAACAAGACTCTACCATTAGAATTAAGGAAGAGCAATTAAGGAAAGTCAGTAACTGGAGTTTGGTTACACTTATTTACTCTTATTTTTAAAAGGTAAAAGTAGCTTTGAGTATCGTACACTGTGTTAATGTGAACTTGGTGGGGATTCTTTGGCAGTTACATTTTGGACCTATTCTCCACTTGGAAGCCTAGAAGTGACTAGCACCTGATCTCTGGAATTGCATTTCCATAAATGTTACATTATGTTTTATTCAGCAACCTTTATTGCTGATTAAATCAGCAATACTGGAGTAATCTGCTGACCATTAAATAATAATACACTCTTGACATTGACCCGTCCTTTTAACAAATATTATATACAATTTTGTGATTCTGTACTGCTAAGACACCACTAGCATGCTAAACTCGAAGATCAACCTTTAAACCATTCAATCTTCATTCAAACTGTTTCAGCAAGGTTTGGTTAAAACCCTTCAGATACAGACCCCTCAGTACAGGGTCAGACCCCTCAGCGCCCGTCTTGAATGTGGAGTTTAATGTAGAAATACGACGCTGTGTCTATTTGCTGGTTGTGGCATCAGGGAGCTTTTAAAATTTCTATTTTGTATTTCTATGTGTTAATGCCATCAACAAACTCAACAAATCCTAACTAAGAAAACACTGATGAACGCCAGACTCTTTGTGAATACTGCACCAATTACAGTGGCAAAAATGTCTTTAGCAAAGAACCCTTGAAGAACTTCCTTTTAAAAGGATGTAGATGGACTGTTTTTCTCATTATTTACTGGGTCAATTAATCTCCACGACCCATTACTTTACTTCTAAATCTAAAACTAAATAAATAAATAAAAATAAATTAAAAAAGTATTTTTGAGGCTTTTCTTTATTTAGACAGAAATAGCTAATCACAGTCAACATCCTTTAAAAGGCTTTTCACTCTCCCTGAATTTACTCCAACACACAACCAGTCAATTTCACTGATGAACATCTGCTGTTGCTGAACAACCCTAGAAACTAGCCAGTAAAAACCGCAGCTTTGAAACAAACGCTTTATGGATCAAATGTAAAGTGTACTGAGATGTTCCTTAGTTCAGGTATCTGTTTACACTGTTAATACAAGAATAAGATCCTTATGGCTGCTAGTGCTACTCCCACATCAGGGAGCTTTTAAAATTTCTATTTTTGCCAATGTGTTAATGCCTTCCTGTAGATGACTAGCTTATCTAAAAACTTGCCAACCTATGCTTTTATTACATATTTTAAGTAACATATAGAGATATAAAGATTAAGATATACACACATACCGTACATATATATATATATATACACACACACACACACACACACACACATATATATATATATATATATATATATATATATATATATATATATACACATATATATAATGTTTTAGATATTATATTGTGAGTATATATATATATTTTAAGAAAACCTATGATATATGTTAAGAAAGCTGCTAAACTATGCTTTTATTCCATATTTTAAGTTAACTACGATATATTTTTATATGTATATAAGTTAACTTAAAATATGGAATAAAAACATAGTTTGGCAGCTTTCTTAACATATATCATAGGTTTTGGAAAAATATAGCATAGGTTGTCTTCAAATGTAGTTGTTTAAATAAATCCTGTACATATGTCTTTATATATCTCTATGTATAACTTTAAATACGAAATAAAAGCATACTTGCCAGCTTTTAAGACAAGCTAATCATCTACAGGGGGGCATCAAAACATTGGCAAAAATAAAAAAATCCTTAAAATATATACTTCTATTTTAGCCAATGTTTTGATGCCCCCTTTTAGATGATTAGCTTGTCTTAAAAGCTGCCAAACTATGCTTTTATTCTGTATTTTAAGTTACATATAGAGATATAAAGATTAAGATATATATACTGGATTATATCTATATCTAGATATCTAGATATATGTACTAGATTTTTATTTTATTTTATTTTATTTTAAGACAACCCATGCTATATTTTCACAAAACATTGGAAAAACAGTAAATTTAAAAGAGTTTATTTTTAAGGAATTCTCAGTTTTTGCCACTGTTTTAATGCCCCCTGTAGATTATTATATATTCTATGTTTTATTTATATATATATATATATATATATATATATATATATATATATATATATACTTAACTATATATATATAAACTTTCAATATGGAATAAAAGCATAGCTTGGTCGCTTTCAAGGCAAGCTAATCATCTACGGGGGTCTTTAAAACATGGGCAGAAAATCAAATTTTCAGTAAATAGCAGGACTTCACAACATCAGACAGCTCTAAAGGCTTTAAATGATATTCACCTAATTTTATTCAGAACCGCTGCTTATTTTAAGATGTCATTTTGGTAAAATCCTGCGTGTCCTCATGTATTAAGATCCTCAGAACTAAAGCTACCTCCTACATCTGTGGAATGAATCCTGAACAGAGACACTGATATGTCCTACAGCCTCAGTGTGACGTATTGAACCGACACTGACGTTTAACAACTAGGTTAACACATTTGAGTAGCATTCCTGTCTTTAGCTCTTAAATAACTTGACATGAGGCCGAACAGAGCCGTATTATTTTATTTTTTCAGTCTGTTAGCTTTAGAGTCAGTTCTAAAACGCCACATCTATTCCACGGTTCAAAGCAAACGTGGTTCCACCTTTCCAGTTCTGTTTGCGAAGATCTTCTCATAGTAGTGACTCAGTGCCCCTGTGTGTTCAAGGAATGTGCTGTAGATTCAATAAGCTGTGGAGGTGCAGTGAAGGGCAGCCTTAAACGAGAGTACCCCCACCCCCACCTCCCCATTCTCTTGATTAGGACATATGGCTGACTCCAGCGAGAAGGGGAGGATATGAATGGAGCGCAGTGTGTGGCGAGCACATCTCTTGCTGAGTGGCAAAAAGACGATGCGCCGTTAGAGCTTGTACACCAGCCAGCAGCAGATCTCAATTACTAATAATGTAAATTCTCCGCCTAATTGGCGGCACACCATCTGTTTCCAGCTAAAATAATGAGTACGATTGTACTGGCTGTTCAAAGGAGGATATTTCTAGGACGACTTGATATTTGCTTATCATACATGTATTGCTCAGTGACACTCCAGGGAACCTGAGAAAGAGATGGTTTCCAATCATCTCCTCATTTTATAGCTGTGGTTGAGATTTATATATAATTAAAATAAATACAAATGAACATAAACACAGTGGAAAGTAAGATGAATTTCATGATATCTTGCTAAGAAGAATACAGCCAGAGAAAAAGGTTTATTTGTACTAGCTGTACTATTTCTTATGACAAATAAACACTTCTATGACCAGATAGATGGTTTTAAAAACACTATATGTCCAAATGTTTGTGGACACCCCTTCTAATGAATGCATTCGGCTACTTTAAGTTGCAAACTTACACAACCTGTCCAGTCCCTCTAGAGAAATATCACCAATTGCATAGGCCTCACTGGAGCAGAGAAACATGAACCTAAAGGCACCATGCCTACTAATGCTAGCGTGGCCTAGAGGGGTATAAAGCCCCCCAGCATTGAGCTATGGAGCAGTGGAACTAACTGTGTTCTCTGGAATATTTTTGGGATGAGGTGGGGAATTGTAGTCGAGGTGGGGTGGCGATCATCATCCAACATCCTGACCCCACTAACGCTCTTGTCACTGAATGCAATCAAATCCTCACAGCAATGCTCCTTCAAAATCTAGTAGAAAGCTTTCCTCCCTGGGCAGTAGAGACAGTTACTCCAACAAAAGCAGGAGACACTCTTTTGTTAATACCCTTGATTTTGGCAGAAACACTGCATGAGCAAGTGTCCCAATACTTTTGTCAATAATGTGTATCATTGAGACAGGGGAGAAGGGACCAAAGCACGAATGAGGAAGCTGCCTTAAAGATGCAATGAGCTGCTACAGGATGAGCTGGTGAAGGAGCATGAAGAGATTGGAGTAGAAGGCAGAGAAGAAGGTGCAGAAGGTTAGACAAGCTCCTCTCCAAAAATCTGGATGTAAATAGCAAGTACAAGGACATGATAAAGCAGAAGATGGAGGAGGTGGAGGGGGTAAGGGAGATGCTGCGAGAACTACTAGAGAGAGACACTATAGGATACTACAGTCTGTCCAGATAAACGACTCATACATAGCATTTTCAGTTCTTACACAGATCTGCCTATTATTATTATATATATCTTATTCTGAAGTAAGGGTGCACATATCTGTCACTGTACAGCAAAATGTGTCCTCCACTAGTGAACTAGGGGCAGTGAGCACACACATCACCCAGAGCGGTGGGAAGCCAACTCCAGCGCCCGGGGAGCAGACAGGGTGGAGGGCCTTGCTCAATGGCCCAACAGTGGCAGCTTGCCGAGCCCAGGTATCGAACCCACAACCCTGTCATCAATAGCCCGGAGCTCTAACAGCTGAGGCACCGCTGCCCCCAACTATACAATCACCTCAACGCTTTATCTTCAAAAATAGGCCATAAATGGAATGACCCCATATGACGAGGGGGGTGTTAGGCCAAAGAGGGAGAGATGGTGGCTCAATAACATAAATAATTTCAGACATCCAGTGCCCTAGAGGACACACCAAGCATAAGCCTGTCACCATAACCATTTCTTTTGGCCGATATATTGCCCCACAAATAATTGCAATAAACAATGTTATTGTCATTTCAAGACTCTTTTATGACTTTGATATATTGATAATTTAATAGCATTATAATGCAAATTCATCCTTTTAAGAAACAACAAACGTTTAATTAATAATTATTTGGGCTATTAGCCTCGAGTAAAGCGTCCTCACCTGTTGCAGCCCACCCTGTGTGCATTGGTCACGATGTGCACTGTGTGCACTAGTTTATTACCTTTACATTAAAGGCAATTAGCAGACGATCTTCTCCAGACTGACTTACAAAAGTGCTTCACAGTTTCTTTAGAAAATACCCTTTAGTAGTTTGTATTGGCTAGAATCCAGAAGATCCCTCTAAGCTTAGATACTACTAAATACAGAAGTCAGTCTGGAGACGCATTACTCCACACACTCTACACTCTGCCTTCTAAATGCTCCTGGAAGAGGAGGGTCTTCAGTCTGCGTTTTGGACATTCAGTGGAAGTTCATTCCTCCATTTGGTGCCAAGACAGAAAAAAGCCTGGATGCTTGAATTTCCAAGGATCTTAAAGGATGGTGGGTCAAGCCGAGGGGCCCGCCACTTGAAGCTCGAAGGGCTCTTGGTACAGATCTGCTTTTGATAGCGTAATTATCGTGACAGGCCTACGTGAAACCATATAAAGACCACCATGCATACAGTCATCTTTCTCGATCCCTGCATTGCTAATGCAAAGTAATGCCTTAAGATTCACAGTGTCTCCTTAAAATTCCATTTCACCCTTGACTACATTATGAATAGCACAAAGAGGACACACCTTTACTGGGTTACACAGTCGACAGAAAGCCTAGTCTTGATTCTAGAGGAGCTTTGGAGTCTGCTTTTGCTGTTGGTTAATATGAGACAAAAAAATGGACAAAAATGGAGATACATGTTTTTCATTGGACAAGAGAGATATACTGCCCAACTCTACTGATTTCTGTACATCTGTAGAATTGAATATGATCGTTCTGATGTGGGATTTTGAGGATGACTGGTGTGATCTCTGCCTGTTCACACCAGTGTGTTGACATTATGTATATCAGCACTGCTGGAGCCGAGAGCCGAGCAGATTTCTGTACGTTTCCTCAGTCGCCCGGCAGTGGCAAGTGGACAGCGGTGTGGTTCTTTCTGCTTTGCTGACTGACTGATTAATTTCTCGCCGTCAGTTCTGCGGCTCATCCTGCCCCCTCCACCCCCCCTCCCTCCATGTCTTAATGGCTGGCTGCACAGTTTGATTGTATGCAGATGAGGGGACCTGATGAAGTCATTACGTGCACACACATAACTGCAGGCTTTCTGAGCTGCCACTCGACTTCCACTTATTAATGATGTGCGGGGGAGAGGAGTCCTTACCTAACGCACAGAGAGATAGCAAGCCTAATAGAAAGCCCTGAAAGGGAAAAAATAAAGATGTGTTGGACGATGGATCAGCACTGAGATTCCTTCTTACTTGCTTGTTTCGGCTCTGCCAACTTTATAAAAAAAAAAAATCCTGGGAATAAATTAGTCGTAATTAAATATAATTATTTATGTGCCGCTAATCAAAAGTGCGGATATCCAGGCTCACATTAAACCTGTGCTTATACTTAATAATATGCAATCATAATATTATGAGCGAAACTTAATGAAGAGACGGTTCACAGACTCTTGGATGTCTCTCAGATGCCGTGCATCTCCGTAGAAATTTCACCAGAAAAATAGGGCCGCATTGGAATTCAGATTCTGTCCTTTATGCATATTAATCAGCATATCTGATAAAAATGAAATAAGAATTCCTCAGTATAGCTTAAGGGCTATGGACATAAAGAAAAAGAATGTATCCCAGGGCTTCCTAAATCCTGATTTGGCCTTTAAATCTGCAAATAAAGGAAGCCTGAGTTTCCCCTTATGTTAAAGCAAGCGCATTCATGGCACGACACAAGAGTGCTCATTGTTTTAAGCATGTAAAAACAATAAGTCTGAAGTTTTATGTGAATCGAGGGAGATCTTCATCACTGTTCAACACAGCAGAACATCAGCTGCAGCACCAGAGGCGAACAGCTCCAGCCATGAGGCGCCCTGGCTGGTACACATGCAAGCTTGCTGTGGTAAAGGATTTCAGGTCTGTGCTAATGAAGGCTTATGCTTTATGGCATTATGCGCCGTGTTTTAGGCATCGTACATCTTTGAAATAGATAGCGCCTGTGCGTTTGCAGCCCCGCCATATGGCCTTTAATCACAGAGAATGGCTTTTGCAGTGACCGGGGTGTAAAAATAATGAAAGGCAGAATCCCCGTGCATAACGATGCCTTAATTCATTTGAACTTATTGTCTCAGATTGTTCCTGCTGCTGGTGAGCTCAGATCGTGGCACGCTGACTTATTATTATGGTCTATGCATAAAATAAATGCATGGCAAATGTATAGACATTCACACACAATAACAGCTATAGGGCCTTTTTTAATGCCTTCCATCTCCCACATGCTCACTCCAACATATGAAGCATCTGGCTTGAACGGAACTGAGGTTGAAATAATTAAGGTTATTTTCAGACTTGCTGGAGGAAGCAGGACATATTTATTCCCTCCTAAAAGTAACAAAAGTACTCAGTTTACAAATGACTAATATCTACCCACCAGGACCCCAGCCCTTTCAAGCACTGAACGCAAAAAAGGCCAAACAGTGGCTGAGAGGAAGGCGTAATTATTCCTAACTGTTCCAGAACAGAGCAGAGTTTTGAGGTATATATTCAACTACCTTAAGGTATACACTATATACACTAAAAAAAAGTTTGTGGACACCTGCTCCTCCAGAGCTGCTTTTGAAATCGAGGGTAATCAAGGGTTTTCCCTTTACTGCAGTAACAGCCTCTACTCTTCTGGAAAAGACCTTACATTAGAGTGTGGAACATTGCTGTGAGGATTTGATGGCATTCAGTAATCAGAGCTTCAGGTGAGGTGAGGTACGGATGATGAACTGCCACTCAAACTTATCCCAGAGGAATTGTCTGGAGCTCCAGCACTCTAGAGAAGTCAGTTTCACTGCTCCACAGCCCAGTGCTCCCAGTGCTACGGAGCTTTATACCCCTCTATATACTGGATGACACTGGGCATGGTGACTTTAGACTCATGCCTGGCTGCTCCGTGTATGTATAGTGTAGCATGCAGGATTACACAAGTGTTTTAGAGTCATATTTGCGTTATTGTGTGGTTGAAGAGATTGTACTTGAGTTTCTTTATTTTATTTACATATATCCCAGCAGCCTTTTGCACTAAAATCTATGATATATTTACATTTAAGGCATTTAGCAGACGCTCTTCTCCAGAGTGACTTACACAAGTGCTTTGCTATTTACCCAAGAAAAACCTCAGCTAGTTTGAAAAGTCAAAAATTTCCGAGATACCTCTAAGTTTAGACTCTACTAAACACAAGTCAGTAAGGAGACCACTCTGCTATTCGCCCAAGAGGTGGGTTTTCAGTCTGGGTTTGAAGACAGCGAGCGCTGGACTCTGCTGTTCGGACACCCAGGGGAAGTTCGTTCCACCACTTTGGTGCAGGACAGAAAAAAGCCTGGACGCTCGTCTTGTGTTGATTTTGAGGGATGGCGGGTCGAGCCGAGCCGTACTTGAAGCAGGAAGGGCTCTAGGTGCGGATCGGCTTTTGACCATCGCCATCAAGTACGGAGGGGCTGGTCTGTTCTTGGCTTTGTAGGCCAGTGTCAGGGTTTTGAATCTGATACAGGCAGCAGCTACAGCCAGTGAAGAGAAGCCAGTGAAGAGAGAACGCAGCAGAGGATGGACATGGCTGAATTTAGGAACGTTGAAGATGCCCCATGCCGCTGTGTTCTGGATAAGTTGCACGGGTCTGATGGTGCGCAGAGGGAGACCAGCCAGAAGAGAGTTGCAGTATAATCTCTACAAGTGGATGTAGTTTATTGTGTCTATTTTTTGACTTCAATATCAGCCACTTTGATGAGGGTCAGACTGTGATGTTCTAGACGATTGGGTCGAAACATCAGGCTTGTGAGGTTTTTTTTGGTATGCAGTGGTCTGTCCCTTCCAAAAGTGGTTGAAGAAAGGAACCACTAGTGAACCGGTGACAGGGTCGTGGGCACCTGATGCTCAACTCAAGGTTTTCATTGGAGTCAATGACCTCAAATGGTCAGATTAGTTATCTATAAGTAATCAGATTAGGCACAAGGAGACCTACACAATATTAGACAGGTAGTAGGAAGGACCACATCTTAACCCCTCCTTTGGACTTTCTTCAGACAACCACTTTCTAAAGAGCTTGATGAATTCCAGCTGGCTTGTTGTTGCGCCTTGCACGCTGGAATTCAGCAAGCTCTTTAGAAGGTGGTGGTCCAAAGAAGAAGGAGGTGGGCATGAAGTCTGTTCGAACAGGGATAGACTGTGAGTGGTATTATTATTATTGGACAGTGGAAGCGTTTAGGAGGAACCACAGAGAGCAGCTGAGCCACTGAGTGTCAGATCACGTAAAGTTACAGAGCGGGGTCAGGGCCGAGTGCTGAGCTCAGAGCATAGTGCAGTAAAGCAGTAAACACTCTGCTGACTCAATAATCTGCTGTTAGAGCTACAAAGAGGGACCAGCTCCATATTTGAGCTCCATTGAGTTTAAAATGGAATGTCACAACTGCTCCTGTAAGTGTAATGAGTAGGTGTCCAATTACTTTTGTCTATATGGTCCACAAACATGCATTAATAGACTAGTTAATTACATTAGTCCTATTTACAACTATATATATCTTTTATTTGTTCTAAATATATTAATGTGCAATAATAAAGATGCTACAGTATTGGTTCTGCTCAAAGGGACAAAAATATTTGTTTTCCATTCTGTTTTTCTTATTGAGCCTTTATACCAGCCAACATTTAATTAGGTGTGGAACAACCTGCAGACTGCAGAAGAAACCTAAAACGCACAGAGGAACATCGGCGGCTTGCCCTCGAACTCATGCAGTATTCAGTGGGAGGGTGAACACATGCCTAGCTGGCAGGCCTTATTGGGGAGAGCATGCAGGTCGAACCGTAACGAGGAGCCTTAGACATTATACATGCTCATCTCTTAAGATGAGGGCAAAGGGTCAGTACTGTTTTGCTCTGACCTCCTTCTAACTGTGGGCAGAACTAAACAGGCGTCGATGACCCTCTGGCTTTGGGCCTCCATCAGAGAAAGCATCTTGTGTGTTGCAGTGATACTGGATGTCTTATTGGGTCTGATTCACCAACAGAAATTACATTCATGCCACTGCAGGCCAGTTACATTGTAGGACCTAAAAGAAAAAAAGAAGACCTCCTGGTGAATCTGTGCCAAATAGAGCAACTGTTGTGGATGGACCAGGGCAGAAATTCCCTCAGTTAAAAAAACACATAATCAATAAATACTTAATAGTGTCTCAGAGTCTGATGGAGTCTGACAAACATTAACCTTTGCATGTGCAGCGATAACAAAAGTACGATGATAAGGAGTCAGAAATGGGCCATCTCTGCTGATAGGGACTGCCTCCTTTCTGCTCGCCTTCAATCTCAGCTTGTATGAAACCTTCCTTCTACACTGCCGTGCAGCTTGAGGGATTAGCGCAGCCGGAAGCGGCCTGCATCCGTACTGACTTTTCAAGATCTTTCCTGGCTGACTGCTTCTCATCCTCTCTATTATCACTTGACGAGATAGGTGCAGAGCGCTTCTCTGCAAACTGGATACAGCAGGCCGACGGGATGCTTCCCTCAGGTGGTTCCAGTCTGTTCGGATAGCAGCCTCAACACTGAGCAGATATCCTGCACTGCTGACTGTAACTGAAGTGGTGCCAGATTACAATTACCAGACAAATTCAACAAAGAAGAAGACAATGAGTCGGCCATTACCATGTCATACTATTTCTTTTTTAATTATATGAACAATTTGGGTAACTTACAAGTAGAATTCTACCAATTCTACCAGTGGACAGGTGGTAGTGATATTACAACTGTGAGTTATGTAGACAGAAACAGCAGTACAGCTCTACACAGGTCCGGACCTGCTAGGCTATCTTGTGGTGAAGTTAACAGTGCTACTATGGTGTCAACAACAAAATGATAGTAGAGCTGCCACTATCGATTATATATGCAGTCCACTGAGCCATGCTGAGCCCTTTAATAACTCCCAAATACTGTCATAGATAAAATAAATAAATAAACCTGGAAGTCTGTAAAAATACTCAGCAACTCAGCAAAAACAGCAACTTTAAAGGAGGAGGAAAAACCTTCTTAACTTTCAATGGAAGTAAATGTAAAAATATTATTTTATATTCTATTTTGGAGCATTACTAATAATTCTGTTGGGTTGTGACACCATATAAAGATTCAAATGATGAATAAATGATGCATTATCTACTATAAATGATTTAATGTTTAGTATAATTGATTCAGTATAAACTATAAATGATGCATTATCAACTGTAAATGATTCACTATTTAAACAATTCAGTATCTACTATACTTGATTTGGTGTCTACTATAAATTATTAATTATTTACTATAAATGGTTCAGTATCTACTATACTTGATTTGGTATCTACCATAAATGATTAATTATCTACTGTTACTGATTCACTTCTTAAAATAAATGATTGAGTATTTACTATACTTGATTTGGTATCTACAATAAATGATACAGTATCTACCATAAATGGTTCAGTATCTATTATAATTCATTCAGTATCTATTATAATTAATTCAGTATTCACTATAAATGTTTTTTTTTGTACTATAAATGATGCTTTATCTACTTTAAATGATTCACTATTTAAAATAAACGATTCAGTATCTACTATACCTGATTTGGTGTCTCCTATAAATTTTGAATACATTTTTACAATAAATGATTCACTATTTAATAAATGATTCACTATTTAATAAATTATTTAATCTAATACTCTAATAAGTGATTCATTTACTGCCATGAGACTAAAATGTAATTTATGGAGTTTGGGGTGAGGAATTGAAGTATGGGCCCACATACAGACCTTAAGAGTTTAAAAAGCTAAAAACCCATCAGGCTGCTCCGACCCTCTCAGCACCTTTAGTCCATGATGGGAACCAAAGAAGATGACAGCAACTATTTTTATAAAATAATCTTTGCTTGGTTGCCTTTCATCCATTAAATGTGTTGAAAATAACTTCAGCACGTCATTTCTGTTATGCTTTCCTATTAATATCTATACGGACGGAGGAGAATGACGCAAGCCAAGGCAGAATCAGTCCAGACAGCCATCAAAGAAAGATGAGGAGCGCTGGAGTAGCATGTTAGCAAAACACAAAACACAGTTGTGCTCGATATGTCCCCTCCGCTCAGGCCGCCAGTCGCCTTTTCAGTCCACTGCCTCCATACGCTGCGTTCTTCACACATGAGAGCTGCACAGCCACAGACAGGACAGGAGCCGCTCTCCTGAGGACCCGTCCCCACGCTGCCTCTGTCTCTCCGGGCTGCTTTTGGCACATGTAGGGGGCTGCCATCCCTCTCTTCAGCTCCAAATGCCACACGGTTTGACTCCTCAGCGTGTACAGTACACAGGAATGTAGTGTGTGAAGCAGAAGTGTGAAATTGTAGACAGGGTACATGATGAAAGCTGTATTTTACAGTAGATGCTGGAGACTGCAGCACAGCGTGAGTCAATGGGCGCAGTCATGCATGAGAGGCAGCCTCGGTCGATGGTGCGGTGAGAGAATGTGGGGGCTTATTGTTTCCCTCGATGTGGTGTTTAAGAAATAAATCCTGCAGAAATCAAATCAGAGAGAGAAAGAAGGACGGAAGGAAGACAATACAGTACATACACAAAATCGACAAAAGTATTGGGACACCTGTTCATTCATTATTTTTTCTCAAATCAAGGGTATTAAATAAGAGTGAATCCTGCTTTTGTTGGAAATACTGTCTCTACAGTCCAGGGAAGAAGACTTTCTATTAGATTTTGGAAGAGCATTGCTGTGAGAATTTGATTGCATTCAGCACAAAGAAGGTTAGTGAGGTCACTATATTGGATGATCTCCACCTCACCTCATCCCAAAAGTATTGGATGGAGCTCCACCATCCATCAATCCAGAGAACACAGTTCTACCACTGCTCCACAGCTCAATGCTGGGGGGCTTTATACTCCTGTAGCCCATGCCGGCATTAGACAGCATGGTGCCAGTAGGTTCATATCCATCTGCTCCAGAGAGTCCTATTCTATTGGCCCTAATTCTCTAAAGAGACTTTTAAAATGTTTTATTAATGGTATGCAGACAGAACAAGGAACGAGAGCACCAGGGCCTTTTTTTAAACATGGGCCTAAAAACATTCACTAGTCAATCCCTGTAAAAATCCATATTTGGTCTTGACTTGAAAACAATAGGCAGAGTTGCTTAACATACCTATAAGTCTACTGGGGTAAACAAAGGCTCTGTGTTCAACAACTATTTGTAGAAGGGTATAAAGCCCCCCAGCATTGAGCTGTGCAGCAGTGGAAGAACTGTGAGGCATATCTTCGCTTGCAAAACATGCAAACTCAATGCTACTCCCACAGCCGGGAGTAAGGAGGTCGAGTTAGCAGGTAAGGGCAGCAACACCACCACCCCAAACTCAGCAGTAGGTGCACCTGGCTCTGCTTTTTAAAAACACGAGGAAGAAATGGGTAGTAACGTTGTCAGCTCTTAGTAGTCGGTTATATTGTGAGGCTTGTATACCCTCCTCTGATAGCCTTAGCTAAGCCGGGTAGCTTTGGATAATAGTGACTAACAGCTGGGCTTATTGTATTGTGCAGTAGCAAGTACCCTGCACATCTCAGAAGATGTCCTCCATCCTCGTGTTCTTGCATGTTGGTACTGCGTGTTATTGGTATTAAGAAACTGTTTGGGTTGTGTGTATTTGGTAAAACAGCACCGCCAGTGGACGGGAGTTGGCCGAATTTCTTGGGCCACACTTTCAGTCGTATATGTACATATTTTATGAGATCTTGTTGTCATGAGCACTTATTTTTAGGAGTCTTAGATGCCTATGCATATATTCATTTTTCTCTGTAGCTACTAAACCTTTTTGCTGCATTGGTCATTTCCCATCCATTAGAGGTTTTGTTTGAGCTTTTAAATGAATAGTAAGTGGTGGAAAGGGACAGTTTGAACCTGCGCCCCTGACAGATTCTTGACACTGTTGCATCCCCGGCCCACTTCATTTTGTGCTTCACTATCACTGCAAGGCAATTTGTGCAATATCTTCTCGCAGCCTGAGACACATGCTGTTTTTTCTGTCAACAGGAATATTCATCCATAGCAAAGTCATTTTAAACAGTGTGGGGGGGGGGGGGGGATGCAAGTGCATTATGTGGCTGGTTTGTAATAGAACCCATTACAAATCAACTCTATGGTAGCGGTCGGCCTGTAACCCTATCTGCCTCTTGTGTTGCAAAATACGTTTTCCCCAGTAAAAAAAAAACATCTCCCCCCTTCACGTTAATCATTGGCATTGTCTGATGATGCAAATGTTTGCTGAAGGCCAGAACATTTCTCCAGCAGCCCACTGAAGGTGATTCGTGTCAAAGCGCAAGGCTCCATTACTGTGCAAATGAAATGCAGAGAAATCAAAGATACAATCATGTTCCCAGGCCTGAAAAAAAGCCACTGCCTCGACTTGGCGTGACATTAGACAGTCAAGCCTGGCAGTAGAGTTTGTCCTGAACAATTAAAACCAAAGCATCTCCAAGCAGGCGTATGTTTGCTAGCTGCTCTTGCAAAAGGCCAGATCAGTCGGTGAAATGACATGAAACCCGACTGATACACATCTAATTAGCGCATGGCTGTGGTTCTGCTGGTTGAACATCTGCCCCTGGGCACCGCGACCCGTGCCGCAGGGAGAATCACATGGACATCATGCTTGATCATGTGCACAGCTTTGAAAGTTTAGGAAGTAAATACCAAAGATAAGGGCACCATGCACTGACCAGAACCAGCAGTCCCACAGCCTGGAGCATTAAAAAAATCCTCCCATAGTTTTTGCATGCAGTGTTGTCTCCTTATGCAATTGGGCCGCCAGAAAAGTTAACCTTTCAAAGACAAGTGCATCACAATTTATTATCTCATTTTTCAGTCTAATTCCAACAGTTCATTTTTACTGTGCTAATATTGACACATATTTAATTTTTCACCAGAAATCAGTTTTTAAACCCATATTCTGCTAAATTGGAGGACAGGAATGTGGGGTTAATTTTTTTTTTAATTTGTTGGTCAAATTCGTACTTTTTTCTCTTAATTTGATACTGCCAATTAACCCCTAGCATTAGCAATGTCCTTGCCGTCCTAGTGTCGGGACCATTAGCGATGTACAAAAGTGCCTCGTCCCCCAGCTCCACCACACCAGCTAAGTAATGAGGGGAGAGAGCGCCATCTACCCACCCGGAGAGTGCACAGGCAATTCTGCTCTTTCTGATTCAGGCCGGAGATGGCAAAGCGGCATTGGCTCGAACTTGAGAAAGCAGGATTACACTTAGGAATGAAGAGATTAACAGCCTTGGCTTGGTTGTAGTCAAGCTATCTGGCAACTAGCTAGTTATGACTAATCATGTCATGTCGTGTTGTGCTGGTAGTTGCAGTAACAGAAATTCAGTACGTGATCTAATTAGACAGCTAACATTAGCAGTTGTTAAACATGCTGTACTGGGTAGTATTTGTACTTGGTCTCTACCAGGACATTTATTTTCTCACCTATTTTTTAAAAATTGGATAAATTCCTCATGAATCTAATATATGATAAAAGTAATTTTTTAAAATAAAAGTCCATTTGTAAAGTGTTATTTAACCCCTTAACACTACAAGGCTTATTACACACTATGACATATTACTCAGTGGTGGGCTGTTCTCTGGTAATAGAGGTTTGTAATAACACTTTCGGACCACAGGGCTTCTAAGGGGTTAATTTCGTAAAATAGGTCAAATAAACACTGTGGTAAAGAATTAGACATTTCTGGCAATTATCTGATGGTTCAAGCTTTAAACAGCCAACTTTGCTGTAATCCACTCCAGGCACAATTACTGGAGCATTTGCATCATTTGAATGCTTGAAGATACAGCGATTGTTATACAGCTGAGGAGAAAAGGGTAAAAGCAGAGGTAACTAGACCATGCTAATGATTTAAATCTGAGGCAGATTTGCTGTTGATAAGAAACACCTATGGCTTCATGCTACGTGAGCAAGAACTAGACTGCATGTCTAAAAAAGAAGAAGCTGAAATGGTACTACATCATTTTCTTAGGCTGCACTAGAGCGAAACTCCATTTGAAAATACCAGCTGCTCTTTACATTGTGTGAACATTTCATGACCTATAAAAATAGTCCAACATGACTTGGGATAAAATCCTATTAAATACAGTATGGTGTTTTCCATCCTTCGTATATTTAACTCTGCCACTCTGTCACTTTTTTATTACAGTTGCACTCCAAATTATTTAACTCCCAAATTGAGTGCAAACAAGACCAATTTAAATATCTCAACATAACTTATAGAGCAAGTGTTTTCTTCAAATACAGCACAAAATACCACTTTTAATGCCGACTGCAGTCTCAGAATTATTCAACCCCTTCATGACAAGCGTCTTTAGTACTTAGTAAAGCTCCGTTCTGCTGTTCTGACCTGCTGTAAATGTGTAGCATTGCCAGACACCAGCTTCTGGCAGTATTCCTGAGAAATCTTAGTCCATTCCTCATAGGCAGTGGCCTCCAATTTGCTAATATTCAACCAGCTTCTTCAAATCCCACCAAAGATATTTTATGGGTTCCAGTCAGGCAACTGTGATGGCCACTTCAGAATCATCTAGGACTTCTTCTGAAACCAAGCCTTGGTGGACTTTGACGCATGCTTGGGATCTTTGACCTGTTGGAAGGTCCAATGAAGCTCAGTCTTTAGCTTCCATACTTGACTGAATCCATCATGCTGCTGGTGTCCAGTGCCAGAGAAATGTTATTGCCTTACAGAAGTTTTGGGATTCTATTCTGTGGCACGATGAAACAAAAATATTTGGGTCTTATGGATCAGTGGTAGCTCTGGAGAAGGATGAATGAAGGATGAATGAAGCATGAACGAATGAACGAACAAACGTGGAAACGAACACCCTGCCTACAGTTAAGCATGGTAGTGGCTATATATATGTTTTCCTTCAGATTGTTTTAATTTTTTTATTTGTTTCATTTGTATTTATTTAAATATTACACTTATTTCTTAAAGAAGGTTTCCTGAACTATTTTAATCATAGTAGAGATGTTTAGAATGATAAAAAGATAATGATGATGATTAATGATGGTAATAGTGATAATAGTAGCGAATAGTTCAAGTCCATGTTAACATGAGTTATAGTTTACATATAGCCGGTAATAGAGGTACCGTAATGTGGGTAACTGGCAGTCAGTCTCCCATTGATGTCAGGATAGGCAGACTGTCATTAATTGAAAAAAGGTACAGAAATAGAATTAGTTCTGTTTGAATTTGTGGAGAACAGAGAATGTGAACTGTATCAGAGTGTGGCTGACGACTCCAGCAGATCTGATGGTAACAGCCTAATTAAAAGAGAGCCAGAAGGTAACACAGACATGGGAGCAACCTGAAACACTGTAATTGATTTGCTCCACCATCCACAAGTGTTCATGTGTAAGTGGCAGGATAACTGCTCCAGTATATCAGTTTACTACAATTCCCTCTGTCCATGAAGCCCTGGATCTGCAATCTTTTTCTAAAGGAAAACATGAATTACTAAAGTCTAAACTAAATCATGCACCTGAAAAGATTCCTACGCAGTTAGAGAATCTCCAGTTGAAAAATCTCTAAAAGCTCCTGAAGGAATGTGTCCTTATTTGTTATCTTTTTTATATAGTCAGCATTATTATGTATGTTTTGCATATTTCATTTAATTATTTGTGTATGTTAGTGCTATCCTGCTGTAGAGTATTTATCTGAGCATTACCACAAGCATTTTAATATATGTCCAGATTTGTTGTGCAAATGATAAATAAACCCTGAATTGAATTCAAATGAGGTTTTAATCTGACAGATGCAGTAATGTCTACACTATATACCAAATAAAATCCACTAAATCTTCTGTTATAATAAAAACAAGTTCTGCATATGTCCCATGTCCAAATCATTTGCCCTCTATGTACTCACCTCTCTGTGCAGACAATCTGTTTTCCTAACCTGTATACCATATCTTTCTATAAAGGTGCTGAGCTCAGAAAAAGGTGAAATTTTGAAGGTACATAGAGACTACTTCACTTCATCTCCTCAGGCCGTTGAGAACTTATTAAGAGTCAATGGAAGTACATCTATCCTTGAATTTATCTCCTAGCAGAGACTGAATCTTGTGTTATGGAATATAAATGGCCAAAGTCGCTCTAAGCTGTAAAACCTGGCTATCAAAACACCACAGCAATATTTTGAACACAATGTTGCTTTTGTAGCACAGTGGTTCTACAGACTTCATCTGGTACTGTTTATGTTCATGAAACATGTGGTATAATAAGTTTGCTATATTTAGTATCCATAAGAACATATTAAATAATAATATTGCTGAGGATTTTTACATTTATGGCATTTAGCTGACACTCTTATCCAGAACAACTTACAGGGTTACTCATATTACAGAGATGGGCCAATGTAGTGTTAGGAGTCTTGCCCAAGGACTCTTATTGGTGTAGCGCAGCATAGTCACAGGCAGGTAGAGGTGTTACCTGTTGCGCCACACCAAACACACTGCATTTTAACAATGATAACATCTATAGAATGATGAATCACTCTTTAGATAAATATAGCTTTAAACAGTAAACTGTAAACGCATCATTTATTTCATTCATTTTAATTTTAACAGTGCATTACCACACTCTACACTGTGCCCACGTTTACTGGCCATTATTGGGGACATATGGGTGCACTTTGTAGTAAAAGATAGTCAATGACTGTAGTCCATCTGTTATTGCATAATTCAGCAGCTCTCTACCACATCCCTCATCCTTCAGTGGAAAGGGACCACAATAGGCCCAAACACCCATGATATTATTATTGTCTACCCATAATATTATCTGGTCACCAGTGGTCCTGTGGTGGTCCCATTGTACTGATGGAATGCGTAGTGGGAAAGCTGATATACTGTGTCTCATGCAACACTAAACAACGCAAGAGAATGAATGGACAGTATTGGAAACACCACATTATATACAAGTAGACCATTTTATGAGCTACATCCACCACATACATTCACATAAAAAAATAGAATCAGCTGCAGATGATCAGAACATGGTTAGAGAGGATTATTCTGGAGGAGTCTGTCTTATTTAAACCCCTTAGACATTTAGTCTGGTCTGCTATTGATGGTTGAAGTGAGTGGTGAATAAGATCACTATGGCCAGATCCACAGAGCTCTCTGAGGCCTTCAGAAAGAAGGTTGTAGATGCAGAAGAGTCTGGGAAGGGATTTAAAAAGAGCCATTCCACTGTCCGCTAAATCATTTACTGCCAACATGGCCAGGTCAGGCCGTTCTAGCATGTTCAAGTCTAAAGCAGACCATAAATGTCTTCATGGGACCGACAGGGGGCTCTTACCACAGTTTATGTCAAAGTACAGCATCTACCATTAGAAAGAGATTCTCATTCTCATTGGAGGTGTGCAAAGAGGAAACCCTTTTGCGCAAGACCAGGACTTCTGGAACAATGTGCTTTAGACAGAATAAGGACCACCACAGGACCACCACTGACCAGATTCCAATTGGGTGGTGGACCATTGAAAGCACAGCAGTGACACCAACATGGAAGTGGTGCTGATGGGGTATATGAGGTTGTCAGACACAGTGAAGATACCCTGCCAACAGTGGTGTTGTGGTCATAAACTGACCAGTGATGAAGGGTTAGATAATGACCAACACTAAAAAACACTAAATTCTCTTTCCACAGCCATGCTGGAATCCCTCCTGTGCTGAGAAAGGCCTAACAGTCAAACAGTGTCTGGTCAGTGGTGCTTCTGTGGTAGTCCCTTTCCATTGATTGGTGGGGTAGCAGGGGGCTGATAAACTCTGCAGTAACAGATGGGCTATAGTCAGTAATCCTAAATCTACAAAGTGCAGCTTTAGGGTAGTCATAGCTGATAAAATGGCCTGTGGGCACAAAGCTTTTTTATGTGGCGATTGTTATTTTGCAATAACTTTAACCTTCTGGGGTCTACAAACTCGCTGGCGCGTCACATTTGATGCTTCTCTATGTTTCTATTAATATCTTTGTGATAATACAGGGCAGAAATATGGTTGAAATGTTTGCTGAATCTTTAGAGTCTGCCCTTTCCATTGCATCTCATTCTCAATTCCATCGCAAGATCGTATGTGACTCCCATCCAGAGTTACGAAGCTATGAAGAAGAGTTGAGAAACCAACGTTCTACCTCTCGCTGTGTCTAACTGGTGGATTTGTACATTCGTCTGTGTTTTGTGTGAACCTGAGACCAATGGACACTCAGGTAAACCGTGAGGACTTCAGTTCTTCAGGTTTAGGACCAGATTATCTTTTCGCACAGTGCTCTAGACCACATGGAGTCTCATTATAAAGAAAGCTGAGATTGTTCTGAACATTTTGATATATAACATCTTATACACAATAAGTGCAAACATCAAGAAAATGCCATTAGACCCCAGAGTGTCAAAGTAATCCAGCTCACTACAAATAAAGCTAAAGTTATTATTAGTAGTGGTATTATTATTATTATTGGGTTATTTTCTAAAGTAAATGAACAAATCACCATAGAAATGATTTGTAATTATTTGTAAAAGTTCAAGATCAAAATGTACATTGTAAAATCACTAAACTTACATCTATTTTTTATATATAAATATATATTGTAAAAGTTCAGTAATGTAAAAGTAATGTAAATTATATTACATGTACATTACATTATTGTAAAAGTCATTTGTAAAAGTTCAGGATCAAAATGTACATTGTACAATTACTAAACCTATTTATATATATATATATGTATATATATATATATATATATATATATATATATATATATATATATATATATGTATATATATATATATATATATATAACTGTCCAGTGTTGGTGTGCCTGTGCTGCAGCCTCAGCTTTCTGTTCTTAGCTGACAAAGGTGAAACCCAGCACAAGCATTTGCTCAAGGTTGGAAGTGTTGTGCACTCTGAGTGACTGTAGCCTTTCTGTCAGCTCCAACCAGTCTAGCTATTCCTTGCTGACCTCTCTGATCAACTCTCGTCTGCAGAACTGCCACTCACTGGATGTGGTTTCTTTATTACACCATTCTGAGCAACTCTAGCGACTGTTGTGCTGAAAATCCCAGGAGATCAGCGGTTTTAGAAATGCTCAAACCAGCCCTTCTGACACCAACAATCATGCCATGCTTAAAATTCTGCATGGTTTTATGCATTACACTGCTGCCACATTATTGGTACAGGTGTTCCTAATGAATTGCTTGATGAGTGTAATTTCATTCATAAATGTCAAATTGACTTAGAAATGGTATTTAATGGTTTAATAAAGTTCTGGAACTGGACAGCTCACCAGCTCCGCCCCTTTCTATAATTGGATTTTACTGTAGAGAGTCAGGATTTATCAGCTGCAAAGGAGGAATCAAGTCTTGTTAGGCAGTGACTGACAAGGTGATTTCAGCGAGTGAGTCACTGTATTCCTGTGTGGTCAGGCTCTTCAAAGCAGAGAAGCTTGAAAAGCCCGAGCTGAGGAGGAAAAAGGAAAAAAAAAATACACACTGGCCGTGACGCAGGCATGTAATCATTTCTGCCTTGGAGACGACGGCGAGGAAAACAATGGAGCTGAAACATGACGGCCGTACACAGCTAGCATATCTCCAGAAAGCGGCCTTATCCGTAGCTTGATAAGGCATGCGACCGTGTTACGCAGCAGAGCTGCTGAAGTCTCTATCAGCCTCTATGTAACCATGTGGCTGTCTAAGAACACTGGCCTCCGTTAACGTATAATGAAGACTGTGGCTAATGAGAGAAGAACAGTGAAGCTTCACCGTCAATACGTTTATATACAGTATTGTCTCAGGAGGAGTGAAATTTTACAGGGAACAGGAGAAAAGGAAACCCACGAGGCACAGACGTCTGTCTGTCTGTCTGTCTGTCTGTCTGCCACAGCACACTCTGGAAAAGCGCATTTTATAATGCCACAAAGAATTCACCGCAGTTCAATCACTCAGCTCTTTGAAAGCCACGTTGTAAATATTGCATTTACATCCGAGTAATATTTTAAGTACGGTTGAGGAGCAAAGGTTTTTTCTTTTTTTCTGGGTCATGATGCAGTGAAATATTTTATAGGGTTGAGGAGTAGACCTGCGCTCCAAGAATTTCCAGCTTTAACCGATCTTTACCGTAATCTTTACTACATGACCTCAGACATTCCTGCAGTAAGCGATTAATACATTAATGTGTTTATGCATCTTTGTAAGAGCTCGGAGTAAACAGTATGGAGCGGTGCTCGTGAGGTCGCCTACAGCTGCTATTTCCATGATCATGAGATTGTAAGAGTCTTCATGCTTCTGGCTTCTTTAAAGCTGTTGCCTATTTTTAGCCCTTTAAAAGGAGCGGCGAGTTTCTCTTCTCTCCAAGTCGGAAGGTTAACTCTATGCTGTAGCTGGAGGGTTCATTTTAAACATTTATTATATTTATTACATGTTGTAGGTCATGTCCAGCGATGTACTACACTCCTTCAAGGGTTCTTTAGTAAACATGGAGGTTCTCTATAGAACTATGGCAGCTCAAAAATGTAAGAAATGGATACGTAAAGCATTCTTTGTAGTGATAGAAAGCCTTTTGTAGATAGTTCTGTGTGACCCCATCTACAATAGACAAGACCCCTGGGGTTGCTTTTATGGAACAGAGACTTTCTAATAAATTCCAAGAGGTTGGCCTTGGCATTGGTAAGCAGCTCCTGTAGTATCCCAGTTTGCTAGATGGTTTATATGATATTGCAGGTGGTTGCTAGAGTATGGCTCGGAGGTTTCTGTGAGATCCCACATGGTTGTAAGGGAGTTGCTTGTGTACTAACAACTAAGGAGTTGGTCCACAAAGTCCTATAAGAGAAAATTACACATGAAAACAAACAAACAAACAAATATATAAATAAAAGAATAATCTGGGTTCTGGAGGGTGGTCTCTGGCTGGGAACCCCTGCTATGTATCACCCCAAAAAAGGTTCTACTATTGAATAAAAAAAGTCTGGAAATAAATGGAAAATAATGGGCAGCGATGATTCACATAAATAATTCTCAATTCTTAATTCTGTTTTGTTATTATTAATGTCACTATTTACCAAAAACGTAAAATAAATAAATAAATTGCACCATATGATCGTGTGACGAAGTCAAGAGTGCAGTCTTTGCAGCACATTGTGCAGTGGCACATGATCCCCTTAGGCAGTGGCATGAACAGCTGTTATGCTAAATATATCATTTGATTTCACAGCAGGTACATCCTCAACAACATCTTCCTCTGTGTCACACCAGCGACTATTTTCCCCAGATATGTCGTGGTGGGTGCTGTAAGTACTCAGGATTCAGAGTCAGAGTATTGTTACTCCCACAACAAAAAAAAAGAAGAGAAAAACACTGAGTTTTGCAGGGGAATTAGTTCCCTTTACAGACAAACATCTGGTAGTGCATGCACAGAAACAGCAATCCTGAAATGCTTGTATAGAAGAAAACGCTCTGAGACAAACGCAGTCTGCTGAATGTCTCAGATTATTATTTTAAGAGATGAGTACACATGAAAAAACAGCGTTACCCAAAGATAGCCCACTACTACACCGAAAAAAGACAACTGCGCTAAATTTATAAGACTAAAATGTGTCTTATACAGAAATACAGTAAATCAGGGCCAACTGTCATAGAAAGTTATTACACCGATCAGCCATAACATTAGCACCACTCACAGGTGAAGAGGAAAAATCCTCATCAGAATGTGTAAGTGTACTTAATATGAAGCAGGCAGTATTAATGTTATGGCTGATCTCAGTTTGAGTGAAAAAAGTGATGTTTTTTATGGTTTTATGAGCCTATTAAATTAAATATTAAATAAAATTGGTTGGTTTGGCACCACGACGGTCCAAAGATACATAGCATAGCTCAGCCTAGCCAAGCCTAGCATTGCTTTTAGTGCTATACCAATATTTTAATAATTGTTTGATATTATAGTGTTGCTGTCCTCTCAGTATCCTCTCAGCACAGTGTGAGGTTAGCTAACTGAAAAAATCAATATAGCTAGTCAGCTGGGTTAGCTTTTAGCCTAGCTCCCAGCTAGCACCTGCTCGCTTCACTGAGCCCTCACGGCTCTCTAGCTGCAGACAGCTGCCGCGGCGCCTCCTGTGGTTGTCTCTTCTCCACCTCTTGTGCTTTATTTGGTTCACTAGCATTAGCTTTTCGTCTTTCTAGCCCTGCGTACATTTACTCCCGAGGTAGCCCTTGCTAAAAAAGGCCTTGGCTTCGCTATATTTTTGCAGATATTATTATTAGTATATTTCACGATACAAAATTCCATTCAGGCATGGAAATTCAAGTAGGTTCTATATAAAGATACATGAAAAAGAAGAAATTTTTAAGAGCAAATCTCTGCCTGTCTTAACCAATCTACCTTCCATCCCTTCTCACAGTATCTACAAATAATTTCCAACTACAGATGGCTCAAATTCCAGGTGGGTAAACATCGAAATGTCAACCCATGCAGGAAACACTTGCGAGGCCAGTTCATCCGTACACAGCGAGGCTCTCTTTGCCCCTGACCGGAGCCTACTCTCAGAGGGATGTCAGAGTGTATCATGGGGGTTAAAATAACCCTTAAGCTCGGCACGCTTCCCAGTCATAAGAGCTAGCCATAAGGAACATGAAGGGCCTGACAAGCCTGCTATGGACAAGAATACAAAAGCCTCCCAGCGAGCACTCCCCTCCTCGAAGCCTGACGTATGGGATGTGTAGGGTTGGGGAACGCCGTGAGACGTGAAAGAGACACGGCAGTGGAATTAGCTCATGCATCTCTGAGTGGACTTGGCTGTGACTACTGAGGCGCTAGTGCCACTTCACATCTCTCTTAGACATCCGTCCTGGACCGGGGCCTGGGCATTACGACTCAGGAATTCCAATTTTCGAAGGCGGGAAGGATTTGCCTAGGCACTCTTCAGCTCTCCCTTCGTGGTGGGGGTTGAAATTCCGCCACCTCGTCTTGAGGTGAGGTTGCTCGACAGAGAGGCCACTTACTGACTCATAGAGAGAGAGAGAGTGTGTATGAGAGTGGGAGGGTGAGAGAGGGGTTGTGGGGGCAGGTGAAGATGACCATGAGCCGCCTGAACTGCTCAGCATTCTGACAGGCCAGATGTGATGAGAGAAGGCCTGTCATGAAACGCCCTCCAGCCCTTTCCAGACAGCGCCAGTCATCTCTCGCTGCATCACTTGGGAGACTATCAAAAATCACCGCCTTTGTAAGACTCTTCCTCCTTTTGCAAAGACTGCTAATAAGACCCAGCCTCTACAGCCATTCCTGGGGCGATCCGAGATGAAACGGTCTCTTCCCACTTACAGTACAGCCTCGCATGTACTTCCCCTCTGTAATGTCCCTGACATCCCTGCTTAAGAGAAGCCAGTAGATGTTCTGCATTAAGGAAGAGTCATTAATGGGTGCGGGCTGCGGTTTATGCATGCATATTATTTGTAAAACAATGTGATTTTGCGCCCTTATTATGTAAAAGAGGGACCGTTCCATTAATTCTAATTCATGCAGTCATTGCCAGCCTTTTGGCACCAAACAAATCTACAGAGAGGGAATTCACAAAAGAGAGTTTTAATTTCAGCACATACATAATGGCTCCGACTTATTAGCATTCTCACCATTTCCAAATGAGTGCAAACAATTATTGTTATTATTATTATTTCTTTTCTTTTTTTTTTTTAAACCCAGTGCCCAACAGGCTCCTGTGAATCAATTTGTTCTTTAATGAAGCGCGGTTAGCGTGTCAGGCTAATCTGCTTAGGAGGAATTCGCAGATCAAGGTTAATGGACACGTCCCATCTTGATTAAACTCTTAGCTCAGTTCAGAGGCAGGAGCCCTGCTATAATCGCCTGCCCCCTCAACAAAAGCCTCGCTCCATTCCGGGGTTTCCACCATGACGCTTGCTTGTGTACAGGCACTTGTGTGTTTAGCGCGTAGGCGTGTGTACGGCCTGGCTAATGGCAGTGCTGGAAATGGCTCGGGATGAGGGAAAGGGGGGGTTGCTGCAGGTAGCTGGACAGGGGAGCTGTAATTATGCGGCTAGCGCTCAGGCATTCACCTCCGTAGGTGTAGTCGAGAGTGAGCGGCAGTCTGGCCAATTTGAGTACATAAGCCGGCCGCTCGGCGTGAACCTGGACCATGAACTCGCAACCTGCCATTTCAGCCTCTGCAGAAGTGCCAAAGTTACTCAGAGGTGAGCCGTTCACACTGGCTGCACAATCCTGTTATTTAAAACGGGGGGAGGTGTTCAAGGTCCGTGGAATGCAATTAGGTATCATCAAGCCAGCACGAATCGTCCCGAGCACCCAGCCTTCCACCCAAAACAATTATTGCGCTGCAAGAGCCGGGAATTATTTTTAGGAGGTTCATCATTGGCGGGGGGACTAAACAGCTCTCATAAAACCCACCTTCTGCAACGGCATGCAAAACTGCTTCGGATGAACTGGCCAAACTCCAAAAGTAGTATGCTGGGTGTCCTTCTTGGGCTCTATCTCTCGCTGTGAGGCATGTCTAATTGGAAGAGGAGAAAAAGCAGCAGAGGAGAGAATGAGTCAGGTATTTTTTAATCTTTTTTTTCCCCCTCCTTTATGCTCCTCCCCCTCCCCCCTCTTCTTCCACACGCATGCAGTTTTCAATCTGTTTTTCGCCTCTGCGCCGCGAGCCGCGAAGCACTTTGACGCCGGGGCTGTGGGCGGTTTTGTGGCTGTGCCTGCGCCATGTCATGGAAGGTTCCGGAACCTGCCTTGTCGCTGGGGGGATGAGGAAGAGAATCAGGGGGCGGTGGTGTAAAGAATGGAGAGTGTTGGTGGGTTTCGGGTGGGGTGGTGGAGGGGGGTACTGGCAGGCTGTATACAGACAGCTGCGGGCTAGTGTGTGTCCTGATGGGAAGGGGCGTAAAACCATGCCAGCGCACACGGCACAGGCCCGCTGGAGATGAAGTGGAAGAGATTTGGAAACCGTTCCTCCATCCTCTCGATCTCTCTTTCTCTAGCTCTCTCGATCTCTCTTTCTCTAGCTCTCTCGCTCTCTTTCTCTAGCTCTCTCGCCCTCTCTTTCTCTAGCTCTCTCGATCTCTCTTTATCTAGCTCTCTCGCTCTCTTTCTCTAGCTCTCTCGCTCTCTCTTTTTATAACTCTCTCGATCTCTCTTTCTCTAGCTCTCTCGCTCTCTCATTTTATAACTCTCTCAATCTCTCTTTCTCTAGCTCTCTCGCTTTCTCTTTTTATAACTCTCTCAATCTCTCTTTCTTTAGCTCTCTCGATCTCTCTTTCTCTAGCTCTCTCGCTCTCTCTTTTTATAACTCTCTCGATCTCTCTTTCTCTAGCTCTCTCGCTCTCTCTTTCTCTAGCTCTCTCGCTCTCTCTTTTTATAACTCTCTCGATCTCTCTTTCTGTAGCTCTCTTGCTCTCTCTTTTTATAACTCTCTCGCTCTCTCTTTTTATAACTCTCTCGATCTCTCTTTTTATAACTCTCTCGATCTCTCTTTCTGTAGCTCTCTCGCTCTCTCTTTTTATAACTCTCTCGCTCTCTCTTTCTCTAGCTCTCTCGCTCTCTTTCTCTAGCTCTCTCGCTCTCTCTTTTTATAACTCTCTCGATCTCTCGCTCTCTCTTTTTATAACTCTCTCAATCTCTCTTTCTCTAGCTCTCTCGCTCTCTTTCTCTAGCTCTCTCGCTCTCTCTTTTTATAACTCTCTCAATCTCTCTTTCTCTAGCTCTCTCGCTCTCTCTTTTTATAACTCTCTCAATCTCTCTTTCTCTAGCTCTCTCGATCTCTCTTTTTATAACTCTCTCGATCTCTCTTTCTCTAGCTCTCGCTCTCTCTTTCTCTAGCTCTCTCGCTCTCTCTTTTTATAACTCTCTCGATCTCTCTTTCTCTAGCTCTCTCGCTCTCTCTTTCTCTAGCTCTCTCGCTCTCTTTTTATAACTCTCTCGCTCTCTCTTTTTATAACTCTCTCGATCTCTCTTTAGCTCTCTCGATCTCTCTTTCTTTAGCTCTCTCAATCTCTCTTTCTCTAGCTCTCTCGCTCTCTCTTTTTATAACTCTCTCGCTCTCTCTTTCTCTAGCTCTCTCCCACATGTCTTCTAATAGTCCGCTGCTCTGGAGGGCATTAAAGAATAACATGCGATGTGAAAGTGCACATGAATGTTTCATATCTGTGCTCATTTGAATGGCGATGTACATCACTCTCGTGCTCTTCGGCCTCCCTACACCTTCGCCCATGTAAACACGCACACACACATATACAATATATACAGACACTCCCCCCACCATAGCCCTCTGTCTTTGGCTGAGTGGAACACAGCAAATACCTAATGAACAGTGAAATCAGTTCATTAAGGCTCTGTCTCTGGACATGACTGTGATATAGAGGGTTCCTTATCAGCATTAGCTCCACAGTTTGCCCTAATCGCAGGCAGTTACTACACTTTTGCCATTTGCTAACACAGAAACGAGCAGAAAAAAGGTGGAAGTTCAAAGAGAGAGAGAGTGTAAATCTAAGGTAAATTTTATTCCTTATATAACTGGTTGATTCTCTTCAATTAGGGGAACTTGCATGCCCTCAGGTTATAAATTCATGTTAGAAATACTTCACTACAAAATTAAATATATTATTTATTGCACCAGCAAAACTGGGCCTTAACCTTTGGCCTTGTCTCCAACCCAGACTTTCAAATGTCTCTGTTCCCAAACATAAATAAATACATAAATAGGTAAATAAATGTATACATAAATAAATAAATGAATAAATAAATAAATATATTCCTCTAAAATAATCTAAATGTGTGTTCTTATAATAAGTAAAAACATAAAAATACTGGATGTATAATAATAGATATATTATTTACGTTCATATTAAAGGTTTGCTCTTTAATATTACATTAAGAATTAAATACATTGAGACATCATTAACACAACAGCCTGTAATTTCTGTACAAGATTTTTTTTACGGTAGCACTTCTTTATGTCGTAGCCATGGAGACAAAGACTGACAGAGGAACACACGACTGCCATGAGAGAAGAGAGAGATTTTGTTGTCTGGAAAAAGTAAACTGTGAATTGTATATTCATCCTGATCATGGACTAAATTTATTGAACACCATTCATACTGTTACAGCAATATTTCATAAAAGAAAATTTCTTTACATTAACTGTAAATATTTAAAGTGCATCACATACTCACTGTTGAGTTGTGTTAGAAAATACATGACCTAGAGTCTTTTGTTCCTGAAGAAAATGATAGTAGTCATTACCGCAACACCAACCAGTAATGACACCTGGTGATGGTAATGATATATTTTCAGTTTCACCATCAGAATATTTTAACTTCTTAGAAATGAAAGTTAAATAAAGGAAAAATTAAAGGAAGAAAACCTTTAGGAATTAGGATTACTGTGTTATATGAAAATTATATATATATATAGACACACACACATTTATGTATGTGTATATACAGCTCTGTAAAAAAAAATAAGAGACCATTTCTTAAATTTGCATCTCTACGTGTACAGCTGCCATTTAATTCCAGGCATTTCATCAAACAAAGCTGAGTTAGCTGAATTTGCAGACTATGACTGGCATAAAGTCCCAACAGCAATGTGAAGGACTAGTGGAGAGCCTGCCAAGACGTGAGAGCTGTGATTGGCAGTCAAGGTTATTTCACCACAGTGATTTCTGAATACTCTCAGAGTTCAGATATTAGTACTGTGTTTAAATCTGAATAATAACTTCTTACATTATAATTATTATCATAATTTCTTTGCATTATTTGATCAGATGTTCTTGAGTAGTTAGTTTTGCAGAGTCATTTCTGCAAATAAATAAATGCTCTAAATAATAATATTTTATTCTGAATTTGGGGGGAATCTTGACCATGGTTTATGAAATACAACGCAAATGTTAATTTCCCTAAACACACTACCTATAAATAATAAAACCAGAGAAACTGATCATGTAGGGTGGTCTCTTCATTTTTTCCGGAGCTGTATGTAACATGGGAGGGGGTGCGCAATTGCAAAATATCAGCACAGCTGTGATGAAGCAGATTCAAGCTGAAGGCAACCTCCAGTGTTCTCTTGCTTTAATACAGCAGTTCTGAAAATGAATAAAGTAAGAAATAAATCAATAAAGGTGTGAATAAACCATTTAATATGTGTTAATGTTAGCCTAGTTTCCTAACGCCAAATTATAGTTCCTCGACAAGCAGCCTGTTGCTATGTCACATAAACAAACTTCACTCACTCACTGAACAGCCTGCAGTTCCTTCTCCAGCTCCTTACACAGACCAACTAATTACATTTAGTTATTGTGTATTATTGTCTTCATCCGTTTTTGATGAAATGCCTGGAATAAGGGGTATCTTGTTTTCCAGAGCTGTATATACACACATACATATGTGTATATTGTCATGACTGGTTAGGCCAGACACAGGGGGATGGACTCAAAGCAAGTAATGTATTAAACAAAACAAGGCAAAGAAAAGGGGGCACAAGTGAGACAAAAGGCCTGCTGCATAAAGGGCATAAACATGAACACAGTGATCAACACAACCAGAACATGGCAAACAAGAGGGTGAAAACAAACAGACCTGAGACCGGGGGTTTAGCTGGGGAACCAGCTACTTGGCAAGAGCGGCTAGGGCAACCCAACCTGGAACTGCCGTGTGGCAGAGGGTCGCCTAGCTGGAGTGAGAGTCGTGGGTATAACGTAGCAGATAGCGAGCAAACCTCGCTGAGTACTTGAACCGCCGGGTGGCTTGCTCGAACACGAGGAAGTCGAGCCGAAGCTGGCCTAAACACACCGTGGTCAGAGACGGGAACCTCTCAAGCTACTTCAAGGTTCCAAACCATTTAACCAATTCTCGGCAAGGACCTCTGTAGCCGAGCTCCTTAAGTACCCCCCAACTCAGTTGAAACACATCAACTAAACAAGACATGATAAACCTGAACCAAAACATGAACCAAACACTCAACTGATACATTGAATTAATTATGATATATATATTTATTTTAGAGAGCTTTACTCACATCTTGCCGAGCTCTACTGATGTCTATAAAAGAACGGTCAGCACCCTTCTCAACCAATCAACTGTTGGCCATCATTGAGTCTTTTGCTTTGAAGCATGTAAACATTGTTTTGACATAATTCAAACTAAATTATTGCTAATGTTATTTTTCAAACCTTAAGCTGGTAAAAAGAGCCCTGATTAAAGGTCCACCCATATGTACTAATGTACTAATTCTGAATTTGCACAACAGCAATTAAACTGTGTGGGAAAACAGCAACAATAGCTTCTTTACTGGTTAACATTCCTCACTAATGCAACTGACTTAGTGTAGCAGCCGTAATGAATGAACTCTTCAGCTGTGGCATGCTCATGGTCTCTATTCTCGGTCTCCTGCAGGTAAGTAGTGTGCCAGCAGACAGGTGAGCGGATTGTTGACTGTATAAACGAGGACTCTGGCAGTGTGTCAGGAGCTCCCATGGTTTAGCAGGCCTTCTGCCAGTCTGGCAAATGAATGTCTCCCCCCTCCCCCCGCCACCCTCCACCTCCCCCAAGCATTCAAATGCATCCTGCCCTCACACACACCTGATCACAATCCAAGCCTTCTACTCTTGCCCACTTCACGGACTGTCCCTTGACAGACCCTCTGATTTGCCATTGTGAAGGGCAGAATGACGCCAAACCCTGACCAAATAGTGGGAGTGAGCCCAAGCACGCCATCAGGATGCAACGCCATCATAAGCTGCTTGAGTGGAAAGGAGCCAGCCTGCAGATCATTGATGAGGCTAACCGTGGGCTCACAAGCATCGCTGGAGTGGCTATTATGGTGCAGAATTGAAAATGATGTACCTTTCTGTGGTTTTCTGCCTTGAAGAAAGATTATGGCAGCAATAACACGGTGCTGAGAGCAAAACAGATAACCATGTTGTGATTTGCAAGTCCTAGTACCCTCTGAAGATAAAGATTCCTAAGTGGTTGCTGATGGCTAATCTCTCAAAAATAAAAGTATAAAAAGAGCCACCTAAAGACTCTTTTAAAAAAGAAGTAATTCTCATAATTGGGTTAGGTTATAGGTTAGGTGAAGTTAGACCTAGGTTCAATTAGTGCTAGGGCTGGGATTAGGTTAAGGTTTAGGGCTAGGTTAGGGTTAGATTAGGGTCTGGGTTATGTGAGATTGGGTTAGAATAGGGTTAGGTTATTTTAGGTTAGTTTAGGGTTAGGTTAGGCAAGCTAGGTTAGGTTGGATTAAGGTTAGGGTTAGATTAAATTGGGTTATATTAGGGCTAGGTTAGGTTGGATTAGGGTTAGATTAAATTGGGTTATATTAGGGCTAGGTTAGGTTGGATTAGGGTTAGATTAAATTGGGTTATATTAGGGCTAGGTTAGGTTGGATTAGGGTTAGATTAAATTGGGTTATATTAAGGTTAGGTTAGGTTGGATTAGGGTTAGATTAAATTGGGTTATATTAGGGCTAGGTTAGGTTGGATTAAGGTTAGGGTTAGATTAAATTGGATTATATTAGGACTAGGTTAGGTTGGATTAGGGTTAGATTAAATTGGGTTATATTAGGGCTAGGTTAGGTTGGATTAAGGTTAGATTAAATTGGGTTATATTAGGGTTAGGTTAGGTTGGATTAAGGTTAGATTAAATTGGGTTATATTAGGGTTAGGTTAGATTAGGATTAGATTAAATTATGTTAGGTTGTATTAGAGTTATGTAAGGTTGGATGAGGGCTTAGTTAGGTTAGATTGGTTTAGGTTTAGGTTAAATTGGATTAGAACTAAGATTTTACTAAGCTTTTATTCATTATAAAAAGATGTATTAATCCCTGAATGCAGAAAGGTTTATTACACTCTATTCTTTAGTAATACAAGTTTGTTTAGTTATTTTTTAAACATTACAGTGGTAAAAAGAGCCTCCATTTTAAGGGTTAAGTCATTTTGGAGCATTTCTATTGGCCTATTTATTACGTAAATGGGCCAATGGGCCCCAGTCAGTTATTTCCTAGTCACAGAAAACCAGGCTCTGATCTCTCCCAAAATACATGATGATTGGTTAGGATTAGGGTTAGGGTCAGGGCTTGAGCAGATAATAGATGGTGAAGGGCAGGACTTTATCTGTAACAACCACCATGTTGAGCATTACAAGAACTCCCGGTCATACTGTAACCAGTGGCCGCTCTCGTCATTTATAACATCTCTGTTTTGACTCCCAGATGGGGATGAGGCAAGCGCTCAGTAAGAAGCCGAACAGGTCTGGTTCTCAGCAACTTTGCCAATTTTAATTGAGTCTGCCCAGCACCTGCTGTCAAAATAACCTCTCCTGTGCCTGCCACTGGTCAGGGTACCAATCTGAGGTGAACACTAATCCTGCCTGCCTGGGACCGCCCACTCCATGTCTAGCCAGTGGAGAACTACAGCGGGAAGAAAAGCACATCAGACTCCTTTCAGTCACCCTCAGAAGGAGCGGGCACAAAGGGCTTTCATGAAGTAGCCCAGGGGAAGCCGGCCCATGTCACTCTTTTGTAGAGCTGTAGCGGAGCTGCTGTGTTTATCCCGACGGCCAGGCATGTTGCACCTGCACCCTTGACTGAGGCTGTCATCTTCCTTCCCTGCTGAGTTACGGCTCTCCCAGCTACTTCTCCAAAGTGAGGGAGTGAAAATCATTTACTCTCAATAATGGCGAGAACATCACCCACACACGCCCACTCAAGGCGGTACTCACAGGGATTCCAGATGTGTGAAAAGCATGGATTTGTGCGGTGTGATTGTACACGGGTGCCGTGACTAATGTGCGGTGAAAATGCCAGCAACATGACATTAAACACAGGCGTTATTAACCATACCATGTGTATATGCCAGCTTTTTTAATAACTTTGATGGATGGCTTGGAAGTCTGTAGGCCCATTAGTTCCCTTCAATGTACTTATCCATGCTCCACCATCAAACCCATTCCTTTACAGTTCTACAGGTCTCTACTGTTGCAGTTAGACAGCTGTGCCACTCTAGAGCTGTGAAGCTATGTGCATTTTTGTGTCCATAAAAAATGGAAAAGGCAAATTTATGTCGTTTTCCTGCTCTGGAGTGGCACAACTGTATGACTGCCTACTTGACAAAGCCTCTGTTTTTTTTTTTAAACCCAGTCATAAAGTCACAACCAAGTCTCAAAGGATGTGTTACTGAGAGACGTCCTTTAATACGTAAGCAGACACAGTGGCTAGACTGAGGCACAAGCTTCTCTTACAGTGTTATATTCAGCTGACTGAGAAACTGTAGCAATCTTTGTTTAGAGAGGCTACCATACATAACAGAGGGCCAGATGTTCGAATGAGTACAGGCACAGCGCAAAATGTACCCTGATGCAACTTTAATATGCACGTCTGTCAAGAGGTGGAAACATTAGGCAGCAAGTGACCAGGCAGTTCTTGATGGTGATGATGGTGTAAAGCATAAGAATCAGATTTTTTTTTGACAAAGAACCAAACTGTGATGGCTAGACAACTGGGGACCAGCTACTGAACAAAAACTGCTTGGCCGACCAAACCTGGAACCGCATGCGAGACTTCTTAAATACCCCCAGTCTCCGGTGAAACACATGAACCCAATCAACATGAATCATGAACCGATACCCATGAAAAGAACCAAACACATGAACCAAACAAGGTGGAAGTCCTTATTTGGGCCTGTGGGCAGTGGCTCAGAATCGTCCCGGGGAGGGCACGATACCGAGGGGCTGACACTGGTATGCAGTGAATTATTAATAATAATAACAAAATAATACAATTATAATTATTTGCACTAATAACTTTACTACCTCACTGGACTCTATTTATTGCACATTGCTCAACTTGCACACTACCGTCATTATTTATTATCCTCTGTCTGTACTGTGTTGTGTTGTCTGTCCGCACTTGTTTGTTTGTGTTGCACTTGTGTCTTGTATGCACTGTCTATGTTGCACCATGGTCCTGGAGGAACGTTGTTTCGTTTCACTGTGTACTCTGTATGTAGTTGAAATGACAATAAACCCACTTGACTTGACTTGACTTGACTAAAATAGTTAATATTCATGGTATTCAGTACATACCAAAAGAACCACCTATAAACTGGCGACAGGGTCATGGGCACCTAGACCATTGATGTGATCCATGGAGGCCCCACCTCACAACTTACAGGACTTAAAGGATCTGCTGCTAACGTTAGTCTTGGTGCCCGATACCACAGGATGCATTCAGAGGTCTTGTGGAGTCCATGCCTTGGATGCTCAGGCAACATTTCTGCCACTGCTGGTAGACCCGTATGACCGTATGCTTCCATACACCTGCAGATTCGGCTACTTCCTTCACACTACAATGCAATCAATCCTTTTGGCCAATCATTAACTGTATCTGCTTTGCAACCCATTTTCTACACATCCAATTACACACTCACAGCTTTGTACCATCTCCTCTCAATCTATGAATCCCGTCGCACACACACCCCACAGGTATTTATAGCCTCATCATCCTTGTCCAGCACTATATTGCAGGAGCCTGACGTTTTTCGTCTGGGGAGCTTACATGGCTGATTCATCCTTAAAGGTTGACCTTTTACATAGACATAAAAAATATCAATAAATATTAAGAATGCTTCCATAATTGACTGTTTTTGAGCTGAGCTGAGCAGCAGATTCTCATTAGGTTTGAATGGGATTTCTGGAAAGGTTTAGAAAAGCTTGCCCAATCAGGCAACATTCGCTGTGAAGGAACACATTGACACATGGATGTGACAATCAATTAGAAAAAGATCAGATCACAGTTTTAGGTACAAAGAAGAGGCATATTGCAATCAGACGTCATTAAAATGGCAGAAATATCAGACATAGTGAGAATATTCTGCACGCTCAAATAAGTACGCCATTCATGTTCATGCTCGGCCTCAGCGATTCATTAAAGAGATGTATGTGATTCAGCCTGCCAGCGGAAGTAATGCCGGCCAACCTCAGACAGCGGTCCTACATATTCAAAACTATGCAAACGAGCCTCCTACGTAATGAACTGCTGCCTCTCAGATGGTGAACCCGGTCTGGCGCTGCTCACAACCAAACATGTGTTTATGTAAATTATTGAATCTCTCATACCTCAAAAGACCACTTTGGAAAGTTTGCTTCACCCGTGTTCGCTGAGGAGAGGGAAAAAAGAGAAAACGCTCTTGTTTAAAGTGCAAACTCTTTGTCTGTTCTGCCGTTTGCTGGAGGCAAATCTCAGGCTTCAGCTATTTTTTTTTTAGCATTGCATTGCATCGCATTGCATCCACAGTGGTGGTAGCCCAGTCCAGCCTTTCTCAGCAGAGATGATCTACATGAGGCTTTTAGTAAAAGCCTTAACCCTTTCAGCTACACCCTCCTCTCTCTCTGAGGCTGTCTGATTGTCAGGCAATAGCGTGGCGCTTAAATGCCTGCGGAGAATTAGTCGTGCTCACCCTCAACACTTACGCAAGCTGTCCTGAGGTGACCTATTTTTTATAAATCCAGGGAAGAAGATGTTATAAAACATTTATCTCTGACAATACATCTATTCTGACATGCTTACTTACCAAGAAATGGCTGTTGTGTGATTTGACGGTAACATACGAGAAGCAGCCAGTCACACACTCACACACTCACACATAAATATGTATATAAATATATATATATATAAGCACACACACACACACACACACACACACACACACAGGCATTCAAAAATGCTTCAGGATTTGGTGGCAGGATTCTGTTTTTCAGACCATGAAACCAATCCAATGAACTTTCCATTCCTGGAATGTAATTTTGGGTCCCAGGGCTTAAGCACTGCAATCCTCTAAACATGGATTTGCATAATCCAATTTTGACCATAATACCATGAAAATAGTAATAAATAATAATAATAATAATGATAATAATTACAGCCGCCGTCGTGCTTTCACATTAAAGGCCACAAGTAATTTTTTTTTATTGCCGACACGACTTTGAGTCATAGTGAGAGGGAATGTCGCCTCATGTAGAGAAGAGAGAGAGAGAGAGAGAGAGAGAGAGAGCATCAGGATGTGTACCTCCCCCCCTCCTCCCCCTTGTCCATGACACACGCAAAACAAGGAAAGCTCTGTAAATACTGTGGAGTGTTATCAAAGACAAAGCCACCTGTTGTGCCGAATAAATGCTGAGGTACCCAACAGCCGGGCTCCTGATGGAATGGGACCATCTCCTCCTGACGCGGGCCCGTCGGCAGGATGCAGGCCGTAGGCGTCTAACCCACAGCCCAGATGTTAAGATGGATCTGCCGCTCTCAGAGGTGGCAGATGCTCCATTATATCAACTGTCACTTAGTGTGTCCTTTGGAATTATAACCAGCCTCCACTACCACCACCTCCTCCTCCTCCTCTTCTTCTCCACCTAATAGGCTTACACAAATAATAAATGGAGGTATTAAATAAATCACAATCAGCGTTTCACCTCAGGGCCTGTTTTTGCCTTTCTCCCCAAACCCCCCATTCACAGACATAAGAGCTCATTTCTTCCAGCTATCGACAACTGCTTAAATTATTTAACTCAGGCTTAGACAGCTTAGGGCAAATATTGTCAAATCCCATATTCCCTCCTGGCTCCGAGACACTGAATAGAGGCAAACGGACAGTGTGCTGAGTGCTGGGGCTAATATTCATACAGGCTTTATACATATAATTTATGCAGCGATGGTAAATAACACAGAGCCTTCCTGCCTAAAGCAACACTGAAAGAAAATTACACACCTCATGTACCTTGGAGATGCAGCATGCCGCTTAATTTATGTCTAGTGTCTCCCTTCTAAATAACCCCATTTGCCAGTATCAGAAAACCATCCCATAGCGTTCTGCAACAGGGCCAATGGAAAATAGAAAATCAATGAGGGCACTATTTTAATTTGCCAAATGCTGCTGTTTTTGAAGTAGACCCATATTTCAGGCAAAGACAAAAACTAAAATTACAACACATGGCTTAATCCAACAGCAGTGGACACATCCTCTCCTGCTGAACTGGCAGGAGTATATCAACATAAACATTCATCACTCGATTCTGTTGCTCTTCATAATTCTAACAGTAAGTCACAAGACCATAAAGAACTCCTTAAACATTAAGGGTATTATTAATAAAGGTTTGGAGATGTTCTGACCCAGTCATCCAGCCATCACAGTTGGGTTCCTGTCAAAGTAGCTCAGATTCTTAGGCTTGCCCATTTTTCCACCTTTTAACCCAATCACCTTCAAGAACTGTCTGTTCACTTGCTGCCTAGTATGTAGATCCAACCTCTTGACAGGAGCCACTGTATGATGTTTTAATGTCTATGATGAGATAAGCAGTGGTTCACCTGTCAGTGGTTTTAATGTTCAGTGTGGATATTGTGGTACTGTAGGCCATTTCTAGACAGCGTTTATAAAATAAATGTATGTAGCATAAATAAATATGTATGACCTCAAACATACATAAATATACAATTTATTTGTATATCACTTTTTACAACTAGCATCACAAAGCAGCTTTACAGGAACCAGTAACAGGACAGGAGATCAACTAAACATAAAACATAATGTCACTGTCCGGTGCAAAACTATAGATAAATAAGAGTTAGATAAATAAGAGTTTATTCCAAGTAATTTAAGGCATTTTATTGGCCCATTCACCCAAAAGTATTTACACAGTGTACAGAGCAGCTACAGGGTTCAAGCGATGGAGACAGCCAGGAGGTAACACAGACATGGAGCACCTTGTTACACCGGCATCCATCCAGTCCACCGTCCACAAACAACAACTCCCACATCTCAGGGTACCACAGTTCCCTGCATCCATGAACCCCCTGGATCTGCAACCTTCACCTAAAGGGAAACATTAACTCCCAAAAGCTAAGCTAAAACTTCTTCAGAAAGAAATGACCACAAAATCTACACAAGCTGGTTTAAAAGATACTTATAAAGAAGTATAAAGAAGAGTGAAGAGTTTCTTATATAATTAGGGTTTCATAACTGAAGGGCACACAAAAAAGATTAAAATCTCCCCTTTAGCACCTTTATTTATAATAGTGTTTGGCATAAAAAAGACTAAAAACTTCTGCTGTGTGCTATATGACTTTGTATACATACGAGTAAACAGCCACAAGACACAGATTAAAAATATCAAATGTGCTCAATAAAGACATGAACAGTGCAAGATTTTGTTATTAGTTTAGTTAGATTGTGTTTGTCCATATTTATGACTTGGATATGTCACGGTTTGTGGAGTCTGGAGGCGGAGGTGGATGAACAAAATGAACAAAAACAAAAATGAACAACAGAAAAACAGACAAGAACCAAACAAGCTAAGCTAACCGAAGAAACAAGCCATGACCTGCCATGAAAACAAAATCACCACAAAAAAACAAAACACTGGAGGAAAAAAGGGACTACTTATACACAGACCAACAAGAAACACCTGAGACTAACGAGAAGGCAGGGCTACAAAGGAGGCACAGGTGGGAGCACTAATGACAAGGCGGGGCTAAAGAAACAAACATAAACAGAGCCATTAGCTGACGTGCACATGGTAGGGCAAAACAGAGACACAGACCAGGAAGGGAAAAACACCTGTTACATTATAACGGTCAATAACATATAATTAATAATCAGTTCAGAAATCCAGGGAATTCCAAAGGGTTGTTCTTACAGCTGTATCAGAGCAGTTAAAGGTTAGATTAAAAAGGCTGATGTTTCTCTTTTAGAGGATCCATATTGTGGATAGCCATGTTATCAGCTACTTTTTTAATGAGGCTTAATGCTGGGCAGCCAAGAAGCTAAAAGATACAAGCTGCGTCAGAAACTGTGCCCTATTCACGATTCACTAGTGCTCTACTTTGGGGTTCCACCATTGTGTGGTGTTGAATTTTCAGTGCATTGTAACAATCCCACAATGCACTGTGATATATATTGTACAAGCGATGGACACAAAACACTATGGAATACCCATAATCCACCTTGGGTTGTTTGGCTTGAATATTCATGTGCAGCTTCTCTGAGGAAGGCCGACGTTCAGACTGTTTATGGATCAGTGCCAGATTGGGCGGCTTCCCAACAAATTGGGCGGCTTCTCAAAAAACACTGACATCAGGGCCCTTTACCAGGACTTGAAAGATCACTGTGCAGCAAGCAAACACAAGTATCGCTGCTTAAGTATCAGGACTTTGATGTGTCTAAAGTTGCAGGAGAGATTTGACTCCTACGTTGGCAGAGAGTACACAGTTCTGCTGCTGGAAAGGAGAAGGAGCAGTGGTGTTGCATTGCTTATAAAGGTAAACTAGTATCTTTATGTATTTCTTTTATTGCTTGCAGCCGTTTCTGATTGCTTTTGGTCATGTGACCTATCATAAAAAGTACATTAAAAACATACGTTGAAAATACAAAATCTATTAATGATTTAATTCATATTCACATGCAAATAAAATAAGTCCTTATTAAATAAATGTCCTTCTTAACTTATAACTGATTTGTACAATTTTAAGATATCAGCAGTTTATCATCAGGCCATGCTGGTTTGGTTTACAGGTTATTGAAATGCCGAACATCAGCTGCTTTTGATATTTACGTTTGGGTGGTTTTTCATGCATTTTGATGGATTTTGAAACCACCATAGCAATATGGCAACCCTCTATATGCAGCACAGTAAGCTGCCACACAGCAGGGAGCTCACACTCTGTTGAATATAATAGTGCTCTATACAATGATCTGGATTTCCACCTGTAGGGGTAGTGTTTCATGCTCCTGGGCTCCCCCTACAGTTCAGAAGTGTAATTTGAGCTTCAAGCCACCCTTATAGGATACATGCATTTCTGGACAAGTTGAGCGTATGGTCCCTTTAAAGAACTATCCATTCACAGGTTCCTTAGGGAACCAAAGTTAGTTCTTCCAGGCTGTCGCCCCAAAGAACCCTCTGCTTTTAATGGGGTATGTCAAATGAGCTTTTCCACACTAAGAAAAGAGTGAGCAGTAGCCTGTCCACTCAAGCTCTGTGGACCACCGCAGGCCCCAGCACGCCTCCTGCTATCTTTCAAAGGGAAGCACAGCCTGTGGTTAATGCAGCAGAGCTCTGATGTCCAGCTCCAGACCACTGCCCACTCTGCTTGCCTGCCCACAGTGAGCCAGAACTCCGCAGCATGACTCCATGTCAGATGCAGCTGCTGCTGCTGCTGCTTCCGCCATTGCTTCTGCTGCTGCTGGCTCTCGGCCGCCTGGTTGGCATCGTAGGGGAAAGTGAGCGGTCATAAATCAGCCCTGGAGAAGGACCGGGCAGTTCTGGGTATGAGGAGAGCCAGCACACAAGACACCCCACAACAACGCCTACACAGATTACCAACCTGAAATGTGACCTGTTGCTTTGAGCTGCTCTTTAAAAAGTGCATTTGGACAAAAGTATTTGGACAGCTATTCATACATTGGATATTAAAAAATAGTTTATTCGGTTTTCGTTGGAGATTTTGGAGGATTGCAATGAGGATTTGATTGCATTCAGCAACATGAGCGTTACTGTGGTCACAATGTTGGATGATCACCACCCCCAACTCCATCCAAAAGTATTGGATGGAGCATCATGCATCATTTCAAAGAACACAGTTCCACTGCTCTACAGCTCAATGCATATTAGCTCATGTGTATCAGCTCTAGACAAGCTGTGTGTGTGTGCATTTGCACATCTGTGTCAGCAATGGGTGCAACTTAAAGTAGCTGAATGCATTTATTAGAAGGGGTGTCCACAAACATTTGGACATACAGTGTAGGTGTGTAAGCGTAGTGTAGAAATGTATGTAGAACCTTCCTTGACTGAAATGAGGTATGAGGAGAACAAAAGAATAGCTGCCAGGACACCCACCCAACAACTCCTACACAGTTTATCAACCTGAAACGGTGATAGATGCAGAGGGTGGGGTGGGTTGTCCTGTTGCTTTGAGCTGTACATAATAAACATAGAGATTCTCTGATGGTTCTTAGACACACATGGTTGTAGGAAACCTCTTTAACTTGTGTAGAACATTAGCATTTTTAAGTGCTACAACAGTTCTTCACACCTGCACGGCTCTTTCACAAAAAATGTTATTTAAAGAGCCAAATACTGAAAGATTCTTGGGTAAATTTGGGGTTGAGGAGAGCATAAGGATGACTGCCAGCACACAGGCAACTGCAACATTCAGTTTACCCATCTGAGATCGAGCAGAGGTGGAGGATGGGCTTGGGTGGGGGATGGGTGGGGTTTGGGGATTATCCTGTTGCATTGAGCTGCACTATAAAAATAAAGATAGTTGTTTGAGACATGGTGTAGGAAACCTTTGTAGAAAAGTATGTCAAATCTTCTGTTATTGTTTATCATCTTAAAAAACATGCATAGCTCTTTCACAAAAATGTTTCTTGAAGAACCAAGCACTAGAAGGTTCTTTAGGGAATAAAAAGTGTCTCTTTTGAGAAGCACTGGGTAGATTTGGTTGGGGGTTGGGTGGGTTTGTGGGTTTTGTCCTGTTGCTTTAAGCTGCTAAGATGTTTTTTTGACACATGTTGTAGGACATCGCTGTAGAAACGTATGTAGAACCTTCATTTATTTACATTTTACATTTGTGGCATTTAGCTGTCTCTCTTATCCAGAGCGACTTACAAAGTTACCTGTATTACAGAGGTGGGTCAGTGTAGTGTTAGGAGTCTTGCCCAAGGACTCTTATTGGTGTAGCACAGCACCCAGTCACCCAGACCGGGAATTGAACCCCAGTCTCCCACATGATGTGGTAGCTCAGTGGCAGGTAGTGGTGTTATCTATTGCACCACACCAACCATTTATCATTTATAATACTTGAACACTTGCACAGCTCTTTCACAAGAATGGTTCCTTAAAGAACCACCCATTAAAAGATTCTCTGTGGAACAAAAAGTGGGTCTTTTGAGAAGGACAGCACAGTATTGGGTATGAGGAGGGCAAAGGGACAGTGCCAACAACCCCTACATAACAACTTCTACACAATTTACCAGCCTGAATCTTGGTGATAGAGTAAGGGTGGGGTTGGGTGAGTTGGTGGGCTTGCCTAATGCTATCAGTGCCAATTATTAAAATGAAGATGAAGATAGTTCTTAGACACTTCCTACAGTTCTGTAGGAAACTAAATTTTAACATTTTCAAAAACACTTACAACACTTTTACACTTTTTTTTAAAGAAAACATCCACTTAAAGATTTTGTAGGGAACAAAAGGTGATTTCTGAGGAGGTCTGGGTAGTTTTATGTATGATGAGAGCAGTAGAATTGCAGAATTGCTGCCAACACCCCCAGCAACTCCTACACAGTGAACCAACCTGAAACTATGATGGAGTGAAGACAGTGTGGAGTGTGGGGTTAGGTTGGGGTGAGGAGGTTTTCCTGTTGCTTCGAGCTACACTTTTAAAAATAAAGATGCTCAAATGGTACACAGAATTGTAGGAAACTTATATAGAAAATGATGTACTATGTTGGTTGACACAACTGGACAGAAAGAGTGAGATAATGAAGAGCTATTGCGAATGTGAGAGCAAGTCGTGAGTTGTGAGAATGTGAGTGAGTGTAGGAGACATGCTCAGTGATAATCCTCCTCCGGTCAACACCAGAGAGAAACTGGTGAAACAGTCATATGCACAACTATGTAGTGTCTAGAGTGCTGTGAATGAATCAATGCCAGAATCCAGCAGGGTGGTGAAGAGCTGGGTTGGGCAGCACCGGGACAAAACAACTCGGAACAAGGCATCTCAAAATTTGGGGAAAGAGATAAAAAGAAAAGAGAAAGGATGGGAAAGTAAAGGAGTTAGGAGGGTTGTTACAAATATTGGTGAGTAAACACAGCAGGAGAGCCTGAACCAGGGGGTAGGCAGGCACCAGCACTCAACTACGAGCAGACGAGTACCAGCATCAAACAGACAGCAGGGGGCAGCTCAGGAAACTGAAACCATTCACCGAAAGTTTTTATAGGGGATCAAAAGTGTCTCCTTTGAGAAAGACTGGGTAGTTTTAGACATTTTAGTACTTATGTAGAACCTTCTTTTATTATTTTTCTTCATAATTGAACCAGGACAGGACAGAATTAGTCCTTCCTTAGCCCCTTGAAACCTAGGCATATTATTCAGCATTATTTGTTTGCATTATTAAGTAAGTACTATGGCATCAATACAATGGTTATGCAAGTTATGAGAATGAGGAACTGAAGGCTGAACTCACAAAAGGAACCTTAGAGTTTAAAGGGTTAAAGAACCTTATACTGAACGGTTCTTTAGGGAATAAAAAGAGGCTCTTTTGTGGCATTGTTGCAAAGTATTCAGCTGCAAAGTGATTCCAAAGACCACCCATATGAAACAGACAGTCTCATTCTGGTCGTTGCGCTCTCAGTTGGACGTCTGACCAAATGTGTTTTTGAAAGCTCTGGAAATTGCCAAATCCTTCATATGCAGCAGAAACAAGATCATCAGATGACATGTGCCCAGTGGCTAGCAAAAGTACTGTCTATATATCTATGGATGCTTCATGCACCAGTGGCTTGGAAGCATTATCACCTTTTACAATTCAAGTCAACGTTTGTCAGAAGATCCATTGTGATTTCCTAATTTTGGTAGACTTTATAAGACCTTTTTCTGTCAATGTCTTCCACCTGTGCACTGTAAAAAACAATAACGGTAGAATTTACAGTAAATTACTGGCAATAAATTAGCCAACGGTCCACCGTAAAGCCTGTTGTTAATTACTGCACATTTAGAGTACTGTATCCCACGCTACATTTCCTCTTTCCCCAATAACTACTCATTATACATCCAGCATTTTATTATAATACACTATATGGACAAAAGTATTGGGACACTGGCACTTCAATGTTTTTTTTTTTTTTCTAAAATCAAGGGTATTCAAAATAGTTTGTGCTGCTTTTGTTGGAGTAACTGTCTCTACTGTCCATGGAAGAGGGCTTTCAACTAGATTTTGGAAGAGCACAGCTGTGAGGATTTGATTGAATTCAGCAACAAGGATGTTCAATGATGATCACCACCCCGTATCACCACCCCGTGGTGGTGACCACTCTCCAACTCATGCAGAAGTACCTATTATATTATACAACAGTGTGTCTATATAGGGACTAGACAAGCTGTGTGTATAACTGAATGCATTCATTATATATATATATATATATATATATATATATATATATATATATATATAGTTATTTATTTATTTATTTATTTATTTATTTATTACTGGCAACTATATTAGCCAGTGAAACATTATTATTATTATTATTATTATTATTATTATTGTTATTACCATGGACAACCAGTCATTTACACTTCCTAGCAATATCCTGTTAATCACTGCTTACCAACAAATCAGTGTCCAAACACAACTCGTTAGAATATCCCCACAAATCTAGAGCCAAAGTCAGCCTGCTGCTCTAAACACTCGTGTGCATGGAGGAAGTGTTAAATGCGTTTTACAAGGTAAAGAGTGCACACGTGCCACACTGTAACAGAGGGATTTGCAATTACCCTCTAGCCCTCTGTGTTGAACCCACACCATTTATAGCCTTGCGGTGACAAACAATCTTATTATGAGATTTAACTTCGCCCCAAGTGGACTTCTGGATCAGTGTGCTTTCTCAGAGCAGTCCTCCAGCCCGCGCCGTTTCTCCAAAGTAACCAACCTTTGAAAGAGAGGGAAATAACTGCTATGCCAGCCCAAACTGCCCTGTAGAGGCGTAATGGCAAACCCAGGCTCGTGCTCTGCTCGGAATACATAAAGGACGAGGAGGGAACGCGCTTCCAATAAGAGCTCTCTCTCTCTCTGCCTTGAATTAATCACTCACTGTTTAATGGATCTTTGAGGTTCGCGCTTGACGCAGTAAGGAACTGCAGCTCTTTGTGCCTTTCTGAGGCCAAGAGAGAGAGAGAGAGAGAGAGAGAGCGCGAGAGAGACAGACACACACTGAGAGAGAGAGAGAGAGAGGGAGAGAGAGAGCAAGAGAGAGAGAGAACCCAGGATTTTGAGCTCGCTGTCTTCTGCATCCTTGAAAACGTCTTGGGGTTCATGGTGACATAGGGACCCCAGTTTCGGTTCCGGTGAGAGACTCCGAGGGCTCTCCTGCCGCTCCGCTCAGCTTGGTGTGGAAGGTGAGTGGAGATGTTGAGGAATGCAGCGGGGAATGAGCTACAGCTGACGCAATAGGAAAGCATTTTATTGGGCTTTTGGTAATGTTGCAGGAGGACCGGGTGCTTTGGTGGAGAGGTCCAGGCTGTGTGAGTTGTCCTGGTGGGCTTTTGCAGGCTGTGCAGTGTGTGTGTGTGAGCTACTCGCAGTACCAGCAACTGTTCTGACTGTCTTGCCTGTTTGATATGTGTGGATGTTAAGTGGTCCTCAAACTGCTATCCCCCTATGATACTACAGGCTGTGCTTGGGAGATGCGCGAGGAGCAGGCAGGCAGGCTGACGCGTAAAACTGTAGAATCGCTGTGGACTTTTGCCCCAGCATAGCCTGCATTTACTAAACCTCCACTTGTAGGGGAAGGCTGTGCTGTGAGCAGGGGTCGTCACAGCCTTAAACGCCCCCCTCTTCCTCCTCCTCCTCCTCCTCCTCCTCCTCTGAGTGAGGTGTGTATGTGTGTATACGTGTGTGTGTGTGTGTGTGTATGTGTTAAAGGCTTGTCTGTTCACTTCGTGCTCGTTGTTTTCCCCCGTATTCATCACGAAAGACCAGCGCGAACATGTAGACAACGCGTCCAGAAGGTTTCAGCACCCTGGACAGCAGCCCGCTCCGCTAACCGCTAGAGTTCGCCTTCAACCATTACAAGCAAACTGTGACAGCGCGTAGACCGCCTCGCGTTGTGCTCCATCTCCGGGATCTTGCTGAGCAGCTGCGTGAGTGCCGTGAGTACCGTGTTTCTCATTTATGCATGGCAAATCATCTCGGCGACCGTGCGTCTGAAGTTTTCCAGTTCTCCGTGCGCCCTGTGCGTTCTCCTGCGCCAGCACTTCAAACGCGATCGCTGTTAGGGGTGCTGCTCTACACGCTGCCGGTGGACCTGCGGTGTGATTGCTTATCGTGCCTAGATCAGTTGGCTTTAGGTTCGAATCAGGCTGGCCACCCTTCGCCAAATGCGTGAAGCAGTCTGGCACGACGTGTAACGCAGACCGTCAGAGCTGTGCCCAAAAACTGTGGCATCTCGCTCGTCTAATTCTCAGCCAAGTAGACTCAGGGCTGGATGAACGTACTCTGGATGCTCTTCTCTTGGTTCACTTTAAAGCTGAGAGTTCACTCAACTGCATATTTTATTGCGCATTAAAGAGGGCAGAATCTGCCCTTATGTAAACTTTGGTATCAAGGAAATGAAATCAGCTGGACGCAGATGGATTTAGGCTACCACAATCTAAGCCATATTGATGGGATTAGGAAAGGTGAACATGGTCGATGTGTATGTGGATAAAGACCGTAAAGGATGAACTTTCCCATCGGATTCTTTCATGACTTTGCCCAAGGTTCACATACGTAGAGAGCTTGGAGTGGGTGGATGCATGGCACTGGTCAGAGAAGTCCAGGGTTTCAATTGCTGTACCATTATTGAATTGGGCCGTATATTGTCAGTCATCTGCGTTTTTGACGTTTCTGACTTTTTCACATAATATTAATCTGGCAGTTGGTCATTACACGGTGTCCAAATTTCATGATGATTGGACCCACAGAAATGCTCTGAAATGACTTGGAATAAAATCATTTTACATCGACTTGCATTGAAAGTTAAGAAGGTTTTTTCCTTCTCCTGTAAAGTTGATATTTTGGTGACAAGCGCACATATATATATACAGTTTATGGAAACGCAACACTTGAACTGTACCATCACTGTATCACTGCTGCTGCTGCTTCGTCTGTGCTTTATTCGAGGCTCTATGCACCCTTATGTAATAAGCAGTAAGCGAATGGCACCTCTTAGCTCGTGTGTTAACTGCTCCCTTTCTAAACCCTCAGAATAAAGCAGCTATTCATCCTTGGGCAACGAGACTAAATGGTGTTGGAGCTCAGGCGCTTCTGCTTGCCCCCTCGCATTGGGATTCAGACTGTGGCTACTGGCTATCTAAGCACTGCCTCGTATAGTCTATAAGGAGAGTTGTGTTGTTTTTTGAAACACTCCCATCATTTGTTAGCCGCTTGTGCACGAAGCCACTCGCCTTTTTAGTGCGTGCCTCTTTCTGTCTCTTATCTTGATTATGCAGCTTGAAGATTGAGTCAGCTGTTTTGTATGCAAGTTGCCTGAGCCAGGCTCTTTGTGGAGGGAAGTGCAATCGTGCCGCGTATACTGAGAGCGAGAGAGAGAGCGAGAGAGAGAGAGAAAGAGAGAGAGAGAAAGAGTGTTCCAGGCTCACAAGATGGGCGAGAGCAGAAGATGTGAAGTTATTCTGATTTCCAGTGCCTACTTGGACCTGATAGATCGTAACAGCAGAGCAGTGCGATGTTCACATTAACATTTACTCCCTTAATGGAAAAAAAGAGAAAAGACAGGAACAAAATCTGTAAGCCTGGATACTTTTCAGCGTCTGCTTAATACAGAAATCCTCTGTACATAAAAGTACAAGCAGTCGTCAGGGTGAGGTTGAGGCTGCAGACTGGCTGGTGGAGATTGTGACGCCCACGCTGTCGAGAGCAAGACACCCAGCTCCACACAGAACCATGAGGAAAGTGTTAGAAGAAGCAGATGACTGCCTCGCCGTCCTTAAACTGTGAGACTGAGAAAGAGTGATGACGGTGATGACTACAGCCTCTTTAAAATGAAGGCTTGTGAAGGGCTCTTGATTTGGCCTTTAATTTGTATAGGAGCAATTAAAAAAGCCTCAATCAAAATTATGAGAATGTTTTTTGAATGAAGAGTCATTCATCGACAGGTTCTTCAGGGTGTCAAAAGTGGTGTAGTTCATTTTGAAGAGGGTAGTATCACTCTTTAAAACTGTGGTTGCGTCCCAATTGCATATTACGTACTAATGCTACCTAGTTTTTGAGTATGAAATATGTCATTTTGAGTGTTACAATTTTGTATAAATATAAATGTATAAAATTTATACTCCAAACCGAACCAAACTATCAAATCAAATCAAATCAAATTTAATTGTTTACTGCTTTTTTTTTTTACTGGTGTCGTCACAAAGCAGCTTTACACAATCAGTAATCAGTAAAAAAGCAAGAAATCAACAACATAAGACCTAAGACATGAAAATCTAAGACCCCCAGTGAGCAGCCAAAGACCACAGTGGCAAGCAAAAACTCCCTCAGAGCTGGAGGAAGAAACCTTGGGAGGAACCAAAACTCACAAGGGGGACCCGACCCGTCCTCCTCTGATCAGAACTATTTATAAATTATTGATTTATAAAAGTCACCGAACCATCAAGACTGTTGTTCTGCTCAGGTGTGCAATATAATCACACCTATGGGGTCACACACACACTATTATCCCACAATGCAGTGCAAAACAGAAAGGGAGGAGCTACTCGAAAAAATTAAGGATTGCGATGCAGCTGGAGAACTTGCAGTGACATATGTTGGCATAGCAACGCTTCATCACTTCCTGCTAGTAGAAAATGGGTTTGTATGTTAGTATGTTGTGTACTAACCTGCCTAACCTACCTTACAGTTTTAGTGTGTAGTGTGCAATTGGGACGCAGCCTGTCTCTTGAATACAGAGGGTTATCACACAATTTACAAAGAGGGTTGTTCAAGGTTTGCTGTATTTACACAGCACTGTGTGAAAGACAACAGTAATGATGTCACTGTATCAGTGGTCTGTGCATTCATGAGAATTTAGCATTATCCAGTTAGCTTTACAGGCCTAGCGCACACTGCAAGACAAAACCACGTAGTTGATCTACAGTGAGGTCGAAAGGTGTGATAAAGATGCCCTGTGGTCCACGATACAGCCAAATGTTTGTGGACACCCCTTCTAATGAATGCATTCAGCTGCTTCGAGTTGCACCCAGTGCTGACACAGATGTGCAAATGCACACACACAGCTTGTCCAGTCCCTGTTTAGAAGTATTGGCAATAGAATAAACTGGACTCTGGAGTAGGTTATCATTAACATTCATTTATTGGCACCATGCTGCCTAATCCCAGGTGTGGGCTAGAGGGGTATAAAGCCCCCCATCATTGCGCTGGTATGATGAATGGGGATGATGAGGTGGGGTGGTGATTGTCCAACATCCTGACCTCACAAAGGCTGTTGTCACTGAATGCAATCAAATCCTCACAGCAATGCTCCTCTAAAATCTAGTAGAAAGCCTTCTTCCCTGGACAGTAGAGATAGTAACTCCAACATAAAGCAGGATAAACCGTGTTTTAGTACCCTTGATTTCAGGAGAAACAGGGAATGAACAGGTGTCCCAGTACTTATGTCCATATAGTGTATCTGGCACCAAAGCCTGTCAGTTGTGAGGTTGATTCGCTGCAGATCTGATGTGGACCCAACGCATCTCACACATAAATGGTGCACTCCCACTTGGCTATCCAAGTGATGTAATCGAAAAACAGGACTCACCAAACCTGGTGACCATCTGTGTGTTCCTATTGGAAGCACTTGTGATGGTGGACAGGGGTTAGCATGGGCGCTCTGACTGGTCTGCAGCTATGTAGGCTGCAGAGTGAGGCCTGACTGTGTATAGTGAGGAATTCCTCTCATTATCACTTGTACCATAGTAGCCCTTCTGTCGGTTCTGTCAGGCCCAGATAAGATAGCCTCCATTGCCCTTACACATTGATGAGCCTTGGGAGGATCCAATACCCTGTTGACAGTTTTTGATTTGTCCATCCAAGGACCACTGTCGGTAGTGACCCACCACAGCTGATCAGTAGCACTCCACATTGGAGGATTGAAGATTTGGAGATGCTTTGACCCAGTCATCTGGCCATGACAGTCTGGCCATTATCAGAGTGGCTCAGGGTGGTCACACCTGACCATTTCTCCTGCATCCCTCCGTTTAGTTACCATCTAGCTCACATCCCAGACCTTGACATGTGCTGCTGCTATGGGGCAATTAGTGTTATTCACTCCCATTTTATGGGTGGTCTTAATGTTTTGGCTCATCACTGTGTACACAGTTTCTCTTGTGGATAGTATTAGTTTAAGACAGCCAAGTGTAACATGATCAGACCATTCCACTTGTGCATGAATTGAATTATCTGAGTATAAATGGCTTTTCAGCTGAGAAGGCCAGGCTTCGATTTATGGACATTAGACAATATTATGCCATGATTAGAGTGGATGAAGATATGCCAGTAGTGTGTTTAGTAAGGACAGAGAATGCTTAGTAGAATTAAGAATAAGGGTATGTGTGTGTATGTGTGTGTGTGGAGAGGTTGGGGGGGGGGGCTGTCCATAGTGCTGAAAAGCCTTGAAGCATCTATTGTGTTGAAGTGGCATATGGGCTTTGATTCCTCTGGCTCCTTGGGGATAGGAAGCATGTGCTTTTGATAGATGCCTCTTGTTTACACACTCAGAGGGCTGTCTTTTAAAACGGAATTAATGGAGAATGTAGCAGGCCACTGATTTGCATTGTCTTAATGTCCCAAATATTGCAACACACTGCTGTAATCAGAGCATTAGTCCCCTATCAACTTACAAGGGTCTTTACTAAAACGGAGCTCAGAAAGCCTTGAATATGGACTCTCGGCGCAAGCCTTTGATGTTTCCAAAGCACAGTTCTTCACAGGGGAAAGTGCGCCGCCGTCCTCAGAATATACATCTACCCCCGCAGATGGAGGGCACCATCATCATTCATCCTACAGCGAGTGCTGTGCCTCAGGACTGTGTGCAAATGGGCAGACGAGCCATTGACAGTCCCCAGAATGCGTTTGGAGAGGAAGGGGGAAAATAAGGCTCTGGCGTGCATTGCGACGGCCCTCGTTCTGCATTTAAAAAGGTGCTGGCACTTGTAGATAAGTTTGAAATTACAAAGCTGACACCCTTGAAGCCTTTGCCTTTCAAAGTTGTTTTATTTCAATTTAGCAAAGTAAAGATGCCACAATTGCTGAGATGGTATCTCCTCAAAAGCATACAGATGGCATTAGCAGCATTCCCCCTTGAACCAACAGCTCATGTGAGTCATTTAAGTGTGCAGACTGAGATTACTTGACTGTGGACTGCTCTGGCCAGGTGAATGGTGAGGTCACGTTTACTTTGGAGCAAATTCAACTGATGAATCTGTCAATCCAAGGAGCTTTTAAAGAAATCCTACAAGCCCTTCACCTAAGCTTGGGCATCCGGTGTTCAAAAATCCTTTATTGGTGTAGAACGTCTCATTTATGCACCTTGTCAAAGATTCTTTAGGCTCATTTCTCATTTACAAACTGAGATATTTAAGGAACTATTCACTGTAATGGCTTTTCCCTGGCCTCTCTCTCTATAAAGAACCTTGTTGGCACTTTGTGGTCCTCACAGAACCTGGAGGTGGGGTCTATAGAAGTGTATATGTGTAAAATACAGTGACAACAACAGTCTTATCTTTTATAAAGCACATCCCAGCCAACATGCTCATGTGGGGCTCACATGGGTGGAACGTGGGCTAGACAGGTTCAATTTTACTGGGACCCAGTTGGGCTTCCCAAATGGGCGCCATTGTTAAAGCCCACCTAATCTCACATGGGTCCCATCTAGGCCTCATGTGCAGCATACAACCCAGATGATGCTCATGTTTAACCATCCCCTCTTGGAGGGCCCTGGTGGGCATCCATGTGTGGAGCCAACATGGAGCTTTAGGACAAAACTTTCTGGTTCCCAGTCGGGCTACCCATACAGGCACCACATGGGCATGTTATCTGGGACTGTTTCTGTTGTCTGTACTCATTAAATGTAAAGGTGTCTAAAAAATCTTTGGAGTGACATCATATAAAACCTTCTCTCTTTTAAAGGACAGTTCTTTTAGAGCCAGATTCTGAAAAAGGGATGCAGGGGTGCATGTAAGGTTTTTGAAGTAAAAAACCTACATATAAGTTTTGTACATTGCCAGAACAAAAGGATACTGAACAGGTACATTTTTGTTCCCTAAGGTACAAATAATGTAAATGCACCAGCAAAGGTAAAACAGGGCCATTAAGGTCCAATAGTGCACCTTCACTTTACCTGGAAGAAGGGCCATGTTTTTACGTTTTCATTACTGTTTTTAAATGGAAAAATAACTGGGTGTGTGGGGGACAATGCAGCTACGACAACAGGAAAATGGTACAATTATGTTCTCCAACTAAAGACACTGAAGATACACCCTTGAGGGGTCCTCCCCAAATGACTGTTTGGCAGCATTCTCGTCGAGTGTATAAATGAAAGTTTTCTAAACTCTATATTCACTCCAAGACTCATTTAAGAACCTTCCTTTTTTTAGGAAAGTATACTGCCTGAAGTAAGAACTAGCTGATTCTTGAATTTCAGCACTGGCCACTTGTCCTGCGATCACTTGTTTGGGTGGGAAATTACTCCATGTAGGCCAGGGAGCTGCTGGCGGGTCTTTTATGGATTAAACCCCCTGTAAACAGGTGGACAACATGTGAAAGAACATATTAAACCCTCCCTACCTCTAGCCAATACCTGAGTAAAGTAATTAGAGACTTGGTGACTAGGTTACAGAACAGCATGGCTTTGTACCTGCAGGCCTGATGCCTGGCTTGATGAATACGCTGTGCATGAGAACCCATTAAAGCTGGTGACACATAACGGGTTTGTCAATGCTCACTTCAGAGCCTCTTTCATTGATTGGGTTTTTGAGTGAGTGCATGAGCAGAAGGGCCAACTCCCCCAAAGCAAAATGGCACATGCTCTTTCTCGCTCTCGCTCTCTCTCTCTCTCTCGCTCTCTCTCTCTTGCTCCCTCTCTGATTCTGTGAATATGGATGCTACACAGAGGCTGCAGCACTTTCGAGTTTAGAAGGTCAGCAGCAGTGTACAGTGTAATAAGCCACCGTACACACAGCACACACTCCGGCATACAATTCTTTGTTTCACAGCCATGATGAAGAAGAGCCACTTTTGGCTCCCCACAGAACTTTTCAGTAGAGGATACTTTAAAAGAGTATGTGCATATGAAGAACCATCCTAAAATTTTAAAGAACCTCCAAATAATAATTTTAGGTCTTTCACCAATTACCATCTTTTGTGGGACCAACATGCTCAAGCCAAGATGCATTTGGGAACCTTCGTTTCTACCTTCAGCAGTGTCTTTGGCATAGGCAGTGTTATGATTTTAAGCATTTTTAATGCATTAAAAAACTGATGGTATGTTAAACAGTCAGATCCATAAGTATTCGGACAGTGAACATGTAATAATTTGTAATTTGCCTCTGCACACCACTTCATTGGATTTGAAATTAAGCAGGTGTTGAATTTCAGCTTTAATTCCAAGCATTTATAAAAATACTACTTTACATAGTCCCTTTACTTTCACAGGCTCAAAAATAATTGGACATAATGAACGACAAATGAAAATATATTTTTGCCATATTTTCCCTTTTTGTCAAAGTTGGTGGCAGTTAACTCACAAGTTTGTAGCTCCCCCTAGCACTAGCAATGCTCCTGACACTAGGAGGTGTAAGGACTAAACCCATGTCTCCTGCTATACATGCAAAGCCAGCCACCGCCTCTTTTCAAACTGCCACAGATGCAGCATTGCCAAGTAGCCACCACACTGAGAGGAATGCACTGGATCCCCAGCTCCATTGCACCGACTAACAGATGCCTGTGCCAGCCAACACTGCTTAAGAGTAAAGAGAGCAATGAGCACCATCTACCCACCCAGAGATAGCGCTGCCAGTTGTGCTCCCTCAGATTCCGGCCATTGATGGCAAAGGGACACAGCTGAGGATTCTGTGGACCCTATATATGGGCATCCTATCTATCTGTCAGCAAATGCTGAGTTTCTGAGTTTCCTCCTTTGTGAGCTTTACTGTAGCCGCCTCCTGCTTATTTACTTGAAAGTGAAAAGCTGCTCAGCCGGGTTGAGGTCAGGAGACTAACGCAGTTTTTTAGGAACATTTGATTTCTTTGCTTTAAGAAGCTCTTTGGTTGCTTTTATGTTTTTATGTTTTTTTGATACACTTCAGAGTTAATATCACTACTTCTATCAGCAGTCACATCATCAATAAACACCAGTGTCCCAGGTTCCATTGGCAGCCATACATGCCCATGCTTTAACAGTGCATCCGCCATGTTTGACAGATGATGTGGTATTCTTTGGATGATGAACTCTTTCTTTTGTCTTTATTCCATCTGTTAAGAGAAACAACCCTTCTGACCAGGACAGACTTATTTTTTTATGCTTTCCATCAGGCTAATCTGGCTTTTCTATTCTTCAGTGTTACCACAGGTTGCCATCATAAAGACCCCCTCTGTATTTACACTGTTGAAGGCTACAATCTTGATTGTATGCTTTGATAATCATACACCTACCTCCTCAACTTGATGTTGTGAAGCATTGTTTCTTCACCAGGGAAAAAAACCCTACTACTTTAGTTGATTCCATGCTTTTCCAGGCCTTTTGGAGGTGTTCAGTTTGCCATTGCATTTCTTCCTTAAACAAAATAACAGATTTGGCACACAGTGTTTTTTTGTCAGTCTAGTGATGGCCTCCTTCACTTGCATCAACACCTCTTGGACCTCATGTTGAGAGTCTCCATGAACAGCTACCAACTTTGAATTCAACACTTGGAATCGCATCCAGGCTCTTTATGTCCCTAATTTGTCATGAAATAACGAGGCAACAGATCACACCTGCCCATGAAACTGCTTATCAGTTAATTGTACAATTACTTTCTAGCCTGTGAAAATGGAGGGATATGTAATAGATGGCTGTAATTTCTAGACGGTGAATTGCAGGAGTTTTGTTAAACCCCTGAATCAGAGACCAAATTACAGACAACGTTACTGAAAATGTCACTGCACAACTACACACTGACCTAGCTGTATATCTACCATGATAATGTGCCATAAGACTGAGAGACAGATGTTATAATGGGCTGGAAACACTCTGATAAAGTGAGCATACTTCTGAATAGCCAGGTGCTTGCATGGGATTTGCCACAATGAAAGTGCAGTAGGCTACTTTTTCAATTTGACTCAACAGAGAAGCCCTTTTCAAATCTAGATCACTACCAGGTGCCTGTTTGAGTGCCCATAATAATAGGAGCAGGGACGTGCTGGACTTTCTGGCACTGTGCTTTTTTCCCATAAAGGCAGCAATGTTTGGAAGGTAATGAGATTTGTGCTCACTGCTCATATTAAAATTTGTTTTTAGCGGTTATGCCCATGATTAACATCTTCAGACTAGAGTACACAGCTAGGGCAGCGTCAAATATTGGCTTCCATAAAATAGCACACTGGGGAAAAACAGAATAGACTGGCAGAAGCCAGTGAGATCATTGCATGCCTCTATTCGCTGTATGTTGAAAATTGCCTTTTATTTCTGGTTCCTCCTGTACACATATTTACTTCTATTAATTTACATTGCTATTTTTATCTGGATTTTCTTATATTAATAGCACATTTGTCTTAATTTTAGGGATAATTAAAGTGATTATCCGGATGTACCTGAAAAAACATGATTGAACATCTTTGTCATTTTAACTTTTTATTAATTTTAAGTGACAAAGTCGAGCCTTGGATTGAGTTAGATTGTTCATAGTTGGTTTTCATTTGTGTTTATTTCCCAATGCGAAAATAGTCCTTGGCTGTGCTAAATCTCTGGCTTTCCACCTGCATGCCTCAGTAAATGTATAATAAATAATAAATTGATGTAAATGCATTCATAAATTGATGGTTGTTGATTTGCATCTTCCAAACATCTCCCAGTAGAGATGGAATCCCATTTCACGTTTCCGAATTGTTACTTCTGTTGATCTCTGAAAGCACGGCATAACGGCATTTCTGGTTCAGTCAAAACTAATGGCGCAGTCAGACTCAAAAGCTTTTTGTTTTGTCCTTCAGAGTCATACCTCTAAACCAAAACTACCACATATGGGGCTTCATCACTCTTGGTGGAGCACTTAATGCCCAAACTGGAGTCAGCGATTTGAAAAGCAGAGGGTTAATCTTACTTAAAATAATAAAGATTATGGGCCTTTTTTTCTTTAACACCAAGTAAAATTCTTTCGGACAATTTGTAACGTAGTGGAACCTTCGCTCCAAGTCTAATGCATTTTTGCTAGAAGCTCCATAGACTCCATAGATCATAAATTATAAATTTCCACTCCTTCTTTTTCTCTGTTGTCTGTCCGCTTACTTTGTGGACATGAACAGACTAGGGCATGTTCATCTGTTGACAAGCTGAGAGGTTGGTCTACAGCATTTTACACAAATATGACTCGGGGAACACAGCGCTACACAGTTCTGGTGTGAGTGGTCTCATGGAGCTTCATACTCCATAGTGGTGTAGCGGCGTTCCTGCCTGCAGATCTTCTCCCAATTTGGTACTGCTGATTAACCCACCTGTTCCCCCCCTCCCCCGACACTAAGAAAGTAAGGACTTAACACATGTCTACTCCAATACATGGGAAGCCACCCACCACCTCTTTTCGAACTGCCGCCGATGTAACATCGCATCAGCTAACAGATGCCGACTCAGGGTTAGAGCTCAGGGCTATTGATGACAGGGTTGCGGGTTCGATACCCGGGCTTTAGCAAGGCCCCTTACCCTCTCTGCTCCCTGGGTGCCACAAAAATGTCATAAATGGTGAATATGGTTGTCTTTAAAAGTGCCATCTACACTGTTAAAATGATTGAGATCCTTGAGAAACTTCTGAAGGTCTGGCAGTTTAAAAACTGTGGAGGAACCTGTAATGGTTCACAGCTTCAAACTGAAGAACCTCCAAAAGTTCCTCAAGGCCAACTGTGCTCTCCTAGACTCCAGATGCTGATGGCAAAGCGGCATGGCTCAGGATTTGAACTTGCCAGCCCCAGGCTATAGTGGTAGCGCATTACACAGCTGAGCCACTCAGAGCCCCTCTGAAGCTGCTATTTTAAGGTCAAATTGCCACATAATGTTGTTTTAAGTCATATGTTAAGGGTGACTCATCCTCCACACCAGATCTTTTCTCCTCAGTTAACTCAGCGCTAGCATGTTGGCTTATTGAGATATCATTGAGGGCCATTAATTTTTATCTCTGCAAATATTAAATTTGCCGCACTCTACAGCCCCACTGACTGCGGCCTTTGTTATGCCTAGACCGGAAACGTAATTACCGGCTTCATAGCGCGGATAAAACCGATAGTGGCAGGGTGGCCATGTGAACAGGGCCCATAAAACACTAAAGCAGCTTCAATCGTGGGGCTGAATATTGCCAGTCATGATGACATTACATTTGATGCAGTCTTAAAAATAATGGTGCTTCCAAAGGTTCTTTGAGCAGTGCCATAGTAGGAGCACTTTTGGTTCTTCTATGGTATCCCTCAAAGAACCATTTGAAGCACCCTTATTTTTAAGAGTGTGTTATTTTATCTAAACCAATACAGTTACCAGACATACACACACACACACATATACAGACACACACAATAAATGTATGCTGCTCAATCAAACATGCATGTACCAATCGCTGTAATTAGTCCCAATGGGAAATACAAAACCTAAGGAGTGAAGATGCAATTGCAAACAAATTCCACTCCTTTCTGCAGTTCAGATTTCATGAATGCATTCATATTAATTCTGCCAGTGCTGGTAATATATTTTAGAAATTATAATATCTCTCATAAATACAAATTTAGTTTTGTTGCTAAAACTTGTGCGTTAAGCTCTGCATGCATGTTCTAATATGATTACACTCAAATAATGAACATATTTGATCCTCTAATGAGAGCCTGGTGAGTTGAAGCCCAAAAATTACCCAGCATAATATTAATATTACATAAGCAGCCCTTTTTAGGAAGTCAGTCATGATTATTATTTTCTGTAGAGGTTATTTTCTTCTATAAAAATCCCCAAAACATTGCAACCTAACATCTCTAACTAAAGTCCACTTTCAATTCAGCCCGCTTGATGACCCCCCAAACTGCCCTTTAAGCACCTCTGGCCAGCTCGTACGCATGTTTGTCCTATTCCAGCTCCTGACCACAGCCTATGCCAAATGGGATTAGGCTGGGGGTGCTTGAAGCCCATGCAGGAGGCCTCTGCAGAGAGATACCAAGGTTGACTATGGGATTTAGAATGCATTAGATTTGTGGATGAAGAGGGAGGCTTTTCGCCCAAAGTTGGGCTCAAACTGGGAGAGTAAGTATTCAGACGCTAATCCCCCCTAACCATGATCAATACTTTATCTTAATCTGCATGTCAAGTGACTGACCACAGTCCCTCTACCACCACCCACTCCTGCCCACACACGCACACACACTGTATGGTAATTCGATGCCCCTAGGGTGTGCTCAGTCATAATTCCTATTTAGAAAAGCCTATGAAAAGACATTCATGATTTTATGGATCTATGCCTGAATTTATGTTTTAATACAAGCATACAAGTCATAAAAACAGAACAATCAAGCATTCAAGAGTGATTTAAAAATAGAAGAATCACAATTGGTTCTGGAAAGAACCTTTAAATACATTTTTCTGTTGTTTTTTTTAAGAACCATCAGTCAAATGAACAACCACACAATGCAAATGTTCTATATGAAATATTTTATTTCTTAGAACCATAAAATCCATGCAGGAAGACAAAAAACATGCAGGAATCTTTATTTTTAGGTGTAGTAGCAGTGAATTTAGGGCACTTACATACAATATACTGCACATTATGTATCTGTACTGTACTGGTTCTGTTCCATGTTGCACCATGATGGTCCTGGAGGAACGTCATTTCGCTCCACTGTGTACTTGGACTTGGACACCCTAGTTTTAGCAACGCTCCCAACACTAGGATGGAAAAACTATGAGGGTGAGGACTTAACACACGTCTCATCTGATACATGTGAAGCCAGCCACTGCCTCTTTTCAACCTGCTGCCAATGCGACAAAGCAATGGGCCCCACCTCCGCCCGACCAGCTAATAGTGCCGACCAACATTGCTTGAGAGTAATGAGGGGAGAGAGCACCATATACCATCTACCCACCATAAGAAAGCACGGCCAATTGTGCTCTCTTGTACTCCAGCCACTGATGGCAAAGTGACATGGCTTGGGAGTTGAACTGAGTTTTTTTCCCCTCTCTTTTTCGTGTTGGATATACAGTTTTTTTTTTTTTTTGGCTAAAAGTGATCATGTAATGTTAATGTTAAAGCTGGAGTAGGTGATTTTGAAGAAACCAGTACATGTGAGCTAGTTTTTTGTCATTTTAATAAATCACATCCCTTACTTTCAGTCTTCTTCCAAAGCCAATCCCCAAAACACAGAATGATCACAGGCTGATCATCATCTTAAAAAAACATATTGCCATGGTCCTACTTAGGCCTACTTGAAATGGCATCCTAACTATGGTGGTTTTTTTTAATACAATATGGTCATCCTCGCATTTGGATCAGATGATATATATATATATTATAAATATAACAAATTACATCCCCACCCAGCTTTAACACACTTAAATACCACCAGTCTTAGAAGAAGAAAACTAAACTAACAGAGAAGGACATTTACTGTAAGATGCTTTACTGTTTACTGTTAGAAGCATAATGACAATAAAAGCCCATAAACAAAAGGACACATCATTGCAGTGATATCTCTCTTAAACTGTGCACATTTTAGCATTCCCCTCATGCTGTCTGCAAGAGGGAAAGAGCTTCTGGTTTAGAAACCATAATTCTCAGAGAAATTTGGAGCGTGCCGGCCGCTGGAGCCAAAGCGCTGAGAGGCTGTGTGAGGAGAAACGTGCCCAACTGAAGTGTGAGGAACAGGTGCGGTTTGATGAAGGCAGCCAAACAGCCATCTGCTGTAGAATGCTTCTAGCCCCTGGAAAGAAGCTGTCTCATACTTGCAGATCTGATTAATGTCTTTGTCTGCTCACCAAAAGACGAATCTGACAGATGCGAGTTAGGGAGATTCTGCAGCGTCGATGCAAATCATACAATTCCACTGGAAGAAATGAAGTCAATATTAAAGGAGCAGAATCGTTTGCCAGCCTTTGTTGTATGTATGACTCCACATCAGCGAAAAAGCTTGGAGGAAAATAAGTGCATATTGTCAGTCTTTGTATCAAAGGCTTTAAAAATACAGGTTTCTGAATGTTTCTAGGATTGGAAACATGGTTCTAGGAAAATGTCTTTGACTGGGTAGAACTTCAAAAACTTCAAAAGCCTCTCCACACTCAAATATATTTTAGTTTGAATTCAATTTATTATAATTTACACAAAAACTATAGCAAACACATGCAAGTGAGAAGAGAAAGAAAATGAAAGAATGTGCAGGGAAAGTGAAATAGCCCAAAAAATGTTCTTAAAGAAAGAAAAAAATAATAAATTAAATCATTAACAGACAATATCACAGAAACCAAAATTCAAACCAGTCACATCTTTTGAGTTTTAATGGGTTTGATTGAGAGTAGATGAGTTTTAGTCTGTTTTTGAAGCTGATAAGACTAGCACAGTTTTTTTTAGATGAGGTGGAGATTTGAAGGACCTCGATGAGAAAGCGTAAACTGTCCAATTGACATCCTAAGGAGAGCAGCATGGAGGTTATTAGACAATCTTGTGGAGTAGTGGTGAGTCAGGAAGAAGATTATGAGTAAAAGGGGAAATAAACTGTAGTTCACTCAAGACACCTTGAGTATCTGAAGGTTTTGGACAAGTGGACGGGAGGTTGTGCGATAATTAGCTGAAGTAACTATTAGAGTTGGGCGGTTTCCACTTTTTTATACTGTTATACCATCTCTTTTAGACTGGTATACCACAGTATACAGTATTGTCATGGGTGATCTTACGTTTCCTGACGTCCATACAATCTCATTCTTCCTTATTTTAAAACCAAAATTTGACCAAATACAACGTTCAGTATGCTCCCAGGGCGACAAAGTGACCACTGCACAGTTTTAAATCCCTCATTTAACAAATGTTAAAGCGTCAATCTGACCATTACAAATGTTACCCCAAATGAAACCCCACCTATAAACGTATAAAAGCCTAGTTCAGCTGCTGTTGACTAACTGCTGAGCCCCCGACATAACTAAGTGTTAACGATGAAAACTCATGTCTGAGAGAGTGAAGTCCAGCAACTGGTGTTGGGAGAAACAGCAAGGCGAAATGAAAGGCCGGTTCTGCTGTGTTTGGACTCGTAGCCGACTATCTAGGCTTAGATAAGTTAGCTGGCCATAACGTGCTAAACACCAGAGCACAGGCTGTGTTGCAGCTAACTGAGGTTCGAATCACACCTGTTTAGAGGACATTCCAGTGAATGGTCTTAGGAGTTTTTTTAGGCACATTTAGTAGACTGGCTCATCCAGGTTTGCTTGCTATGTATTTCAGTTAAACTCAGTGTTGTTAAACTCCCAACTATGGTGGTTTTTGTTTTACCTCCTGTTCTCAAATTGGACATCACCAATCAGTGAGCACCAACAGAACCAATGTGGCTCTCCTAAATGTAGCTGGAGGGGAATAATAAGCTTATTTGGCCGAGGACTAAACAGACCCAGAACCCAAATCTGGCATATCGGACACGCCAAGATACCGTCAACGTTTTTAAATGCTGCTGTATTTGGTATTACGGTTATACCGCCCGAGCCTAGTAATCATTCGAAGAAAGCACTTCTGAAGAGTATGTAAACATCTGTACAGCTCAATTCTATGTTACTCGTTACTAAGAAGCAGTTTTATAGGGAACCAAAATCAAATCAAATGCACATGTGTAGTGCTTTTTATAACTGCCGTTGTCACAAAGCAGCTTTACTGGAGTCCAGTAACAGGACAAAAGAACATAAAGACCCCCAGAGAGCAGGACAAAGGCAACAGTGGCAAGGAAAAACTCCCTTAGAGCTGGGGGAAGAAACCTTGGGAGGAACCAAGACTCCAAGACACGGAGGGATCCATTCTCCTCTGGTCAGACTACTTATAAAGGATTGATACAAGTCACCATACCACCAAATAGGACTGTTCTACTGCTCAGATGTGCTGATCTAATCGTAATGTCATATAACTACATTTACAGCATTTAGCAGACGCTCTTATCCAGAGCAACTTACAAAGGTGCTTTGCTATTTACCCAAGAAAAACCTCAGCTAGTTTGAATAGACTAATAATTCAAAGATACCTTTAAGCTTTAGACATTACTAAACACAAGTCAATAAGGTGACCATAGCACTCTGCTAATCGTCCAAGTATTCTCTAAAGAGGTGGCTTCCTGTAGCTGCCCGCATCAGATTTAAAACCCTGACGCTGGCCTACAAAGCCAAGAACGGACCTGCCCCTCCGTATCTGATGGCAATGGTCAAAAGCCGATCCGCACCAAGAGCCCTTCGAGCTTCAAGTACAGCTCGGCTCGACCCGCCATCCCTCAAAATCCGCGGAAGACAAGCGTCCAGGCTTTTTTCTGTCCTGGCACCAAAGTGGTGGAACGAGCTTCCCCTGGGTGTCCGAACAGCCGAGTCGCTCGCTGTCTTCAAACGCAGACTGAAGACCCACCTCTTCAGAGAGTACTTGGACGAATAGTTCTATGGTCGCCTTATTGTATTGTGTTTAGCAATGTCTAAGCTTAGAGGTATCTTTTGAATTATTAGTCTATTTAAACTAGCTAAGGCTTTTCTTGGGTAAATAGCAAAGCACTTTGTAAGTCGCTCTGGATAAGAGCATCTGCTAAATGCCGTAAATGTAAATGTAAATGTCTTCAGTCTGCGTTTGAAGACAGCGAGCGTTGGACTCAGCCGTTCGGACACCCAGGGGAAGCTCGTACCTTCACTTTGGTGCCAGAACAGAAAAGAGCCTGGACGCTTGTCTTCCGCGGATTTTGAGGGATGGCGGGTTGAGCCGAGCCGTACTTGAAGCTCGAAGGGCTCTAGGTGCGGATCGGCTTTTGACCATTGCCATCAAGTATGGAGGGGCTGGTCCGTTCTTGGCTTTGTAGGCCAGAACGGTAGTAGTGATGGTCAGAATAATGAGGGTGTACTGATGATGGTTAATGATGGTAACAATAGTAGCAAAAGAGCTTCTCTCTATGGCACCTTTCATTTTGAACAGTGCAGCCGTAGAGCTGTATTCCCACAGTTTGAGATAAGCTTCAAGCTTCATTTACAATATCAACACCCCTCGGTCAGGTTGCTGCAGTGTGTGATGCATGACAAATCACAGTCAAGTCTTTCAGTTTGCCTCTGTGCTTTCCCTACAGAGTCTGCAGACATCTTGGTCAGGTAATCTTGTGATTTAACACGGGGACTGAATGCTCCCTCTTTTGATTCCTTGATAGATTTATCTTGTCCACGACTGCAGGTATAAAAGCGAATGTTTTGTTCAGACAGGACCGCAGTGTAAAGATTAGGTCAGCTCACTTGCCCTTTCATTCAACTACACAAGTGTGTCTCTCGAAAAAAGGTCGGTTAATAGTAGATATCAAATATTTCCTGACCCTTTGAGACAGCCCACACACTCAATCACTTTTTTATCTATAGACGTCACACAGATCTTACATTTAAGATTGATATCCTACGATTTTGTGGCATTTGACTTTTTTCTTTAAGATCCACTCCCGACATACAGAACAGAAGGTTTTAGTTTTAGTCCCTGTCAAAATTAGAATGAAGAGCTGCTTATCTGGGCAGTAAGTGTTGATTTCCTCAGTAAAACTCTAATATTAGAATAAATACATTAATAAACATTCCTACAGAAAGTGGTGGTGGTTCTCCATCACTATGTTCATTAGAACATCTCCAAAGTTCTCCTCATGGAGTCTAGTATTATTTAGAGTAGTATTTAGAGTTCTCCTCAGATCAACACCTGGTTTGGTGGTAAATCAGGGCTTAATGATGGTGAATGAGTTCCTGCTGCTGCTGCTGCTTATGGAGGTGAACACATCCTCCATGCTGTGCTGGCTGGACTGGGGGGAGTCCAGGAGAAACCTGGAGGAACCGAGCGAGCTCTGTTCTTCAGACTAGCTCACCGACAAGATCTCACTACTTTCTTCAGAATGAGAAGTTCTTGTTTCTCCTCTTTACTGGATTTATGTTCACCTGCATCTGTTCTGATAAGATCTGGAGCATCTACAGTAAAAACTCTCTTATTGCTGAAATTAATGATTTTAAATGATGTGCTTAGGTTCTTAAACCCCAGTGCTGTACATCCCCAACTACAGATTTTCACTAATTTTTTGTTTCATTTTAACTTGAAGTTTGAGACTCAGCATCTCAAACCAACAACACTCAATGACTTGGAGAAATCCACACTTGACTTACATTGATGTCTAAATACACAAACACAGTAAAACCAACCAGCAAAACATCTCTGATACCCCAGGTCTTTTACTGTCTTCCCATCAGCATAGAGGAAGTTACACCAATTAGTCAAGCAATAGGCAGTTTACACATCTAAAATGAATAACTTTGGTTCTTTTATATTATTTATAAGGATATTTATAAGAAAGTAAGAGTTATATAAGACCACCTATGAGAGAAGTCTATAAAAAAGGGTCTCTTCAGTGTTTTTGGTCTATGTCCTTGGTTTGTTTATGTCCCTTTTAGTATTATTTTATTTGTTTTTCTTATTTTAATATTTGTAAGTTGGAAGATAAAGTAAAGGCATGGGTGCTGCAGCCATTTCATTGGTTGTTTTCAAAATGAACTTCCTGTTCTGTGTGTATTTAAACAATGCAATCAGTATTACGTTCGACCTTGATCAGGGCTCCTGATTTGCTCTTTTCTACAGTTTTTGGTTTAAGCAATCAACTTATAGGACAGATCATCCTCTCTGTCAAGGGACATTGTCACAAAGCTTTATAGACATCCAAGTTTGAGCCCAAATGAACAAAGACAGCAACAAGAATATATATAGTATACATGTTGATGAGTTTGAACGGAAGTCAAAGGAAAATAAGAGTTATTTATGTAGTTATTTAGAGCATTTCTATTGGTCTATTTGTCCAGAATTATTTACACAGTGTACCGAACAGCAACAGGATTCAAACCATAGAGAAAACTAAAAACAGATAAAAATGGAGTTACATGTTTTTCATTGGACATCAGCGATGTATGTATATAAATATATATATATATATATATATATATATATATATATATATATATATATATATATATATATATATATATATATATGCGCCTGTTTCATTTTCTGTTATATGGGCTTTTTAAACTCCAACACATCTGCCCGCCTGTAGGAGGTTAACTCATAACATCAGATGAATGTAATATTCGTAGCTGTTGGGAGTCAAACATTAATGGCAGAAGAAGAGAGTGGATAATGGAGCGCTCTGCTCTACAGGTGTAAGCACTTGTGCAAGCTGGGTTATTCCCTGTAATGGAGAACTACTAAATCTGTTACTGGGCCGCAGTGGGGCTCTTAAAATGACAGACAGTAGTACGGCCTCACAGGTTAAACTACTGGTACCTGCTTTATGAGGAGAAGCTATAGGGTTAACTGCAGCATCTGCCGAGACCACGGGGGTCCAGCATTTGTCAGCTGTTTGATCTTCTCACGTACAGTATTTCCAGAAGAGCAGTCTTTCAGGTTCTGGCTGAAGGTAGAGGAGGTAATCATACACTGAAAAGGATACAGTATTTATTCTTTATATTTTTGCACTTGCTTGTTTTATTATATTGTTTTATTACTTTGCTTTGATTTAATTAAAAATACATTTGGAATATAATTTTTATTCTCCTATAAAGTTACTGAGTCATTCTCAGGAGTGGGTGCCCTACGGGAAGGCCCCTATACCTTTAACTAGCACTATACCTTCAACCCCTTCACGTTCAACCCCGTAACAATTTTGAACACAACAGGGTTGAAGGTATAGTGCTAAAAATGGCTAATGCCCTTCTGTGTTCCCACATCAGATATTTCTGGACTTGGCACTAAGCCAAATATTTTATTAAGCTGTAACAAGGTTCAAGCATTGAGCTCGACAAGCTTGATCTGAAAATAAACATTAATATTTAGAGAAGAGGGACGATAACCTTACTTCTGTTTGAACCAGGCGGTCAGAGAGACTTTGATGATGTCACATCCTGAAAATGATGTCAGAAAGATCAAATCACTACATTTGCAGGGGAGGGGTAATGTGTAATACAGTGTAATGGAGTTAAATAAGGGTCAAATATTTCCAGACAATTTTAGAGTTAAGGAAATGTCATAAATATAGTGAATTTAAAAATTGTTGCACTTTTATTAGTCAATTTATATGTGATGTCAATCAATGACAACATGCCCAAATGCTGATATTTGTCAGGAAACATGAGCGTTAAATGGTAATTTTATTTAAATGATTTTTTTCTTTAGCATGTAACATTAATTTGTTATATAATATGAGTAAGTTACATTTTAGTTGATCATTTAATTTAATTAAATTTCTTTCTTAGGGACCTAAAGGGCCCCAAAACTCCTAAAAATCGCCTTACTGTACTATTATGTTCTGATCGAACGTCTTGTCTTCAATTAAAAAGAAGCCTTCTATAAGCCTTCTATATTAAAATAAGATCAATGAACTATAATTTGATGGAACACAAACTGAAAACTTTAGAACTTTAGAGCATCAAGCCTATGGATTGGCATTGTCAAGAGACCAGAGCTTCTATGAGCAATATCTTTGTTCTGGACCGCTAATGTGCAACATTGATCCTTGTTTCCGGGGTACCATTAAGGACCCCAAGCATTCTTAAAGTTCAGCAGATAATTAAGCAAAATGTCTTTTAAATTCTATTGACTGCAGATTGCACCAGCTGCCAAGATGGCTTTAATGCATCTTAAGATTTTAAAGGCCTCTAAGCATTTCTGTCATGATGGGGCATAAATTTTCGTTTTGGCAGGCAGAGGCGTTGTACTTACCTAAGTGAACGCATCAGACCATAATTAAAGGCTGGGGATTGTTTTAAATAATTCATCCAGTGTCTGTTTAAGAGGTCCTATGATTAAAAAGCATTGCATGTATTAGCAGTCCTGGGGAAATCAACTGATACTCAGTGACAGAGTGCAGAGAAAGCATTGTTACCATAGAAACTGCCTCCAAACTTGGAGAAAATATACTAGCATCTATTTATCAAAAATGTGCCAATATTCACACAGTTTGTTGGCCACTATGTGTGCTATCCGTCTAATTAGACAATTTCCAGGCATGCTGATTGGGTTCGTTCTTGCATTACAGAATGGATGAAAGAGAATATTAACATTATTTTTTTTTCTTGCATTAATTTCAGATAACAATGTGCTATGCCATACATTACTTAGATGTAGCCTATATTGAACATACTTATATTTAAAAGCATAAAGTGAATTACAGTTCCTTTTGAAAGAAAGTGAGCATGACTGCATAATATAGTAGCCTGTAACTAGCATATATAAACCCCGAACATGAAAAAATGCATAATTATGAATGCACACAAAGCCCTTAAGAAAACTGTACAAATATGTTGAGCTCCAGAAAGGCAAGAAAATTATTACTGATCAAAGCAATTTCAGAGCAAATGAGAAAAAAACATATGGGACATAGTCAGCTGTGTGAAAAAGAGCAGAGATGCAGCAGATATACTTTTTATATAATGTAATACACGTTTTACAGCTGCCCAAATGCAGTGTTTAAAGAGAAAAATAGGACATAGGACTCCCTGTGTGAAATTGTGTGCCAGTGCCTCACTACAGGATAATACAGGCCAATTTTGGGGCAAATTCACCCCTCCCCACAATTGCTGGTCTTGGTTACCTTCCTATATTATCCTGTGACATTTTGTTCATTTTGCTGAAGTGTAAATAAGTCAAATCTTAAATTTCTATACATTTTAAATACAATTTTTATTTTACAAATGTAAGATATTTTAAAAATATTATTTTCCATATTTAATGTGCCATTACTTTTCATACAGCATATTTTAAAAGATTAGAATCCTTTCGCAATATGTTAAAATGAGCAAATAAACAGTACTTAATAAGAGACCTGGGGTGCTCAAACCTTTGCACTGACTGTATAATCCAATTTTTACCTCCCTGATGCACTCACAGCCTTGTCGTATCTGTGAACCAGGGTAAATGTAACACGTTTAAACTTACCTAGTGATCAAGCTGCTTAATGAAACAGCCTAGCTAATTATCTAATAGCCTGTTAGTTAACCTAGCATTTATTTATTATATTTATTTTACATTTTATTTATATTTATATATACATTTTGATCAAATTTTCAACCATTTCTCCCCCTTAATTTTGACTGCCAATTACCCAATCCATACTTAATCTCCCCCCATTGCACGCAAAGCCCCGACACCAGTAAGGGTGCTGCTAATTTTTAAAAATGCTGCCAGGCAACCAACACATCTGGATGGAAGTGCCGCACACCCGGCTCCAACGCACCAGTCTGCAGACGCCAGAGATAGCCAGCTGCGCAGCAAAGCGATGTAGAGGTAAAGCGTCATCTACCCACCCTGGAGAGAGCAAGGCCAACTGTGCTCTCTCTGGGCCTCGGCTGCCGATGGCTAGCAGCATGACCATGCCTCAGTCCGCTGGACCACCCGGGGCCCCACTTCAATCCTAAATACTTAATACCAGATTTTGAATAATCACAGCCCCTAAACTCTTGCTTAACACGTTTGAAGCTTGTAAGACATCTGAGTAATGTTTGTATTTTCTATATCACAGTTTCTCTGTGAATCCTTTAGTTAATACCTTATTTTCACCACTGTGTTTTTCATTGAACAACAGTGGGGGGGGGGGGGGGGGGGGTCTTTATTTATCTTGCAGCTCCAATGATATAGATCACAACCACAGTGATGATAAACAGTAATATGCTCAGTTAGAGTGTCACAGTAACAGTAGGAGAATTTTGCTTGAACAACAGCAGAGTTACAAACACAACACAAAAAGATCAGAGTGTTGAAGAGCACCATCTACCTTAGATCCACCACCTTCCCAAGATGAAAAGGGCCTACGTCTGTGGCGGAAGGTGCTCAATTTAAACATCCACCCAGTCCAAGTCCAGACGTCAGGTCTTTCCATTTTGTGGAGGGGAAACCAACACCAGAACATCCTTACCCATCCTTAAAGGCTCGGTTATGAGGCTCTGGGGAAGAGGGCGCTTCGGGACCCGACACGTCCACTTCACTGAAGTCTCATAAGGATAGGATGGCCTTTAAGGTCACAAAATGGTAAAAGCAGACATCTGGACGGTTGGGTGGAGGTTTTAAATTTAGCACTTTAACCACAGACGCAGAACCTCTTTATTTCTTTTTAGCTCTGAATAACGTTAACTAGCCTGTTGGAATGTCGTGTTAGCATAGCTAGCTACATAATGAGCCTACTTCAGACTGCACTCACTTTTAACACGATACAACCATAAACCATTAGAGTCAAGTCAAGTCAAGTCAAGTGGGTTTTGTCATTTCAACTACATACAGAGTACACAGTGAAACGAAACAACGTTCCTCCAGGACCATGGTGCAACATAGACACAGTGCAGACAGAACACAAGTGCAACACAATACAGTACAGACAGAGAATAATAAATAATTGGCAGTAGTGTGTAAATTATGCAGTGTGTAATAAATATTGAGTCCAGTGAGGTAGTAAGGTTATTACTGCAAATGCTTTGTGCAAAAAATGCTTCCCATTTTATCTGGGGTAAATGGTTGGAGAGAGAGAGAGAGAGAGAGAGAGAGAGAGAGTGCATGTAGCAGAAAAGACATCAGTTCAGAAGATGAGTTGGGTTGAGAAGTCTGATGGCTTGGGGGAAGAAGCTATTGCAGAGTCTGGTCATGTTGGGCCGCATGCTGCAGTACCTTCTTCCTGATGGCAGGAGGGAGAACAGTCTGTGTGAAGGGTGGGTGGGATACAAATGACTGGAAATTCTTGATAAAGTTGAAGAAACAAACTTTTCAAAGTTTGCCGTGGTGGAATAAGATACGGGATAGTACGTTTAATGTAAACAATATAAAAGGAGCTTAGCCCATTATTAGTTATTTCAAAGTTAGCTTGCTAGTTACCGTATTAAAGTTAGCACATTAGCCTTTTTACAGCTAATATGCTAACAGATATTTTAGAATAAATGGTTGTATTTTTAATAGCTGAAATTAATTATATTTTGCTTTAATAAACAAAAACTATGACATGTATTTTATGTACTTTTGCCTCTTTAAAATTGAATGTGCATTTAAAATCAATAATCACAAAACGATGCTGCTTATATTGGCTTACAAACTTACAAAAATACAATTTTAGACTATTACACAGCATTTTCTAAAATACAGTACATGTCATTACGCTAAACCAACATGACCGCATACGTGCTGTAAATATTCATCACAGAAAATGAGTGATGTACCTGGCAACTCCAGAAATTTGGGCTTGGTTCTGGGGGGCTTCGAGCTGCTGGGACCCAAAGCCATACCCTCTTGCCGGGCAGAGGATGGCCAAAATTGGACCCTCGGGAGGAGCAGGGGCGGTGGAGGGGTGCGAATTTTCATCACAAGAAGGAGAGGGGAGAGGAGCAACCATATAGCATGTAGTAATGAAGAGGAAGAGTTAGGGCGTGGTCCTTCTCCCAAACTTTTAGTTATTACATTACTCCATTACATACAGTACTCTTTCACAATGTGGGCAAATCTGGAGGCTTTGATGACTGAAGGACAGCTAGGAACAAAAAAAAAATAAATCAATGAAATCTGTCACAAATTGTAAACAACGGTTGGGATTTCTGAAATGTTGTAGTGTGAGACGGGCGTTAGGTGAATGATTAAAGAGCATAATAAATGAATAAATTCATGTGTACTGATAGATAAAGTGTTGTTTTCTGGCCTCTGCTGCTGCTCTGCCAAAGATGTCGGATCAGAGGCTTTGAAGATTTGATAATTGGATAAAAAAGGAATAGAAATTGGTGCAAAGAACCAGTGGGTGCATCTTCTGCGTCGACAGCAGATTTCACTTTGTTCCCTTTGCAGCGTTTATATGAGTGTATATTCCAAAAGTGTTTGGATATGGCCACAGTCATGTAAAGCAGAGCCCAGTCATTTCCAGCGAAAGGGCCTCTCCGATCATGATCGATTGCAGCGTTATGAAGGTAGACGTCGTGTTGGGGCTTGCAGGGGCAACAACTTCACAGAGCAGCACTGACTGAATTAAATCAATTTAACTCACTATATTTGTGTGCCCTTAGGAATAAAGCCCATCTCGCTCAGCGCCAAGTTTGGAGATAGCTTTTCACGGAGCACATCACAATACAGATTACATTCCAGCCCTCCTTCACTCACTTTTCCCTCTCTGCTGGTTTTATTCTCAAACGGCAGAAGCACATTTTGGATCTTTATCTGTGCCAAGTGTAATCCTACTAAAGTCGGAAATCCTGAAATCCAGAGAAAAGAAAAAAAAACAATTTCTTCCTTTATGGTTCCTGGAGAAATGAAGTGGATGGGTGTTGGTGGAAGAGTACTCTCGGTACAAGACATCCTGCGTGTCAGAAGAATGTCTAGTAAAGATAAATTTGGATGTAGGAAAGGAATAGAGTGGTATGTGACTGGGCATGGTGGCCTAAACCTCAGCCGAGAGAGCCTGCTACTCAATCAAGGCCTGTACCAGGTGACATTAGCTTTATTATTATTATTATTATTATTATTATTATAGTTGTAGTAATTGTTGTTGCCATCAAGTTGGTTATGACTCCTGGTAGCTATGGATACTGATCTCCAGTGTCTGATCTTCTTCTGTTTGGGTCTATCAGGCTTCTGAATGTCTAGTTCATATCTCTCAGGGGCGTGACTAGGTCCAGGCTATCTTTTTTAATAGCCCCAGATCTTTCTGGGGGATATAAACATATTTAGGACACCTTACATTCCTAAAAATAAAGGAGCTACAAAGATCTATTTGAGTGATGGCATAGAAGAACCACTTTTGGTCCCATAAAGAACCATTTTTAGAGAGATATGAGTGTGAAGAACCTTTAGATTGGTAAAGACTCCGTACATCTACTTATTTAAAGCTTTAAAATGTTCTTCACACCAATAATGGTTCTTCTATTGCATTGCTTAAATAATCCACTGTAGCCTCTTAATTTTTAAAAGTGTATATATGTATGTATATATGTATGTATGTATATATACACACGATCAGCCATACTAGTAATACCACCTGCCTAATACTGAGTAGGTCCCCCTTATACCGCCACAACAGATCTGACCAATCGAGGCATGGACTCCACAAGACCTCTGAAGGTGTCCTGTGGTATCTGCACCAGAACTTTGGCAGCAGATTACTGAAGTCCTGTGAGATGTGAGTAAGGCCAACATGGATTGCAATCATGTCCCTGTTGCCGGTTCATCTGTGGTTCCCCACAACATCTGGTTGGTGTCGTCTTGCCATCATATTTTGGTCCTTGTCAAAGTGGCACATGATTTCCCATTTTATCTGCGTTTACCTTCAAAAATGAACTGTTCACTTGCAGGTGCCACTGTAGAGTGTAAAATTCAAAGGAGAAGAAGTATAGGAATGTCTGCTTCTTTTTAGGCTTGAAGTGGGATAGCTAGTTTACTTACTACGGTGTATCCTTTAATTATAGGTGGCGGTGCTTTGGCTGTCCATTGTTATCAGTAGAAAGGCTGTCTGTTGCCAGAAACTGTATTTATCTCAGCCTGATGCACATGTGACTAAAATACCAGTTCAGGATTCGTACAATCGGCACTAAATATAGTTGGGCCGTCGTACATCTGCAACATTTCTGAAGCAAACCAAACACACAGAAATCAATTGCTCTGAACAGAGAACGGTCCAAAGCAACCAGTGAAATGTTATTACCTAAACCAAAACCTAAACCTAAACCTAAACTATTACACCTAATTCTAACCCAAACCTAACCTAAACTTAACACACTACATCTAAACCTAAGCCTAACCTAAACTTAACACACTACATCTAAACCTAAGCCTAACCTAAACCTATTACACCTAAACCTAAACCTACTACACCTAAAATGGAACCTACCCTAAACTTAACCTACTACACCTAAACCTAATTCTAATCCAAACCTAACCTAAACTTAACACACTACACCTAAACCTAACCTAAACTTAACTTAACCTACTACACCTAAACCTAACGTAACCTAAACGTAACTTACTACACTTAGAACTAAAGTTAATCCACTACACCTAAACTTACCCTTAACCTAACTTAAACTTAACCTTAACCTTAACCTAACCTAAAATTAATGTAATACACCTAAACCTAACTCTAACCTTAACCTTACCTAAACATAACCTACTAACCCAAACTTAACCTACTACACCTAAAGCTAAACTTAACCTACTACACCTAAACTTAACATAACCTAAACGTAACTTACTACACCTAGAACTAAACTTAACCCACTACAGCTAAAGCTAATTCTAACCCTAACCTAAATTTAAATGTAACCTACTAGACCCAAACCTGAAGTTTTTAACGCTTCTGCAGGAATTTCCATCCATCAAACCCTTGTTTAGAAGCTCCACAATGGAGAAAAGCAGAAAGCTGTGGCGATTTTCTCAATTCCTGTTTGAGTAAACGACCGGCTGGGTTGTGTGTATTTGGCAGAACAGTGCCACCAGTGGACAGGAGCTCCTTGTGAATCGAAATATATATACAAAATATGCTTATGAAAATGTTGCGATTATCTCAGGGTGTACTTTAGTGGTGTCTGTACGAACAGGAAAATGTCTTGTTGTTTATCGAGTCGCAGCGTTCTGATTACGAGCCACTGGCAGCACATGGGAGACTGGGCTGTTTTCATAGAGCCCCTGAAGCACATGGGAGAAAAAATGACACAGGTTTTTCTATAATGGGTCAGAAAAACCTCCTGCCTGTGAAATGACCTACGAATGAGATCTAGGCTGTTGAGGCTGCAGTTGGCTTCGTATTCACGTTTCTCATTTGAACTTCCACCTAAAATGGTGGAGCAGTTACATTCTGGCAGGAGAGGCTAACCACAGCACTTTTTAAGGTGGAATATAAAAATTCAAAGGATGAATAAGAACTTCATACAGCTTCATACCAGGCTTGAGGTGAGTCAGCCCTCACTCAGAGTGTATCTTTTGGTTATAGGCAGCGGAGCCTCTGCTGTACATTATTATCGTCAGAGGCGGCCTGTTACCAGTAGCGGTATTTATCCAGTCCTAATGTTCTGATTCAGAGCCACTGACGGCACATCGGAGACTGCGGAAAGACACGTTCAGCTCACTGTTTTGCACACAAAGCACCTTAGGTTTTCTGTCCTTGGCTTGGCCCCCGTTTCACCCTTCTCTGAGTTTTTAGCAGATGAATCTGAAGGCAGGGCTTTAGGTTCCGTTTGTAAACATGGCTGAGAGAGTAGCTTCAGGCTGTTTGATTCAGAGCATCAAATTGACCATGATATATCCACCTGACAGTTACCTAGCTATAACGGACAACACTGATCAGCGGTGTTTGCAGTATCCTCAACGAGAGTAAAGCCTGCAGAATTCCATTCAAATTTCACTCCTGTTCCATTCATTTCTATTTTATTTACAGATCACACCACATGCTGGACGAATTCAGCCAAGCCCCTTATACACTATATGTCCAAATGTTTGTGGACACCCCTTGTAATGAATGCATTTAGGTACTTTAAGTGACAGTTACTACAAAAAAGCGGGATACAAATTGCAGATGTGTCTATTTTTTGCAGATGTGTCTATTGCAGATGTGTCTATGATATATGTAATTTTAATGTAATGGGATGGATAAAAATGATGCTTGAGATAAAAGTTAAGATAAATAAAAAAAAAAAAATTCTTAACGTTTAACTTTTCACTTTCAATTCTAAGAACAATTAGTATTCTCCTGTACACAAAATGTCAAAGTATTTTCTTAACCGTGCGATAACCTCACCCTACAGTAGCCTCACTCTATGATAGCCTCACCCTACAGTAACCTCACTCTATGATAGCCTCACTCTATGATAGCCTCACCCTACGATAACCTCACCCTACAGTAGCCTCACTCTACAATAGTCTCATCCTACGATAGCCTCACTCTACAATAGCCTCATCCTATGATAGCCTTATCCTATGATAGTCTCACCCTACGATAGCCTCACCCTACAGTAGCCTCATCCTACGATAGCCTCATCCTACGATAGCCTCACTCTACAATAGCCTCATCCTATGATAGCCTTACCCAATGATACCCTCACCCTACGATAGCCTCACCCTACAGTAGCCTCACTCTATAATAGCCTCACCGTACAATAGCCTCACCCTACGATAGCCTCACCCTACAGTAGCCTCACTCTATAATAGCCTCACCCTACGATAGCCTTATCCTATGATAGCGTCACCCTATGATAGCTTTACACTACGATAGCCTCACCCTATGATAGCCTCACTTTACGATAGCCTCACTCTACGATAGCCTCACCCTGCAGTAGCCTCACTCTATAATAGCCTCACCGTACAATAGCCTCAGCCTACGATAGCCTTACCCCACGATAGCCTTACCCCACGATAGCCTCACCCTACGATAGCCTCACCCTACAATACCACAGCAGCTCATACAGATAGGTTTGTGAAGATCACTTGAGAAAAAGGGTGTGAATTTGTGTCTCAAATCAAATCTGGTGAGATGATGGTCCACACCCTTTTTCTCAAGTGATCTTCACAAACCTATCTGTATGGGCTGTTGTGGTAACGACATAGGCGCTAATGAGCTGCTTTCATACGTAGAAGCAGGAGAGATCGAGGTCGCTCTGGATTTGAAGTCGTCGCTGTCTCCTGTTGTGTTGTGAGCGATGCAAAAGAAATCTTGAAATCTCATTGGAGCGTCCAGAGCGTCCAGACTGGGATGCATCTGTACCAATCTGATCATGATCGCATTTCAAACCACCTCAAAAAAAGTGGTTTGGGTCTGATTAGCAGAGATTGGATTTCACAAGGCTTTTGGCTGTCCAGACTATCAAAAATCAATCTGGATGAGCCACAAGATACCATGGATTTGGGCAGGTCTGAACATAGCCTAAGAGTTTACTGAAAATGTTTGAACGCTTAGTTTGATTCTGTTTTTCCTCCATTTCGCCTCCACTGCACGGATTTAACTGAATACTGGAACTTTTAAAATGCTGTTTCTCATTGTTTATGATAAGCTGTGAAAAACAGCATAAACATAAATCATGTTACAAACGGCCCAAATAAGAAAACAACAAAGAGTGTCTTAAGAAGATCTTAAGACTTTTTAAAGAGAATATTTGAGAAGATTTTTTTTGGAGAATTGCATTAATTCTTATGAGCTTCATAGTGTTTATCTTAAGTAGTTTTTTCTTAGGAAGGCTTTTGTGAAGCTAGCCCCTGGTCCTCATTCAAAATGTATGAAGGTATAGACACAGAGGACATACTCAAACAAAAACACTACTTTTTTTTCATTCATTTCAACCTCGTTTCGTATTTGCTGAGTTTACCTTTGACAAATATGCAAAAATGAAAGACATCAGAAGGGTGAAAATACTTTTTATTCATTGGTACTTGTCTTTAACCATGAATTGGGTCTTAGAATATGTCCATAATACCAAGCGTCAGCTTAGTTAGTGATTCAGTGATTTGGTCAAGTATCTTTTTGTTAATCCTTTTCTGTCCAGTCTTCATCTTCATCTTCATCCAAAGTTTAAATGCATCACTGTTTCTGCTGTCCTGTTTTTTGATCGTCCAACATTTGTACCTAGAACCACATGAGAATCTATATTCTGGACGTTTCTGGTGTGTGTTTATGGCTTATTACATTCAAACACCTTTTCAAGACCCTTCATTCTTGCCAATCTGGGCCGTATTCCTTGACAAATATCTGATCTAAGTGCCCTCCAAAGCTGTCCATCACATCTTCAGCACACAGCATCAATGATGTAAGTGGTACATTAGCTTTAGCTAAGACTTATACTTCACTGGCTTGCTCAGTTTCTTGGATATACAATGGGATCTTACAGGAAACAGGAAACTCGTTAGCAAATGGCAGGAATATCCAATGTCCATTCCCACCTTTTTTCCCCCTGTATATGGAATTCGTAGCTAGACGGGAAGTGATTTGCAGGGTGAGGTGTTTTAATGACTATTAGACAGTCCTGACAGCTGGCAGGAACAGAGGTCCTTCCCCAGCTGTGGTGCATCAGTATCGTCGCTCCACCTGTTGTCTCCTTGTTCGCACGCTCTCTGCTGCTCGTTACACAGGCCCGCCTTTCAGGACCAATCAGAGTGGCCTGCTGATCACACAAGGCGAGAGACCACATAGCAGGAGAGAAAAGAGGGATTGGAAGGATAGAAGGACAGACATAGAGAGAGAGAGAGAGAGCGAGACAGAGAAAGCGCTCGCTCACTGCGGGGTGGCAGATTGCAAGCAGTGTAAGGTGTTATCCTTCAGACAAATATGGATATCCATGTAAACCCTGTGTGTCAATTACAGCATCTCACCTTAATGCTGGACCACTGAGCTCCTGAGCGCGCTTGTCTCTTAAAGAGCATTTTCACTCCTCTCCTGTCTGCAGGGAAAAGCCCACTGTTTGATCAGGCTGCACTCCGGCTGCTCACCTCCACGGCTTTACTGTACTCTCCCGAAGCTTCAGTAGGGTTTAACCCGTCATCGGAAGGACTTAAACATGAGGGGAGAGGGCCACTCTAATGATGTGGGGCTTTATGAGGTTGTAGACCGAAGTGAAACTGACAGCCTAGTCCCAGCAGACCTCACGCCATTAATTTGCTAAGAGTGCATTCGTAAGCATTCTGTGCCATAGTGTTCCACAAGGGAACTCCAGACACCTGATGCCATTTACCACCACCGTGAACCGCTCTGGCTTGGTAAGGCCCTCTGTATAAAACCACTCCCAATGACTTTGTTTACAATTATGGAAAAAAATATGGAATTCCCATTTCGCTAAATACCTTCCTAGCAATCTGAACCTTTGTAGATGTTCTACTAATAGAACCATCCCAACAACGCCTTCCTGACCTAAGTGCTTTAGGCCACAATTGGTTAATAATTTGGAAGTTAATCGTTCCAGAGGACCATAGTAAGCACGCCCCAGCACTGTATGATCGATAGGGCTGCTAGAGTAACATTAAATCAGCCTCAAGAGGGTGATCGGCAGTGCTTTCGCAGAGCTACTGCAGCTGGCGCATGAACTTAATCACTCGTCCTTATAGCCCCGTGGGTGGTTGAGGAATTACTGAAAGAAGTAGCCCTAAAGACACAAAGGTATTTATTGATTTCGGAGGCTTTCAATATATATCCGAGGAAGTGAAGAGGCCAGGGAAACATGAATGACACAAAATGACCAGCTTTCTGCTCTCTCTTTGAGGGTGATCAGTGGGTTCACATGGCAGGGCCAGAGCGCCAATGGAGCTTTCAGTGTAATAGGTTTTTGAGCAAGCTGATTGGTCTCAAGGCCGCCGTGCTGGATGAGCAGGGTTTGCGCAAGGTTGTGATAGCACTCCTCATCCTGGCTTTCGATGTGGGCCTGTAGATGTTGGTCAACATCCTTTGGATTGGATCCAGATCAGATTAAAGTGATCTGATTGGTCCTTATTCAGCTCTGTTGTATGAAGGTGGCTCAGAAGGAGAGCATAGTGAGGCTGTTATACTGTATGCAGTGTATGCTCCATGTATATATATTTATGTGTGTGTACGTACGTATCTATGTGGGCGTGTGTATCTATGTAAATGATATTGCTGTTCCTAAGGTGATAGATGTACAATTTAGGTGTGGTTACTACTATCATTATTGTGTTAAAGTAACCCTTATACACAGATGAGCTAGTTGATGTTGTTAACCCTTAAAGGCTGGACAAAAAAACTATGCTACAATCCAGCACAATCAAATTTCACAATGAGCATGTGACAGTTCTCTCTCAGATTAGTTGTAACTTCTGACCTTTGCTTTAATCAACCCTCTTGTTTTTCATAGCTGATTTGAGAATGGCTTTCATTGCTGGACTTTTGCTGCAAGACCAAATTGCAGCGCACTGGTGGACAGAGTACAGTGGAGAACATGAGCCTTTAAAACAGCTGCATGAAAAGATGAGGCTGGACACATTAATCACGCCATAAAAAAGGCAGAAAATCCAATTAATTCTCTTTGATATTCCAATAAGATCTGGGACTGATTAAAAACTCTAATCCCTTCTGACCACCATGTAAATCGACATTACCCAGATTCTAAACAGCGAGACCTGACACAGCCATGAAAGCGAGAGAGGCTTATTTGTATGTGCCTCCTTATTTTTACTAAGTCCAGCCAAATAAGTGTATCCTTCGCTGTCTGGTTGGATTTTCACGCTTAAGTGCTTATTTCTGGTGGTTCGTGTGCTTTTAATTAGAGCAGTTTGGTCTTTCGCCTCTCATTACTCACTGCTTGAGGAACCTTCTGCATCTTGAGCTGGAGGCCGAGCAAATGCTGAATAACCGTGCAAAGACGTTAAGAAACAGGCTGGTTTGACCTGGATTGCTTTTAGTATATCAGCGCTGGCACAAAAAACACCTTGTAATTCCAAAATTTCAACTTTACTACAAACATTTTTCACTCTTAATTAAAGTAATTAAAAAAATTATGAATCTGGTGATTTTGGAGCATTTCTACTGGTCCATTGATCACGAAATTCTGACACAGTTTAAGATTCATGTGCCACATTCGCATTATGTCAAAAAAGGCACAATTTGAGAAGGTATTTGAAGGAGAGTGACGATATACTATAATATACATATCAATTAAAAAAAAAAAAACACCAGCAACTGAATAAACCCTTCAGGCACGTAAAGAGACCCTAGACTCTTAACATCACACAGATTTTGGTTTCTAAGCTGACAACAAAAATCAGGCTGACAGCAAAACCCAACGTTTTCCATGAATAATCAGTGCTAGTCATCCTCAAGCTCTTCATCAGCCGTCAGGTTCTGATCACAGCTCCACTGTTGGCTAGACATTTTTGGTTGGTGGAGTTTTGCAGTGAAATTGAAGTGCCTGTTTACACCTAGCATTAGCATGTGTTTTGTATCCTGATATTTTCTGGATTCTGTTTACACTTGTCATTAAAATGCGCCTCCAGTGTCACCTGATGGTATACCACTTTACCTCCCCATGTTAAAATCCATGCTAACACGTCCATTATTCAGTTTTGCCATGTAAACAACTGTCCTGCTCCGAGAAAGCAATGGTGGGGGTTCTTCTACAACTCAGTGGAACAATAGATGGTTCTCGCAGTCTCACAACGGATCTATTTAAACTGCAAGAGAACGAACTCTGTACTGCTCCTCTCTTATCTACCGGGAAATAAGTGCAAGCAAGGATGAACACACACCCACACACAATGCAAGAGAGTGAGGGAAATGGAGATAGCAAGCGGGAGAGAGAAGCCAAGATCCACAGTAATTATTACTCGTATTAACGTTATTTTTGACTGCTGTATTTCCGCTTGCCTGACAGAATCCGAATCATGGAAAATGCATTCCGTTAACACTAGTATTAAATGTGGACCACCTCCTTATGTGGCTTGAGTGATCCAATCACAATCCAATCACAATGCAGAATTAAGATGAAACCCAAACGTTATCCGATTACGAAAATCACTGTTAATGGCAGGTGTAAGCAGGCTCTGAGGTGCCTGGTACAACCATACCAGCGCTACTGCCAGGAAGGTATCACGGCCAGCAGGCATTGGACATCAATTTGACACTGGAAAGATATTGGACTAATGTTTTTAATTGAAAATAGAGTTGACGGAAAATCCAACATTGTATGGATGTTAACGTTCGGTTGGAAATGGAAGCCACATATGCGTCAAAAACCAGCATTGGGTTCCAGTCAAGAATCAGGTGTATGTGTGAACGCTAACATTACGAAATTAGAAAGTTTAGCTATTAGATATTTGCTAATATAATAATGCTAATATGGTTAAGTTAGTATGACGTTACATTGTGACGTGTGTTTGGAAGACATTGGATTTTGGTTAATTAACATTACTTAATTAATTTAAAAGCAACAAAATATCAGCATTACGTCATCAATTAAACGGCAGCATTAGACGTTAGCTGTCCTGACACTGAAGTTTAGTCATTTTTGGTCACAACCTATGAGGATAACACCGTCTATCGAGGTCGGGGGCCAGCTGGGAAGATCTTGCTAGCAGTTTTTTTTTTTTTTTTTTTTTTTTTTTCTTGTCTTGTGACGGTCTCCTTTAGGAGATATCCTTTAGGAGAAGGTACATACAAGGCTTTATCACTACATTAGTGACGTCTTGCTCAGAATAACATAGTTACAAATACTGAATATAGATTTATTGAGAGCCAAGAAGAGTGTATGCCTACTCTACTGGGGATGGTAAAGGCATGGGCTATTTTGCCAGTGGAGCACACTCCTGGTTAAATATGTAAGAGGCTCTGCTTCAAGAAATTCCCCAGAGTACGCAGACCTCTGATTCCTTATGCAGCCCCCTCCTTTCTTCCCCTCTGTCTCCCTTTCTCCTGCTCTCCCTCTGCGAGATAGAGCCAGCTCCAAACACACCCAGCTTAGTGCCAGTCCTCTCTCGTCATGGGTCATGCCACCTGTGTTTACAGGAAGAAACCGACGGACACAAATTAGAAGCCATGTAATGTGACACATGAAAGTTTTATCACATCTCTTGCTGCGTGAGGCACTCAAGCAATCTCTCTCTCTCTCTTTCTCACTGTCTGTATGTCTCTCTCCCTCCCATCAGACTGTCATCATTCCAGCGGATAATAATAAATTCATCTAAAGCAGATTATTCCTTCTGTTATTACTCTCTCTGACACATGCTTCTTTTCCAACCAGTAAAAAGTCCTAAGGAATTTAGGACAAAAGAAACCAGGCTGTTCTTGCTTTGGATATGGATTGAGTGATTTAGCCAGAAAGGTTTATAAAACAATGTCTTGTCGATCAAGCGTCTATGATACTTTTACAAAGCGCATTGAAGCTCCACACTTTTGCAATATGTCAATATCTCAACTACGCAGGAAATGGCGATCAATACTGTCATTTAGGGCCTGGATGCACTAAGCCAGTTTTAACAAGACAACCATTTTAGAGCCATCTCTGATGCATTTAATGAGGGGTGGTCTGCTCATACAATGAGTCGTGACAGTGGTTCTCGGTCCCAGTTCAATATGCCCTGAATATTTTTGGTGCATGTTTTCCCTGCTGAGACACACCTGACTGAACTCTGGATAACGATCAAGTTCAGAATTAGTCGCGTTGGGAGAGGCAAACAAAAAGACGGGGAGTGGATTTGGGGCCTTTCATTAAACACTTCTATCTTTTAAACTTTTATACTCTCAGGATTAAAGGTTCCTGAACGGTTCTTGGTTCTTCTAAGAAAACCTTTAATTGGTGTAGAAGGGTGTGGGAGGTGTGTGAAAGTTCACACATGCACATCTCAATGACAAAAACTGAAGGATCAGCCTCTGAAGCCTTTTCTAAAGATCGAAAAGTCACAATCAGGGCTCAGAGGGGCTCAGTGATCTAATGCACTGCCGCTATGGCCCAGGGGGGCGCTTTGCCATCAGCAGCCGGGAGTCAGAGAGAGCACATTCGGCCGTGCTTTCTCCAGGTGGGTAGATATAAATATGTATGTTTACGTATAGACATAAACATACATATTTCAGACTATAACTGTCTCGTAAATGTACATATCAAGGAATTTCTACAAATCCCTCCTGTCTTTGTATATTCTGTATTTTTTGTGTATTTTGTATTTATTTAAATACTGTAGAGCATCAACCTGAGCCTCACCACAAGCATTTCAATGCATAAATGTCCAGACAAATAAACTTGAAACCTGAAACTTGAAACTTGAGATGGCGCTCTGGCCCCCAGCCTGGCCCGGTGCTTTCCTCAGAGCATGCTGGCTGCCTGGCAGTGCCACATCGGCTTTGCTAGCAATCGGCGGAGTTCACATGAACTGGGATTGGGTAATTGGGTAATTAAGTACAATTAGAAATAAATTCTAGAAATGTCAGGCTGTGTGTGTAACTCAGTTGTTGATGAAATAGAGAGGATTTTCTGTTTCTCTATTGCATAGCGGTGGGCAGCGACCATCCGGATAACGACTCTCCCACTGGTAGCTTCTAATTGGCTGCTTTTTACCTTGCATGCTCCTTACTAAGCCCAGCCTCTGCATGCATGTGCTGAGCCAAAACATATTTAGGAAAATTAGACAAAATAAAAATAACATTTTGTTTAAAGAGTTAACTATAGTATTAAAGAAATAAGAACTTTAATAATTTTAATAAGATGTTTTTCATCTTTTTTGTGCTTTTAACAGTCTACCCAAATGTGATGTCAATCAGTGACACATGACACATTGCTGATATTTGTCAGGAAACAAAAGCTTTTAATGTTTATTTATTTATTTATTTATTATTATTTGTTATTATATAGGACTCACATGGTATCAATCCCTGGAAACTGCTCTTCTTTTATATCTAATAGCATGTTTAATGTACTTATCAGTGGTGTGATGCACAGACAAAGGGGATATGAGGGCCAGGTTTGATGGGGAGGGAGAGAGAGGACTGTTCAGGTGTGCTTTTGGTTTGTAATACAGTGATAATTGCTGTTTTAGAAACTTTTTGATGATTCAGTAAAATCTTTAAAAAAGGAATCAAAAGTAGGTCTTCTAAGCAGCACTCCAAAGAACCCTTCAGTAGCTTGATTTCAGACGCCATACTAAAGGCCCTCTTTGCAATTAAATTGCTTGTGCCATCTCTCAAAAAGCAGTGTATCCGGGTCTTGACTGTCTCTAGTCTCTGAGCTATGAAGCTTTTGAAAATCTCACTCTGAGTGTTAATTCATACATACAGTCCTGGCATTGACAAGGTGATGAACAGGCCTGATTCTGTGCAAAAGATGGTAAAACAGCTTCAGCAAAGTTGAATGCCAGACGTATCACCCTGTTACTGTGCTGTTTGTTGTTGAAAGCACTATTGTGGTGGTGCTACATGGCCTGTTTGTGTTTGTGTGTGAGTTTGTGTGTGTGTGTGTGTGTGTGTGTGTGTGTGTGTGGAGAAAGCATGTCTTGGCAGCAGTTCTGACCGTGGTGAGGAGCTCTGGCTGTGGTCCCTCATGCTGCGGCGCTCTTGTCTGAGCTAGGCTGCATCTGCTTCTCTGTTCATTTTCTCCAGTTGTAGTTCTAGTCCAGGGTTGCCAGGTCCAGAAAAATATTCAGCCCAAAGAGGTAAAACACCACCCACAAGATTATGAGATAGGTATGCAATATTGTACACATCTATACAGGCCTCTAATTTTGAGACGTTCTTCTGACAAGCACAGCTTGTCACAAGTCTATTCAGACCTGTTCTATGATACATGTGTTAGAGGACTGTGAAGGCTGTTCTCCTAATGGACGGCAGTGGTAGATTTGGAGTAATATTTTAGGTGTTTATTCTGTTGTAGAAGCTTTTTAACAGATGGTTTCACATCAGAGGTTGCTGATATATTGTACAATCCATTCTACCATGCAATATTGCCAGTGTCACTGGCTGCAACACAACCTCAAAGCATGATAGAGCCATCCCCCATGCTTCTCAGTTGGCAAGGTGTTCTTTTCATGAAATTAGGTGACTCTTTTCCTCATTCCAGGGTTGGGTTTTGTGACACGGTCTCAGGGAAGGTTTCCTTCTGAAACTTCTTAAACTCCTACTATGTTTGTGCAAGCCGTGCTGCACAGTAGAGTAGTGCACCACTGTCAGTGCAGTGGTGCCCTACCCATCAAACTACACCATTCACACCATCCACACCATCCACGCTCATTACCTTTAACCTGAAACTGTCCCTTCCAGCTGTTGTCTACCGTATCTGTCCGTATCAATGCTAAGCTACTGGATTCCAGATAAATAAATACACACCCACAATGCAGTCTGTTTGTAGTCTACTTTGGTGTTAACGGTTTATCTAACAGATCTGGCTCGTGACTGCCTTTTGAAACTAGCCCAATTTTGTGGAAACACTCAAACCTGGTGACTCAGGTTACCTTCCCTTCTCCTTTTGATTGGTCAGTGCTAACCTCAACCTCAGTCCTCTGCATGTTGAATCGCTACGTGCTTTGCTACGCTGCGCAGACTAGTTCCTTTTATTTAGCCCATGCGGACCATGAAAGGAAACCATCCGTGAGATCTGAATGAAAGCAATCTGTTTGGACACAGTGGCTGGGGGCCAGGCTGTCTTCCTGCAGAAGTGAAATATGAAAGAACAGAAATATGAAAGTGGAGTTGAGGCACATGAAGAAAACTCAGAGCTAGAAATGTTGCTGCGAGATTTCCACTTGATGGGGGGGGGGTGGTTGGGAGAGGGAGGGACGGGCTGGATTGAGACCATTACGCCAGTGGACCACAATGGCATTGTGACCCTTGATTAGAAGTCACTCTGAGAATTGGTTTTGGGGCTGTACTATTCCTGCAGGCCATGCCTACAGCCATCAATATGTTACCGTCCCTCAGTTCATGTAGCTTTGTTGAGCTTGGAAAGAATCGCAAGCTGTGACTTGCATCCGTAAAACAGAACTCTGTCTTAGATCTCGGAATTCTGTTGCGTTTGTAGACGCTTATAAATTTATTTATCTATTTTTTTTTGTTGCCCGTGAGATTTAAACTTAGCAGAAAGTGCCTTTTTGAAAGCCGTTTAAGAATTCATGATATTGAATTGCCTGCTATGTTCCATGAGAGGCGAGTGGGTGTTCCCCAGCTATGCTCGCTATGTGGCAACGTGTGTTGTGGCATATTCTGACCTGCCTCCGCTTCACTTCGACTAAGAAAGCTTGAACACCCTTGCGTAAAAAGAAGAGTTTGCGAGGAAGCTTTTTTTTTATTTGTATTTTTTATTTTTTCCTTATCCAGGGAACATTCTGGTATGCACATCGCAATGACTGACCAAGACAGTGAGAGGGCGAGAGTGGAATTACATAAGAGGGTGTCTCAGAGGAGGTTGGAGGCGAGCCAGCAGCAGGCGTGAAAGCCTGGGCCAGACGGGGGCCTAGTGTATCGCGGAACGCCCGGAATGCTCTGCAGCTACCATCAGCCAGCCACTCGCCTCACTGCTGATGGCCCTAATTGTACACGGGTGACTCAGCCAATAACATTACAGGCTGCCGGCTCTCAATACCCAGAGCCAAAAAGAGGCCGTCTCATTTTGAGGAGGGAACTCGGTTATGATCCTTTTTCGGGAAACCTTCTGGGTTCCCTATTCTCGGGAGTCGCTCCGAGACCTCTCGCTGACACGCTGAGGTAATGCGCTGCTGGCTGAGGGGATTCTTCGGCAGCGACTGCTGGGGTGGATTGATTTGAGAGTAAATATGGGGCATTTAAATGGGGTCTGGCTCATCACTACATATTATTAGTAATCTCAGCATTGCCTCTTGTGGGTCATTATCCGTTACATAATACCTGTTGTTATTGCCTGCTCAGAGTGCCTTTGATTAAATTGCTGCAGGCGTAGTTGAGCAGAATGTGTGTGTGAGTGTGTCATGGTTGCCATGATGGAGTTCAGGGCTGCAGGCGGTAAGCTCTCCCCGGCTCTCGTCTGAATTACCTGTCCACATCGATTAGAAGCAGTCTGTGTGGATGGGATCTCAGATTTCCTTGCCTTCAGAATTAAGATAAGCTCCCGTCCGGCTGTGTGCTCTACCCCCTGTTGACCTTCCTAGCGTGTGCATAACGAAGGAAGGAGGCGGGCGCTTGCCGTGGGGGCCACTCCTCATGCCTTCACCCCTTTGTTAACTCTTGGCCCACTTTTCTGATCCCCCCCTCTCTCCCTGCAGTTGTGAAAAACTTCCAGCACTTCCAGTTTGAGAACTGCTTTGAGAAAAAAGTAGCCCAATAATTGACTAAGGAAATTGGTCACCGGGTAAAAAAAAAAAAAAAAGGTCAAATAGAATTGAAAATGGTCAATTAGCATTTAAGTGCATAATCTAATTTGCCACTGAGTCAAAAAAGTAATCCAGTTTTACAGTTCCTTTCGATTCTAGGCCTGAGAGCCAGCATTAAATGCATCGTTAATGCGAGCTGACACTTCCCCTGCCCATTGTGCAGGTTCCTCCACAGCTTCCTTAATCAGGGTAATCCGCATTCAAACGGGCCACTATTGGAGTGTCAAATTTGCATTGTGATACAAAGCCAGCTAGCGTCAGATGAGCCGGAGAGTCCGTGTGTGTGAGCACGGCCACTCGGCGTAGGCCGCAGGAAGCTCCGTGTCATTTTAATTCACTGCCAGGCAGGAGACGGGCAGACAGAAGTGCTATTGTCCTTCCCCTTCCTCTCTCCCCCCGCTAATCAGCCGCCCGCAGTGGTCACTCACGGCGCCATTATTCTCTGCCTGCCAGCGGCTCGTTCCCAGGGGCTTGCTCAGACCGCCTTCACCGGCCCGCTTTGAAGAACGGTGCGTTGTCGAAATTAAAGTGGCCTCGTCCAGTGATTTCGTTACCTCTCTTATCATTTCCTAATCCCAGAGTAATCCTGCCAATCCCGCAGGCTCAGACGTTCTCCGACGGACATGGCTGGCAAGGACCGCTCTGTCTGACAACCACCTATCCCACGCTGTCGTTCCACTTCCCTAGAATGTGTATCTCGCTTCTGAGGACACGCAGGTCCACTACTCTCTGGGAGGGCCGGTCAACAAGTCTCCTTGCTTCCCTGAGAAAGCAACCCAGAGGAATACCCGAGGTCGGAGAGAAAAACAGCACCCTAATTGGATTCATTTGGCGACGAACATTGTCTTCATTAGCATCATTTGTGCGCAGCGATGTAGACTCATTCTTTTATTTGCCTTTCATTGCCTCCGCGCATGACTTCGCAAATGCACAATTGTCTTTCGGAAATGAATTCCAGTGGAGGCGGCTGGCCAATCGAGGGAAAAGGGCCGCCCTCAAAAAATATAAATAAAACAGAAAAAGAAATACAGATGGAATTAATAGACAGATTTAAAAACACTCATAAACACATTTTATACACTCGCTCTACCTTGTAAACAGAAAATCTCCATTGCTAATGTGAAACTGTGGTTAATGTGGGCATTGTCTAAGCCAGCTGTGCTGCTTGTAGTTCAGCGGAGCAGTGGAGCTCCATTTATTCTCATTATATTCCAAATCTTTGCTCCTTCAGTGCTAAGACATGGCAAAAATGATGTTTTATCAAGGATCTTTGTCCTCTACTGATCACCTGTCCTGAAAAAAATATGTTGTCCTGTACATCCAGTAATGAAGCACAGTTCTGTAATTGACACACTATTGAGTATACCATCAACAGCCCCATTTAAATTCCTATTTCAGTTGATTCCTATTTCACTGTGATACTAGCAGGTGTTCAATTGGAATTTCACAGATGGGGGGAGCCCTATTTTTACCATAGGTGACAACAATGTGGAAACGATGTTCAGTGTATGTGATTTTCCACGGCATTCTCAGCAGAGACATCATGAAATTTGATTAAACCTAATAGCCTGTTTCTGTCAGAATTGCTTAATTAAGTCAGTTATTCATTTATTTGACTGTTGTAGTGATACTTTTTGTGAGATCTGGTATAAATATATGGACAAAAGTATTGGGACACCTGTTCGTTCATTGTTTCTTCCAAAATCAAGGGTATTAGTTTACCCTGCCTTTGTTGAAGTAACTGTCTCTACTGTCCAGGGAAGATTCTGGAGGAGCATTGAGCTGTGATGATTTGATTGCATTCAGCAACAACAGTGAGGTCATGGATGTTGAATGATCACCACCTCACCTCATCCCCAACTCATCCATCCATCCATCCAGCCATCCATCATTCCAGAGAACACAGTTCTACTGCTCAATTCACAGCTCATGGGCTTTATACCCCTCTAGGCAATCTCCATCGAGATATAACTTATATAGAAAAATTATTAATCTAGACAAAATCTATGAAATGATTCACCAGGCTTGCAACACTGCACTGCCAAGTATGCAATGCTACTGAAAACCACTGCAAAACCCAGGCCTTGTACTCAAAGAACCAATTATTGAACTAGCTGGGTGCAAATGTGTTCCCTGGAGCATCATTAGCAGCAGTCAGTTGACCAAACAGTAGGCTAAACTTCATAGTTAAGCTCAACTGTATTTAGTTAAATGCAATTTACGGAACAGGCCTCAGTTGTGACTGTCTGTTTCTGGTTATGCTAACTCGGTTAGCTACCTCTGCTACAGAATCCTCATACGTCAGAATTCATAATCAGAATCAGAATCAGAATCTCTTTATTTCACCAAGTATGTTACACATACAAGGAATCTGTCTTGGTGAGAGCGACACGTATGACAAGTAACAAAAACACAGAACACAGATTATTTACAGTATTAAACTAAAGGAAAATTACACTAAACAATAAATAGGGTAGGGTATAAATTAAAAAAAGTAAAAAGTACTACAGGTAATAAAGAGCTGAAGAAGCTGAGAGATGTGAAACAGATTTGGTTGAAAAATATATATAGAAGGTTACAGATGACCTGAATATTTACAGAAAGAGAACATCTGTACAGGTGTGCAAATAGTCATAGTGCAAATAGGCAGAGTGCAAAATAACTGTTCAGTCCGGTTTGGTACAGTTCAGTTGTATGTTTTGAGGTTTACAATGGGAGGTGTCCACTGTGGTTGAGGAGCGCTACAGCTCTGGGGAAGAAGCTGTTAGCATTAGCATCTCATAATTAGCCTCTGAAATGTGCATGTTCGTGCACTTCTAGCTAACTGGTTAGGTTGGCTAGCTTGCTACCTACCTGGCTGGCAGCTATTGCAGAAGGAAGCTGTCAGGAAGGAAATGCAGTCTTTTGAGTGTACTGAGGGGAGTCACTTAATTCTGAACTTATGAAACTGTTCTGTAATTTACTTTGACATTTGTGCTTTTCCTGATCACAAAAAAAAATCTAAAAGAAAAAAATGAGCACTTTGGATCCAGCCTGCGAAGCGAAATGTACTTTTTGTAATTCAGCTGTTATTTACTATAATTTACCTCCCGTCCCTTCCACATTTCCGAGTCACCAGCTGCCCCTGAATTCCAAGCACATGCCCAATCCCAGATGCATGCATGCACATGGAGCCAGGTGACACACCGTCCCTCTCCCTTACTGCACACCCGTGCATGTGCGTGCCCCTTTATCTCCCCTTTGCATGCGCATACATCTAGGTCAGGAGGAGGTTGAAACATATGGCTCTTTTCATGTTTGCCTGCCTCTAATCCCCATAATCCATTATTTGTCATGCTCAGAGTGCAGCGTAAGTATTTGAAGTTTAGAAGGAAAAGAGGATCAGGCCAGGACTGAGAGCAGGACCAGGGCCTTCTGCAGCTGACATTATTGGATTGCAGGAGTTGCGACTATTGCCGTAAGGCTTCTATTGATCTGCTGTCCTGTCCATGCCTGGCATGTGTTCAGCTGGACCTGACACTCCATCAGATACGGCTGTGCACGCCAGGCTGTGGTCTGTATGATGTTATGAGGTGGTCAGGCGCATTGGCCCTGTTTCAGTGCTTAATGTCACTCCTCGGCTGCCTTTTCTTGGGGGGTGCAGATCGTAAAGCATCCCTCAGAGGTGAACAGACAGGAAATTAGTCAAGTGCCCGCACCAGTCTTTTTAAATTAGATATTGATTCGGGCATTTAAAATACACTGCTGAAAAGGTTCAGAGTATGTTATAAATGATTGTCTGAGGGCATGCCCTGAACCCTGCCTGAGCTTTGATAGATGTACATGATAGATTTACATGACGAAAGGGTGAAATGGCTACAGACCTGTACGGTTCCCCAAGTCCGAGGGCTCTGTGTGTTGCCTGGCGCACATCGTCTCTTGTCCCCTAAGGCACTTTTAGCAGTGGTTGGTCTAAGTGTCTTAGGTGCGGTTGTCACAACAGAAATTTCCTAGAGTGCTTGTATGGGACAGGGGTTTTTGAACCAAACTGGACAGATAACACCGTTACTCACGCACCTCCCGGCCTACACGCCTTCCCTGACTTCCCTTGCTTCCCTCGCTTCCCTCAGGAGTCCACACAGGCTTTCTTTCTGAGCAAGAGCTTTAGTCAATCATAATTCAGCTCTAGGCACCCGATCTCTCCACTTCTCTTTGAGCCTATTGCACTGACGGACACGTGTCAGGACGCGCCCATCAGCGGCGTGACATACGAAGCTAATTTACTGTCTTACATCTTGGCTGCTTGATAGGTTCAACAGACAGGAGGCGCCCAAAGTCTCCCAGCCTAGACTACCTTCCAGGCACAGTCCTTATCCTTAAGCACTGTGCAGGAGCGCATTACCTTACCCTGTTCCATCGTCAACCTTCTACCTACAGTGCAGAGTTAGGGAATCGCTTGCATGCTGAGTGTTTACAAAATTGTCTGTCAATACTTGCAGGGTCGATGGGGAAGTGTGTTAAAAAAGAAGCTGCAGCCGTTGACTTTGCAGAGTTTCCGTGACTTTGTTTTGGGGGGGAAAAAAGGAAAAGGCTGAGGCGGCAAATCTTTACTTCATTCAAAGTGTGATGTCGCCTCAGGACTTATCAGTTGAAAAGAGAGATGTCCTTTGTTGTTCCTGAAAGACTCCCCCTGCGTTACAGCATCCCTCACAAACAGGTGTACTAAAGGCAAGTTGTTCCTCCTCTATGGAGGCCAGCGCGAGAAAGGAAAACATACGCATTAACCCGCCCTGCAGGAAATGGGCTTGGGTTTATTCTTTTCCTGCAAGAAAACCGGGACACAATTTGCTATTTGTTTGAAATGACATCATTCAGCAACCGAAGGACAACCACTGCTGAGGAAGGTTTGAGTTCTTATGTTGTCTCACGTCCCTCATGCAATGTCTGAGAAGGTAACGCAACACTGTATGATATGGCCATGTGCTCTGCTATTAAGGTTGCAGCGGTATACCAGTGTTATTGTAATTATTGCCCAATTATATCATCCTATTTTAAATTTAATCTAATTTCTTCATTTTTCATTGTAATGGTTTACAATTCCATGTTTATTTGTATCCTGATTACGTAACACTGTAACATGTATACGTTACTTACTATATATATATATATATATATTTGTATTTGTATATTTGTATAAATATATATATTTGTGTGTGTATACACACTATACACTACAGGAATATATACTGTATGGTGAGTAGAGCATGGCATTGGACAGAGCATTCTCTTTTCTAGCCCAGTGGTTTTAACTGATCAAAAGCTTGACAGTTCAATTCAGATTTCTAAATAATTAAATGGCTAAGAGTGGTTTGACATGGAAAGCAACCAAGTCTGAATAGTTCATAGTGGTGGTGAATGGAACCAGACATCTGAAGCTTTTAATGGCTCTAAGCTGCGTCCCAGAAATGCATTGCAAGAAAATATTACAAATACAGCTTAATGTATTAAGCCTCATACATCACTTTTACAAGGCTCTTTAAAAAGGGTTCTTCAAGGTTTCTGCAGTAAAGTCAATGGTTCTATACAGAACACCTCAAAGAATAATTTGGACGGTTCTTTGCCTGGTTAAAAGGTTCTTCCAGTTGGTGGAAATCATTTTGTAGATTGTCCTATAAAGCACAGATTAAAAAGGTTCTATATAGCACCAGACAAGAAATATTATAATGAGTCAATGAACCCCCTTTTCAGTGCTGTGTAGAACCATATTTGTTGTAGTTTTGGTCTAAAAGGTACTGGTGGAAAGGCAAGAGTAGGGTCTTTTGTCAGATTTATTACAAATTTACTAATATCAACATTTAAAACTCAGGAGACAGGTGTATGGTCACTGGTCATATTGGACAGTATATTAAATAACTGTATCTACATTACATCATTTTCATTCATGGCATTTGTTCTTATCATTACGGCTCATTTTAGCTGATGCTCTTATACAGAGCCACTTACATGTGAATCATCTTACACAGGAACATAGTGGTAGGAGTGGTAGGAATGCCCCAATACCACTGAAATTCTATGGTTCCCAATATTAATTTAGATACCATGACAAATAACAAACCAATGAACCCCTTAACACTACAAGGCTTATTAGACACTAAGGTGTATTACTCTGTAACCTCAGGGTCGTCCGTACAAACTGGTGGGGCTTAATATAATAAGTGTTCTTGTCTTCAAGTAATAAAAAATACATTACTGTAATTTTAAACACAACAATATTGTGGCAAAACATTGTGTTCAAACTAATCAACTTTATGGTGTCTGTTGTATAGCATTCCTATTGTAGTGCCCAGTGACCTGGGATAGAAAATACCAATTGGCCTGGAAGTAATAAGTAACAAGAAAGAAAATATTATTATTACAAAAACAGGCATTTAGCCTTAAATTGTTTAAAATGAACAGTACTGTGTTCTGAAAGGCACAACATGTTAAGAGTGGCGTCCAGCCTGGCCATTAAAATCAAACAGGTAAACTTGTTGACTTTGTGGAACAGGTAGAGCCCTGACCCGGTTCCTAGTATCAAGCTCAGCATTGCCATATAACTATAAAACACCATCTAATGATCGTTATGTCAGTAACAGTTTCCTTGTATAAACACTCTAGCAGGAAGTCACAGCAGTCAGATGACCGGAGCTCAGGCGTTTCTAGGTATAAGTAGGTCAGAGTAATGTAGAACTTTTTTTTTTTTAGAAAACCTCAATGGGTGCTAATATCACTGGTTAAAATGTTAAAAAGCTGCACACACTTTTTTTTTTAACGCAATTCACAAGCAGTGACTCAGCTCCTGACACCATTTCATTAGTTGTTGTTAGGGTTTCCTTTCTAATTCGTACACATACAGGCATATTATGCTGCCCCCTTCAGTTCTGGAGAAATCTTGTGTAGTTTCGGGTTCCTTTTATAACCCTATAAAACAAGTAGGGGTCTTTCCGAAGGACTCTCATTGGGTGTAGCATTGGTGGAACTTCATTGGCAGGCCCAGGGCATTGGACCTTAGTCTACCACAGGGAAGGTGGTATTGTGACCCACTACGCTACCCCAATTTTCATGGTAAATGTTTGACACTGACAGGGGAACACCTGCTTGCTGTCACCACTACTGTACAGAAAGCTGAGAATAAGCTTCTTTACAATGAACATTTCACATCAGATCCCTCTGAAAAACTCAGCTACTGAATTATGCATTTTGATGGGATTCCCCTTTAAACAGAGCATCAGTTGCAGTCTTCCAAAGCTAGAATTGCTCATCCTCGCCCAATCTGCTAAAAGCTGGTCTCGGTTTGACCTGTAAGATTTGGAGAAAGGAAAAAAAAAGACTAAGTGGAAGGAAACATCAGTTTTTGCACGCTGAAAGGTCAGAAGAAGTCATTAGAAGAGCATTGGATTGCTGACAACCAAGTAGAGAAATATCTTCAAAGGGATAATTTGAGCTTCATTAGTTGGGTGGGTACATTTCAGGCTTACTTACTGATTGCAGGCATGGGGGAAATAATTAAATAAAATGTACCAAACGGGCATTCATTAAGCGATCCAGGCATTTGTGTGTCTGTGAGAGAGAGAGTGAGAGTGAGAGAGCATCCTGCTGGCTCCTACAGGAATAGCACGCTTGTGGATTCATTGTTCTAATGAAGTTGGCACAGGCCTTTCGGTGTCAGTGTAGTGACAAATCACTGTCAAGCTTTCACTTAGTGAAGCATTTTTTAGGCAAACAATAAAAATCGAGGCAAATTCATTACCAAGCAGATCTACTAGACATGAGCGCTCCTTCCAGTTCGCTCTAAAAGAAGAGGGCAAGAGTCCAGTACTACTGGGCAAATCATTTCCAGGTCTCATCTACTGAGGAGAAAGCATGCACAATAGCCTTTTACGCTGTGTGCAACCTACAGAAGCATAATCCTTCCAATGGGCACTGCTGCAGTGATTAACGACAGTGGAACCCAATTATTGGGATTAAAACCATGTGACCTGGTGACATTTGAAGTGGATAGAAAGGGTGGAACCTGATATTAGAAGTTCCTTCAGTTCTGTATTACATGAGTCAGTGTTTCCTAAGTGTACCACTACCTACGAGTGAGCTACCACACTATGTGTGAGACTGGGGTTCGATCCCAGTCTGGGTGCTGCGCTACACCAATAAGAGTCCTTGGGCAAGACTCCTAACACTACATTGGCCCCCTCTGTAATAACCTTGTAAGTCACCCTGGATAAGAGTGTCAGCTAAATACTGTAAATGTAAATGAAAATGTTTGTGGACACCCCTTCTAATGAATGCTACTTTAAGTTGCACCCATTGCTGTTAGGCCCCATCATCATAGGCTACCACTATGGCCCTTTGGTCACATGTTTGAATCCTGAGCCATGCTCTCTGGGTAAGTACATGGCTCTCACCTTCAACATCACTGTGATGTGCAGTGGAGCTGGGGACCTGGTGCTTTCCTCCTAGTGTGTCGGCTGACTGGCGGCAGTTTGCAAAGAGGTGGTGGCTGCTTACACTCCAAGTGCTGGGTGCATTGATAGCGCCAATAGAATAGGACTCTCCGGAGCAGATAAACATGACCATGCTGCCTAATGCCGGCGTGGGCTGGAGGGGTTTAAAGCCCCCCAGCATTGAAGTGTGGAGCAGTGGAAGAACTGTGTTCTCTGGAATGATGGTGATGGTGGTCCATCCAGTTCTTCTGGGATGAGTTTGTGTTGATCATCATTCCAGCATCCTAACTGCACTAGCACTCTTGTAGCTGAATGCATTTAAATCCTCACAGCAATGCTCCTCCAAAATCTAGTAGGAAGCCTTTTACCCTTGACAGCAGAGACAGTTACTCCAACAAAAGCAGGATAAGCTCTTTTTTTCTTTTAATTTCCTTGGCTCAGGAAGAAATAATGAATGAGCAGTTGTCCCAATACTTTTGTCCGTCATATGTCATATCTATACACCATTGAAAGCTTCCAGGTACTCAAAAGCACATCTTTCACTCAGAGACACAGATTCCATGTCACTTCTGGGTCCTAAAGATGAGCTGTACTGGTTGACCCGTCGCTGCAAATGAGCAGAAAAGCCCCCTTTCTTCCACCTTCGTCTACATTATTAATATGTTTAGCTTTTAGGGTTTAGCTCCTGTATTATGCAGACAGGTTCTGCAATGTGTTTTTCCAACTGAATATAATTTCACAAGGATTGCTTCCCCTTCACTTCACCACGTTCAGAAGAGCTCCAACCAACATCTCTGACTTTACATGTACTGATGCCATTTGGACGCCTCTCTTTTCCAAAGGGAGAAATCAATAGGAGGATTAAATTTTGGACCGTGGTTGTTGAAGGAGAAGAACGACGGAGCGAGACTAGCTCCACTTTCACATTCCTGCGCCTGGAGAAACCTGGCAGATCTTCTCAGGCTTTATCTAAATCCACGGTGCAGCAGATGTGTCCTCCTCATCACGTTTCTCCAAGCGGCTCTTACTAGCAACGGTGGGTCTGAAATGAGTCCAGCCGCATGGAAATGTTGTGGAGTGGCGGAGCGATGAGAAATCTCTCAGCCGAGGTATTGAGGTGCGATGTTGGCACTGCGGCCTTGGTGCTCTGGGAGCAGGGTGAATGTGAATGCTCTGAATCACACGCAGGTGGACACAATCTCTGCCACGACTTTCAAAGGTTCCATGAATAATACAATTGTTGCAAAGGCAAACATTTGGGCTACCCAAGAGCAAAGACAAATACCTTTTAAGTTCCATTTCATATTACTTACTTTGTTCAATTATTCATTGTCTGAAGAGCAGCTTTCGTGACAATAGTGGCAACTGTTAGACTGCACTTTCATGCCTGGTATTACCTCGAGGATATCTGCTCTCTAAAAAAAAATTGTTTTCAATAAATCCTGAAAAAAATACGCCAGGTACCCAGAATACTACAAACTAATCAAGCACAGTGTTTCCAAATCGCAATTAATAAACTCATGCAGAGGACTTTCCATTACAAACAACAGATAAAGCGGCGGGCAGCCAACTCCAGCGCCCAGAGAGGGTGAAGGGCCTTGCTCAAGGGCCCAACAGTGGCAGCTTGCCGAGCCCGGGTATCGAACCCACAACCCTGAGCTGCTGAAACTGCTGAGCCACCACTGCCCTGGTACTTTTTCTTTGCGTAATGCTCCCGTCACTTTTTGAGTGAAAACAGTGGCTCTAATTTGATGGGCGGTAAATACAGATTTCCAGGTCTTTGGGAATTTAGTGGCATAAATAAGAATTCCCTGCTGATTTCCAGCAATTAGGAGACCAAAACCTCGCTCTACAGCCAGCCAGGCAAACCATTATTCATGTTGTTTCTGGTCAACGATTGGCGTCGTTCTATAGAAATAATTAAAGAAATAGGTCCTGATAAGTGTCCTTTCAGTAATATGCCTCTGTCAAAGTGGACGAACGACCCTACCCAGTGTGCTGTACTGAACATTTACATTTATTGATTAATTCAATCAATGACGATTCCGTTCCCTATAGTTTTATTTTCATGGCATTAATGCAGCATTTAGACCCAGTCTGAATTTGGATTATTATGAAGATAATCATGACATAAAATCCATACAGACAAATCCAGATGGCTGCCTTAAACCTTTAGTTACAGGCTGTGGCTTTGCACTAGGCTCCATGTTTAGCATCAACATTCAGTCCTCTGACTTTTATACATTAGAACGGTTGACTTTAGCATCATTAACCTGTGATTGACCCGTGATGAAGCGTTTGCCACAGATGTACACGTATTGACAGGCCGGGTCCCACTGTTCATCATTGTCATTCTCGTTATGGATGGCCTGAAGCCACATATCTCTCTTTTTGCAGTTTTTCGCTCTTAGGGGAAGTAAAAAAAACTCGTAAACTATTGTCTTTTTAACTGTTGGACGAGCAAAATGCCACGCAGCAGCTTTTAAGCATGGTGACGCTATTATTTCTAGCTTGGCAGCAGCCATACGACTGGATTTCTTGTCACTCAAAACAGGGCAGGGTCGTCATGATGACATGGAAGTGACACGTGATTGCTCTCATCCATCTCTATGCACCCGACAAGAGGGAGTGAGAGGTGAAGAGGTAGATTAAACTATCTAATGTTAAGTTAGAGAGGTTTCACAGTTGGAAAGAACATTTATTCGCAATGTAATCTAAAGCCCGTCACACACCGGACGAGCTTCATGATTCCGAGCCACATCGAGGCCACAGAAAGCCACGATAGATCACATGTGACTTGAAATTTACACAGAGAAAGGCAGCCGGTGTTTAGGTAAAGAAGCAAATGCTAAGGCCAGGTTACCTCAGCTAGCGTTACTATCCTTGCCCTGTACAGCTTGTATCTTTCAGCCAGTTAACAGTGTAGGAAAGACATCATATGTGTGAATGAATCCATATAAATCATTTATTGTGCATTCTAGTTTCACTGTATGTCAACTTTTGTGTCATATTTTGTGCGGATGGTGTCGGCCTGATGCCGCTGCTGAAAAAAATCCTTGAGAAAACACTGATGATGATGTCTGAAAAGGAGCAGCAAGCATGTACATGACTATATACACCTTTCTGAGTCGCACCAATGGTGGCGTGAGATGTAGCAGGGAGGTACAAAATGGCATGGTGTGTGTACGCATACAAGAGAGAGTGAGAGAGAGAGGGAGAGCGAAAGCAAATGAGAAGAAGACAGGGAGGGAGAATGAAACCGAGAGAGTGCGAGAGAGATGTGTAGAAACACCTCAGCTCTTGATGCCTGTGTAACTGCCAATGGATGACAAATGGCAGCGAGGAGATAAGAATGGCTAATGAGATGTAAATGGGCAAATGCCTTTTTGATAAGTAGGGAATGGGGGAGGGGTGCTCTGGAAGAGTATTACACATATGTCTCTGTATAACAGTTGTCTGACCAGCTTTGGAAGGAAGTACAATTTGCTGGAGAATCTGGTCTTAATCATAAAGGCGTCAAAAAGGGACGGTTTGGAGAAGTTCCATACAACAGTGCTGCGCAGTCAGGGCTGGTCTAGTCAAGTCAAGTCAGATTTATTTGTATAGCTTTTTACAACTGGTGTCGTCACAAAGCAGCTTTACATAATTAGTAATTAGTAAAAGACAGAAAAAAGAAATACCGTAAGACCCACAGTGAGCAGCCAACGGCGACAATGGCAAGGAGAAACTCCCTCAGAGCTGGAGGAAGAAACCTTGGGAGGAACCAAGACTCACAAGGGGGACCCGACCCATCCTCCTCTGATCAGAACTATTTATAGATTATTGATAAAAATGACCAAATAGTCTACCTAACGCTAACCGCACAAAAGACGGCTTGAAATGATGCTAGAATACTTTAAAAGACCAAAGTCTGACACTCACTGAGGATTTTGCAAAAAAGAAAGCATTTGGCCTAAGGTCCGCGAAATTTAGCTCTATGTAATTTGCACGCATCAAAAGTAGCAACAGCTCTAGCGCTTAGCATTGCGTTGCTACCGACAGGTTAGGTTAGCACACAGACGCTCCTATGGGAGTCCTGTTAGGAGTCCTAAAGAAGATCTTGGGGAGAGGTCGTCAACCAGCGGATTGACAACCTCTCTGATTAACCTTTCTCTCTCTCTCTGTCCACACACACTCACACATACTTGTAGGGGGCCAAGCACTTTCTGAACACGCTACAGTAATGTTGAGAAATTAAAGGCTTTTTGAGGTAAAACTAAATTCCCAACACGTTTGTTTACTTTTTGATGTTCAGTTCATAAACTTTCCTAAATATTACAGGTTTCTCTGTCTATCTATTATTTAGTTCTGTTTTGTACACTGAAAAATATCTGATCCACAAAAATGTGCATTAGTAGTTGAGTAAGCCACTGTTAACCTATATAGACAGGCCTTCTTTTGGTGGTTGGTGTGGCGCAACAGATAACACCACTACCTTCCAGTGAGCTACCACACCATGAGGGAGACTGGGGTTTGATTCCAGGTCTGGGTGACTGTGCTGAGCTACACCAATAAGAGTCCTTGGGCAAGACTCCGTAACACTACATTGGACCACCTCTGTAATATGTGTAACCTTGTAAGTCGCTCTGGATAAGAGCGTCAGCTTAAAGCCATAAATGTCTTTTTTTCTAATATGATTGTAGTTTAAAAAGAAGGCTTTCATTATTTGATTAGTCCATTTTCAGTCAATTTTAAAAGGAGTAGAACCGACAGCAGCTAAAGCCGAAAGAGGCTTCAAAATGTGGACATGACCCTGGTTAAATGAATGGAGACAGCAAGGTCTGTCCATTTTGCTGCTCCCCATGTTTGGTGCTGGAGAGTTAAGGCAGATATCCTGATCACCTTACACCAAAGGGTCAAGATGACAGGAGCACGCTGCAACTCTTTCAACAACTTTAGCACAGGATTTAATTCCAACATTGGAAATCAGCTCAAAACGTGCATTGGTGCAAGACTGGCATCAGAGTCTAGTTCCAGTCCTAATCATTTGACCACATTTGACCCTAATTAACCTGGTCAATGAGGTCAGGAACCTGTGAACATCAGAATGTCAGATCTTTTAAGTTAGGGTTAGAGAGGGTTGATCCACAGGAGTGAGCTGTAGAAGAACCAGGCATGGTTCCCTAAAATCCCTTCAATGGATGGTTGTTTATTAAAGAATCGTTTTTCTAATTGAGATGAGTATGAAGATCCCTTGAAGACTCCTCACATGGTAATTCTTCAATGATTAATTAATGATCCTCCATATGTATATATCTGTATGTATGGTTCTGGGAGTAGCCTTTATAGAACCAGAATTATTCATCAGGTTCTGATCCAGGAGGATTGCTGTGCTGTCCAGCATAGTTTGATGGTTCCTTTGTTTCTAACTCATCTATTGAACTTTATTAGCTAATGAATTCAATCAGGCATGAGTGAGAATGAGTGAACCACCAAACTCTGCTTGGTTCTGGCCAACCAGGACTAGAACTGATGAACCATTCATTACATTATGTAGGTTGTACACAATTGTGTACACCATCATGTACACAATGTAGATTGTTATAAGGATTTTCACACTCACACATTTTATGGATAATAATTCTTAATTAACCCCTTTAATTCCTGGGTTTACTCCTAATACTCCTAATGCTAAAACTATTGTGAATTATTAGGAAACGTATAGGAAGTGTATCTTGTGGAGTGCCACAGGGTTCAATTTTAGGGCCTTTGAAACTGATGTTTAATTAAATTCTGACAGTGGCAGTGAAGTGTGGGCATACATACAATGGCTTAAAGAACCATCCACTGTAAGGTTCTTTAGGGAGCCGAAAGTAGGTTTCACACCTTAGACACCATTTAGTAACCTTCGTTTTTAAGAGCGTTTGCTGTAGTTATTGGGGCCACACCTTCACACTCCTCTTATCATCATATCAGAGCTCTGAAGTGATTTCAACAGATGACCGCTCCTTCAGGTCAGGCAGGGCCATTCTCAAAAAACAGGGGCGGGCCCACAGTGACTTGGCAGTGTGTGCACCTCATTTAGTGAATGCATCTGGATTCCTCCCTCCCCACTACATCTAGCCATTCAACTTGCAACCACCCCAGGCCTTAAAGACATTGCTAGCGGGGAGACCAGCTCATCAATCTCTGGCAGGTCATTGATTGGCATTTCATTGGGCTAAGGCAGTGGAGCACCAGCTCTGATTGACACGGCGGGAGTCCCTGTCTGGGCACCGCCTCCACCGGCACAGTGGCCGCTCGGCTAATGAGGAGGGCCCCGTGCACTCACACGCAGACAATCCAACGGGTGGAGAGAGACGGAGCAGGGGGGTCGGGGAGCTGTGTTGTCAACAAGCAAACAAAGAATTGTGTGATTTGTAGGGTGACATGCCATGCTGCTTTGTGGCATCTTTGAAACAAGTATGGTAGATTCACATCAATAGCGAGGCTGCTGTCTCTAGTGTCATCTTGTGCCTCGTTCCCAAGAGAATACTTCAGTTTTTTTAACCAAAGGTATTGAGACTGTTTTAGCATTTTAGTCTCCTGCGCTGTGTACAGGGGAACTTTTGGAGCTGTTGATTGCACAGTAGTCGCTTTTATAGCCAAACGCACAAAATATGCTCCAATCTTCCACTCAGGAAAATTTAATTGATCTAGCCTAACGATGTCAGGTTATTACTGCAGTGTATTACTTCAAAGGGCGCACTTTCATATCATTCCAGTATGCCTTGATATGCATTCAGCGAGGCACGGGCTTAATTGACGGCTGCTAATTGCATATCCTCCTTTTGAATGGCTGAAAAATCATATTCATTGTGAGATAATCCATTTCAAGTGATTTGAACGATTTGAAAGAGCGGAAGTAGCATAATGGACTGACTGACTGCTGCCAGCAATCATGGTTTATTAAGTGAGCTGATGAAAAACGCACTGATAAGGACGACTGCGCCAGGAATACATAAGGTACAGTATCTGTGAATCCTCTCCATTATATTTGGACTATCTATACCCCATTAATCTCGATCATTTTAGTGATTGCCCCTAAAATCTATCTCAAAATGGACAGTATAATAACAATATTTCAGTGTGTAGTTGACAAACACACTTCAGAGATGGTCTACACACACACACACACACAAAATATTTGTGTGTGTGTGTGACATTTTTAAGTGAAACACAGTCTTGAATAAACCTTTTGTCCGGGCTAATAGAAAATGCATCAGCTTTTTGTTGGCTTCTATTACCAGTTGTCTGTGTCGCTTCTGTTACCAGTTGGCAGGTCTCTGTGATGTCAGGTGTGGTGCGCTACCCTCTCTGGAGCTGGAGGTTTGGCCTCCCGTCAACACTGTGGCTCTATCTGAGCCACAAGTGCATTACTAGTTCCTCTAGGTCTTCTTAATGAATCAACTGTGGCACGACCCATCAATACAAAGACGTTGACTAATGCGACGAGTGCAAACAAGCAGCTAGTGAATCTTTCCATTATTGAGTGTTCCCCCTAAGTAAACAAGCGAAACCGACGGCATGAGAGCCGCATGCAATTACTCCCTCATTGATTCAGGAATTCCATCGCGCTCTGGTGTTTTTCTGCATTTTAAGAGAAATACCATTGTTTAGTGCAGGGACATGATTTCACGTTACGGCTCACTTGCTAGTGAGAGCTAAGACAGCAACCTAAAGCAACCGCTTTTCCTGTGACATGCTACACTAATGATAGAATTGCCCAGCAGCAGATTTAGATATAGGTGACATGGGCAGTTGCCCAGTTCCAAAAATGTTGGATCAGCAATATTCATTATTCATGTCAATCATGTTGTTGAAGTGAGCGATTGGAGACAAAGGCTGCATGAGACCCCAAAACACTCAACCAACCACACCAGGAATGTTCTTAGGATGTACAGGAACACATTGGAAACAATGGCTGCATCCCAACTGTGTACCACATACCATATCCTACACTACATGTCCAAATGTTTGTAGACACCCCTTCTAATGAATGCATTCAGCTACTTTAAGTTGCACCCACTGCTGACACATGTCTAGTCCCTGTAGTGAAGTACTGCCAATAGAGTAGGACTCTCTGGAGCAGATAAACATATTGGAACCATGACTAATGCCATGCATAGGCTAGAGGGCTATTAAGCTCCCCCAGCATTGAGCTGTGGAGCAGTGGAAGATCTATGTCCTCTGGAATGATGGATGGTGGAGCTCCATCCAATACCTTTGGAATGAGTTGCGGAGTTGGGGTGGTGATCATCATCATCCAACATTCTGACCTTACTAACGGTCTTGTTGCTGGATGCAGCAATCAAATCCTCACCTCAATGTGCCTCCAAAATCTAATAAGAAACAAGTGAGCGAGTGAATGAGCAGGTGTCCCAATACTTTTGTCCATATAGCATATTCAGACTACATTTACAAGGATTTCACCTGCTAAGATGTCCTTTTTTGTGCAGTGTGTTGTTTCCAATCAGACCGTCGACCACACCTCAGCCTGTCGCAGACTTGGCTTTTTGCCATGTAAAATTCGAAAGCCCTTCGTTCTGAAACATTTTGTCGAATGACCCTGACACTAGTGTGCGATTATCATTTCAAAAGCACCTTTCAGACTGGCCTCTGACTCCTAGGAGCACGCCTCATGAATGCGAATGCTTTTGGTAGCACGTCTTGCTGAATAACATGCCCGGGAGGAATACAAAGACAGAGAGAGCGAGAAGTGCTAAAGGAAGCAGAACTGAATGACTTCTCCTCGCGAGCTGCGGGTGTGTGGCCGTGTGCGATTACCGGAGCTCCAGTCAGCCGTTTAGCCGCCTGGGCCCAGCGCGCTCTGACTGCTTCACACTCGTGGAGGAGGGAGGTGGCTTAATGAGCGCACGCCGGATGAGAATCAGCACCGGCAAATTGATTTTCCACCTTTATTAACGAGGGAATATTTAAACGTCTGAGAGTCAAGCCATGCTGCTCCTCGCTCTCATGGTGGAACGCAAAGAGCAAGCATGCGGTTGCGTTTAGCTTGCAGGCCAGGCGCAGTTTCCTGTGTGTTACTGGCGTCGGAGTGAGAGGAGGCTTGTTAGGAACACCAGGCAACACTCCTGAACACCTTGCTCTGCAGTTTTGTGGAGCGTCATGCCTCCTGCAGTGCAGAGTAAAGCACTCTGCTTGAACATAAGTCTGATCACAGGTTTCAGAAACGATTCTTTAGAGTGATGCCATGCTCTATAAGCAAAAAAGGGTCTGTATAGGACAGAAAAAAGGGTTCTTTGACTTGGGATTGTTGCAGAACCCTGCTATATAGGGCCATATTTTTAGATCGAACCACATTCGAGAGGTTTTACATCATTAAAGACTCAAAGAACTTCTATTTATGCATTTAAATGTTTCTTTGAGTTTCTGTGGGGGCCATGTCCACTCTCTACAGACAAGCCTCATCCTTATTTAGTCAATTTAACATGACAACATGTGTATTTACATTTAATAAACTATATTATATAAATAAGTTATATTTGCTCTTCAACATAGACACCACAGCTGACATCCTCTTCCTCCTTACACTGCTCCTGGCAGGCCTCTTTTCCATGGAAACAGGCAATGCATTTGAAGAGCCTATAACCATATGCCAGCTGATGCCAAGATAATGGTGATATGGATAGGTAGCATTTAATAAACAGATAGAAGGAGAGTAACCCGAGTCATATTAGTGTAAAATCCTGTAGTTTTGTATCCTGCAGTTTGTATTTATGGCAGTGGGGTAAAAGCGAAATACTCTCTGCACCTGTAGGGGGATCCCAGGAGGGACTGCTCATAGCAGAATGAGCGAGCAGGTGCTTAGCAGGGTGCGCTAACCCAGTCACATCTGTTGGTTAGCTGGGAGCAAGAAACCTAGACAAAAATCAGGTGAATGCAATATTGAGAAAATTAGCTAGCTAACCGAGCACAACGCTCCACAACCTGCATTATTATTATTATTATTGCATAATAGCTCAGCTACCTTTCACTGGTGTCCTTAAAACACCCTAAGAGGTTCCTTCAGTTTCGAAGAACTTAAGGTTATTTAACAGTGTATGCTTTCTGGGAAGGCTTTGCACTAGATACATGCTACCACATGAGGTAAACCGCATTAAGGTAAAGTCAGACACTGATATTAGATGCTAAGTTCTGGATCAGAACACATCCCAAAGGGTATTCGATAGTGCTCCACGATGCCAGAGAACATAATTCTACAGCAGTTCTAATGAACACCATACTGTGGGGATTTCACACTTTCCTTCAAGACATCTGGCGTTGAGCACGGTGTTCTTAAGCTCATGTGCGACTTCTCCAGAGTGTCGCATTTTATTTACCAGCGCTTTTGTATGGAGATTATACAAGATGTGTGTACAACTGCATGCTGGTGTTAACACTGTGTGTGTGTAGCTGAAATAACTGATTAGTTGAAGTGATACTTCTTTCGTACACATATTGTATTATTCTTTCTGAAAGAACAGTAAAACACCAATCAGCTCTTTAAAGAGAAAAATACTGTTGTCTTCCTTTAATGTTTACATCGACTCTTTGTTTGACTGAAGACAGTGGGGTGAGTGCCGGCTAAACGTATCGGCTCATTTCGCTCGGCTTCGGATCAATCGCGCTGATAATCTCAAGCTGGGAATGACATGAAGGCCTGCAGTGTGCGTTATGAGCCAACGAGCCGGGCCAGGAATAGATAGGGATAAGTGTTGTCATCATGGCCATTAGTGGAGCTGGACTCTAATTCAGCTGAGGTAATTCAGCAGACAATCAGCCTTGACCACTGGAGCTCTGCTGAATAACACCGCACTGCTGAGTCCTGCAATTCATTCGATAAGATCTTAACACTTCTACATATGCTGTTCAACTGCAGAGAACCAGAAAGTGGCTTCCTATAGCCAGGAAGGAATATCGCTGACTACTCATATTATATGCTTCAGACTAAAATGATTGGTTGTTGGGAGGTCAAACCGAGGTCAAATATATGACATAAATCTACAGTACTTTTTTAAATTGTTTAAAGCAGCATTATGCAAGAACTTGTATTTCTTGCTCCTGGGCTGCCCCTACAGCAAGGAAGTGGAATTTATGCTTTAAAGCATCCATTAAAAAGGACACATTTACATGCCTTTCTGGACAAGCTGAGGGATACAGAACTGTCACTGAAAGTGAAAGCCGTATGTGGACTAAGGTGGTAGGGTGGTATTCTTGCTAGGGTTGTGAGGGGTATTTCTGCTTCACCCGAATTCCATAGTGCAGTTAGCAGCGAGTCGAGCCCAGAATAGCAATGATATAGATTATTTTGAGATAAAACCTCTACATAATGTTGTTTTAAGACAGGACACTAAAACACAAATAATAAAGTGTGTGTGGCCGGCTTCTAACAAGCTCTCCGACCGCTAAATGTGATGCATCCATTAGGGCCAGCTGCACATCGCGCATAGAGGCCATGGTCCTGAAAGGGGCAAAGCTCATGTCTCTGAGCCCCAGTTTGCATGCTGATGCCCTCTGAATGTTTTCCACGGCTGTCAGACATTCAGAGAGCCGGCAGGACGCTTTCCAAATCTGTAAACAAAACAAATGCTGAGCGCAAATTAAGTGCATTAATCGGGCGGCCTGCAGCATGACGGCAAGCTTTCTCAGCTCGGAATAACCTCTCACAGTCACCGAGAGTGCTTTAAAAAGAGCCATTTTTAAAACAATACCAAAGTCATCTTCACAAGCCTAACAGTCTCGTGGTTAGTGATAGTCTGTAGGATACTGTAAACTCTAAATGTCTCTAATACAATGAAACCGTTCCTGTTCCAAACCTGGCTGGTGCGCCCTCAAGAGGTTGAGAATTCAGTTCTGCTGCGTCTGTAACCCTGCCTCAATTAATGATTACCTAGAGAGAAGTTTTCCTTTATAATGCAGCAGTTTGTGATGACCTTTCCAAATGTTGATGACCTGGTCACCGTTGTGACGTATGATGCAGAAAAGCCTCCCATTGGCTACTTTTCTAACCTGCCAGTTCCCCACTAAGCCCTGCCTTGTTGCCGACCCCCAAATGTGTATTTTTCAAATGGGCAGAGAGGGCGGGAAACCCACTAAAATTGGTGTGGATATATTCTTTAAAAATTCCTAAGTGGTTCATGGCTTGGACCAGAGGCAGGATATGCATTTTTAAGGAACCTTCGATTGAAGGTTATTAGAGGACCCATTCTTAAGGACGAAAGCCTTGAGAGCCAAAGAGCCAAAGTTCATTCCAGTGAAATAAATTCATAGTTAGATCCTAATATAGTAGCCTAAAGATCCTCTAGGAACCAACGCAAATGGGTTCTGTGAGGAACCACATTTCAGGTTCTCACAGTTTGACTTCTTGGAAGAGTCCCTAGGTTCAAGGAACTGCACATTTTTTACCACTTCAACAAGGAGTGGGGGGGGGGGGGGGTACTTTGGACTACTTTATTTTATTGTACAAGCTGATAATTATGCGACTGTAAAAATGTAACGCTAGCTATCATAACATTAACAATGTTGATTTTTATGCTAACGTTAATGCTATATAATTAATTCAATGAAAAATATGTTAATAATCACTTACATTACAGTTACTCTGTGATGCTTACACATTTTTGTGCATGCGGTTCTACAACCATCTTTGTAGCCAAGTGAAGCAATGCTAAAGCTCTATTGCTTTTGTCCAGCCTTTCAAACCTCAGCAACAAAGACAAAGAAGTCCTCAGCGGAGATGCAAGACACACCAGCAGTGCTAGCTATTCCTCCAAGCTACACACACTCAAGACCAGTGTGGAGAAATCTTGTACTAGCTCACATCCACTGCATCAACGGCGTGAACTGCGAAGAGGCCCGGCAGTAATTGATATTAATAGCGGAAGCATCATTATCCCCGCATTCACACACGTGTGTCTAGTTAGGGGGCTGCTTCTGTTGCACGCGTGGTCGCAGGCTATTTGAGCTAGAAGGAATCTAAACTCTCGGAGCAGGCCGAGCCCCCGTGAGGAGAGGGGATAATTAGCTTCACTTTTGTTTTCTGTTTCCTGATTAGACTCCAAAGTGCTGCTCTTCTCACTTTTGGAACTGTAGGGGGACTTGGGAGGAAATTAATCTTCCACATCGCAGGGTAAATACAGAACGATCATCTGAACCCGTGTTTAATTAATAGCAAAGCGAACATCAAGGGTAGTTAGGGACTAAAAATAGATGTTACGTTGTGTGCTCGCCTTGGAATTAAACATTAAATAGAAACTGTTGATCTTTTGATCACAATTTGTTATTATGATTTTCTTGCTGTTGCTGTTTCAAAAAAGGTGATATAGCCATATCATTACAACCACAGGGGTTTTTAGTTTAAGGGGGAAAGGCATATTGGGCCTTTGATGTCTTTGAGCTCAAAGGTTAATCGATTTACCAGTGAATGCTTTCTATTTATGTGCTGTTGCCAATGGCCTTATTGCTTATCATGTTGCATAAAAGCACAACACCGTCATGGCCTCTGTATGAAGCACATCATGTCAACAAGTCATGTCTCTTACTTTGCCACTCCTTGGACCTCCTCCACGCCTGGCAGCGTGCTCCGCCACGATTTGCTGAAAGTGCACACGGGCATGCTGACCTAATCCTCTCCGCTCCTAAAAGAAGTCCATTAGCTGCAGCGAGGCGGCTTCTCTTTTCAGATCTCCAAGAAAAACAATGATTACCTATTTGCCAGTGAATCCAGTGCCCCCTTTTTGCAGTTCTGCAGGGCCTGGAGTGTTCCTGGGAGCAGTAACTGCAGCCATGTTGAAGACAGTGCCCCTCCTACCGTATATGAGCCCATCTTTCCACCCTACATGTTCAGTACAATAACTAATTACTGTCTGTGTCACTCAAGAAATCCTACACTGATTAAGGACAAAAGTCATTACAAGCCTTCAGAAAGCTCCGTAAGAGCCCTGTTGTGACAACGATCCTTGAGAGAGAGATGGGACAGAATGGTGGTGCATTAATCTCATTGTCATGTCGAGGGATTGGAGGGGCATTCTTTGGAATACATTACCATTCAAACACGGAACTCGCCCACAAAGCGACAGAGAGCAACTGATAAATGAATGATTTCCCCCAAGCAAAGTGCGCCACAAAACCCAGAGAGTCGCATAATAGCTTTTTCCTGCGTTCCACAACACCGTGCTCACTCTTTTCCTAAGCCACCCGTGGTCGCCGCCCGCCTCGTGCTCCATTAAAGAGTCTGTAACAAAAGATTGTGCGAAAGACGGCCGGCTGCAGAACAGCAGTGCGTGCTTTTATGGGTTAAAAGTTAAGTGTGCTGCTTTTAGACGCGGTAACGCTCATGGTGACATTTGTAACAGTGACGTGAAAGAAGGCATTAAGTCCACATAATGAAGTGTGGTATTAGAACCGCCTCGTATTAGAGCCTTGCGAAAGCTAAAATATAGGTAAAAAAGATGTTAGTAGGCACCGCATGCACGTTAATGCCATTTCAGTGGCGTGTTGCAATGGCAACATAACGTGGGCGATTGCATACACATTCAAAGCTGGGTGGAAAAGGCTTCTGGCAGGCTGGATTTCTGCTGCACACCAGCCGTTTCACATGCATTGTGGTGAATTTCCAATTCCAATCAAATTCAAAAAACAGCTATTCTTAATCCACACTTCTCTTTTAATAATGTAATGTCTTAGTGGGATGTACCGTTTACATTTCTATATGTATATAACATAATCTAACAGTGCTGTAGATTTATATATCTTTATTTGGCCTGTGTGACAAGCTGTTTTTTAACTCCTTAAAAAGCCTCAGTGGCTCGTCGGTGGGCCAAAAGTGTTACTACAAACTTCTATTACCAGAGAATAGCTCCACCAGTTCGTACAGACGTCCCTGTAGTTACTGAGTAATATTTACTGTGTAATAAGCCTTGGAGTGTAAAGGGGTTAAACAAACTAGAACTAGACACTAGACAAGATTACTAGATTTTCACACTGTAGTTTACAAAAAAGCTCCAATTCCACTAGCTGATACATTGAACTTGGCCAGTGAAGCATCTGTCAGTGAAGCTAGTGGAATCTGAACAAGTTTAAGGGGACTTGAGCTCTGTTTGGGTTGGGTTAGATTATCAGGGGGGTGTAAAGACTCAGAACAGGATGAGTTAAAGATTGTCATTTAGTGATTAAAAATATATAGTTATATTAAGGTAATATATAATTTATACATTATATTAAGGTTCTCTTATAACTATGTGATTATTATATATTATTATTATTATTATTATTGTCATATACATTAGCTACTGGTGTGTATATACTGTTACAGATGGGTTTCAGCAAACCAGCACGTGTAGCAACTTCAGTTTGGACTCTTGTAATTGTAAAGTCTATCTCAGTAGCTAATCAACAGCCAATCCTTTCTTACGTGGGTATACGTGTGTAATGAGGGTAATTGTGTTTCTATGGCCTGCTCCTGATTTTCCTGTTACAGCTGTTGAGATACACTTGTGTAATTAATTACAGGAGTCAAAACTGAAGCTAAACACACGTGTAATTACACAAGCTGTACTACTGTAATCCACCTGTAACAGCGAGGACAGTGAGTAGGTACACTGTTGTTACATGGGTTGTAATTTTTTTGTAAGTAAATTACAGAGAAGCTCTTGTTAAGAGAGAGTTATGCTAGGGCCTCATATACATTCAGTCTCATCCGAACATGATTCTGAATCAGAATCAGAATCAGATTTATTGGCTAAGTATGTTTACACACGAGGGATTGCTGAAAAGCTGTTAGTGTCTCTCTAGTGTTAACAATATACAGCTACTATACATGGAATTTACAGACAATACACAATATACAGAGAACAGTAGTACACACAGTATATATAGACTACACCAGGACATTTCTATACAGTGTGCTTTACAGTGTTATTCACAGAACAGCAGTATGCAACACTATACAAATTAAATATTGTGTGCAGTAACTGTAGGGTATGAGTGATAAGAGTGTATCAGTAATATCTGTGGCCTGTAGCTGATGGTGGTGATCAGCTGTTGAGGAAGGTGATGGTCTGAGGGTAAAAACTGTTCTTGTGTCTTAGTGAACAGTCTTAGTGGAAATAGTTCTGTAAAGCTAAAAGCTTTCAAGTTCAAGGATGTCAAACCAAGGATAACGTTAAAAGACTTCTCTCTTGAACATTTGGAGATGAGTCTCTATATCCAATAGTAAACAACCTACTATTGTATTTAAACATAGAAGTATCTGCAAGTATAAGCTTATATATAGATTATAGCTTGGTTTTCTATGAATACTCTGTTACTATAGGTCATAATGGATTATAATAGCTGTATTTGGAAAACAGAGGGTCTGCAGGCTGGTATTGCCAGTTTTCAGTCGGATTCAACAGAGTAATCAATCAGTGCTTTCAATCTGTCAGCAACTGTGCTGGCAATTCAGTCACAAACATAAACAGAATATAATTGCAGAAATATATATATATATATATATATATATATATATATATATATATATATATACAAGGACGAAAGTATGGGGACACCTGCTCATTAATTAAGTAAATGTCTCTACTGTCCAGGGATGAAGGCAAGAGTGTTACTGAGGCTCAGGACATTGGAGAATCACCACCCTACTTCATTCCTAACTCCCCAACTTATCCAATTGAAAAGAGCACTCTCATTCCAGAGAACACAGTTCCTCCACTGCTCCACACACAGCTCAATGCTTGGCTTTATACCCCTCTAGCCAACACCTAGCATTAGGCATGGTGCCATTTTATGTCTATCTGCTCCACAGAGTCCTATTCTTTTGGTAGCACTTCTCCCACTAAAGAGACTACACAAGCCGTGTGTATGCATGCATTCATTAGACATTAAATGTATATATGTGGCATCAATAGGAATTGCATTGAAAATGCATTAAATAGCAGAATGTTTAATAATTCCCTGTGGTTTATTATTGTAATTAGCAGCAATAATATCAGCAATAATTAAAACCATCCCAGTGATGCCAGAGATATGTGACTTGAGCATTAACCAAAGATTTTTGGCATTTGTTGGCTAATTTAGACTGGCTCATAAATAATGCAGAAAGAACTTAATTTACTTGCCCACTCTGCCCCGCAGAATCCGACATCCAGTGACAGTAATGGGAGAGACGGAACAGCTCTATCAACAAGCTGCTTCCCAAAGCCCAGTCTCCACAGCTCAGTGCTGTGGAAGACACATTATTATTAAAGGGGCTGTCAGCTTCATTTGTTAAGCTGTTCATGATTTTTAGCTTTAGCTACAGACAGTGTCTTTACGAAAGTAGTGCTTTTTCTACTGAAATACGTCTGTGTTTGTATTTGAGATCGGCGGGACCTCACTGGAAGACGCTAATGCCAACCCCGCCAGAATGAGGCCTGATTTACCTACCCCCTCACGTACCAACCTCTGTTTAGTTGCGGCTGGCTGAAAATGTGTACTTTGTGTACTCACGAAAGGTCAGTTCCACAATTTCACACTAGCGAAACTGGGATTTGGTAACAGTTTGTTGATCAAGCTGTTCCTTCTGTCTCTCTCTCTCTCGCTCTGCTGGGATTGGACGTCTGAGGATGCCGGATGGGATGTGCAAAGTAAATACGGTTCTTTCTGCATAATTATTTGACTAGTCCGACTGAACCACACAACGCTGAGTTTGCTTTAAGGATTTGGTATCCACTTAGCTACAGCGCTATAGCAGATGCTGCAGATAACAGTGGACACCTACACTCACCAAAATGGTTAGTGTGGTAGCCTGCTGTTGTGGGGTTGTTTCTGTTGCCATGGCTACAACACTGCCAATCACTGTGTGGAGAGAGACAACCGATTAGCCATAGCATTAATACTACTGACAGGTGAAGTGAAAAACAATGATTATCTTCATCTTCAGTGGTGTCATCTGTCAAGGGGTGGATATAATAGGCAGCAAGTGAACAGTCAGATGATGTTGGTGTTAAAAGCAGGGCAAATGGGCAAGCATAAGGATCTGAGACACTTTGACAAGAACCAAACTAGACGACTGGGTCAGAACATCTCCAAAACATCAGATATGTCTTGTGGGGTTGTTTATGTAGTGGTCAGTACCTTCTAAAAGTGCTCCAAGGAAGGACAACTGTTCAAAATGCAACAGGGTCATGGGTGCCTGAGGCTAATTGATGCAGCATGAAGGCCCCACTTCTCAACTTATAGATCTTAAAGGATCTGCTGCTAACTTCTTGGTGCCAGATACCACAGCAGGACACCTTTAGAGGTCTTTAGAGTCCATACCCCTGGTCAGCTCTGTTATTGCAGCACAAGAGGAACCTACTTAATAGTGGCTGATTGTGTCATGTGTTGCTGTGTTTCCTGAGGTTAAGAAGTGCTATTAGGTATAACTCTGAACAGTTGTGGGTCAGGTACTAGATGACCCAACTGGGCGCTTTTTTAAATCCGAAGACGAGGACACATCTAGGGAAAAATAGGCTTAATGATTTCCTATGGAAAATCTAATGTGTGGGACAACCTAATTGTCTGTTATCCAACAGAGGAACCACCGAAGTGCAACATCTCCAACACTGTTGTTTCCTTCACAGTTCTGGAACCTCTTAACGCTTAAAGCATAAACAGATTAAACGAAATAAGTCTGCGGCTCCTTTAAACATGGGGACACAAAACCAATGCATGACTGAATCAAAGTCATTAGGGAATGCGGTCAGGCCAACACTGGAGGTTACATGCTGCTTCTGTGTCATGACGAGCCATGTGGTCAACCATCTGACGAGCTGCAAGAGTGTGTTACACTTAGCATAGCTGCGACTGGACTATTGGATGATATTCCTCTGCACCTTCAGATTGATAGGAAATTACAGGAAGGCCAGAGGCGGGTTTACTGTTAATATTGAGTGTGGTGTGTGGCAAAGGAAGCATGCAGTCACTGCAGGTGCTGGCAAGGCTGCTCTTTTTAGTCACATTTATTCTCATGTGAACTGAAGGCTGTTTTAATCTCTTATAACAACAATAAACCTCAATACAAATTTCCTAGCTCTCTCCCTCTCCCTCCCCACCCTCTCTCTCCCTTTTTCTCTAATTGTAATCAAATGAAAGCAATTAAGAAAAGCACTGGAAACCATTTTCTAAATGTTTTCTTCAGGTCAGTCATGCGTTTATACATCGCTGAACACCAAATGGCTTCGCAGCAGTGGCAATATTGACCCAAAAGTCATTGGAACTGTTCAAGGTTTCACACACCATCCATACACCAATAAATACTGAACACTAGGATGACCGTATTTAGTTTTTTAGAAAAGAGGATGTGGAGAACACTCTGTCATCTAACGGGGTTGGGATGGTCTAGCCATAGGGCCATGGCAACGCGTAGGACCACGGCAACGTGTGTGTGTGTGTGAGGGTGGGATGAAGTTAAATAGATCTAAAATAATGCAATGAATAAATAAATACACAGTACGGACAAAAGTATTGGGACACCTGCTCATTTTTAAAGAGCTTATCCTGCTTTTGTTGGAGTAACTGTTTCTTCTGTCCTGGAAAAGGCTTTCTCTTGTAGCATTGCTGAGATGATTTGATTGCAGTCAGTGTCTAGAACGCTACTGAGGTTAGGGTGTTTGATGAGGATCAGCTCCCACCTCATCCCCAACTCTCCAAACCTAAAAGTACTGGATGGAGCTCCACCATCCATCATTCCAGAGAACACAGCTCTTCCACTGCTCCACAGCTCAATGCTAGGGGGCTTTATACCCCTCTAGCCCATGATTGGCATTAGGCATGGTGCCAGTAGGTTCATGTCTAATTATCTACAATGGAGAGCCCTATTCTATTGGCATTATGTCTCTACAGGGACTAGACAAGCTGTGTGTGTGTAAATTTGCACATCTGTGCCAGTAATGGGTGCAACTTTAGTAGCTTCATTAGAAGGAGAGTCCACATACATTTGGACGTATAGTGTAGCCTTAGTAGCCTACATGATTATGTAGACATCTTATTGAGACAGAGACAGAGTTTTGGAAAGGGATAACTTAAAAGGTTAAAACTTAAAGGGCCTTTTAATCTTGATTTGATCTATGTTTGTTTACATTTCCTGTTTTCATAGTTTATGGTCATATAGGAAATTAATATGAAATCCTGGATGTTTGGGGACATTTTAGAAATCCCAGCCAGACCCAATTTTTCAGATCCTAAAAAAGGTTGTTGCTGTCCTGCAAAAAACATGTTAATATATCCGTTTGCTATTTTCAATTTATGACATAATGTGAATGTGACAGTTGTTCTTTACATTTTGTCAGAAATTCATGATGAATGGACCAATAGAAATGCTCTAAAATGACCCACTAACCTCCATTTGAAGTTAAGAAAGTTTTTTCTTTCTTCTGTAAATTTGGAGATACAAGGTTTTTTGTCTGACAGCGATGATATGATCACCCTATTGAGCACCTAGGGAGTAAACGTGGAAATGTGCTTTCCATTAGACAATGTTATTTTTCCTCAATATGAAGTGGATGCACGTCTAATGAAACAGAACATGCCGCTCGAGGTTTCGGAGGTGGCGAACTGCAAAAAGCCAAGTGAAGCAATCAATTTTAACATATGGTGATATATCCTCTATAATGCATCACCATTACGCTGATGCGACAACCCCCCGAAGACCAATTAGGCCACACAGAGCCTGGTGCCAAACCTTATCGGTATTTGTGAAGCCGATTACCCTCCCATGAAACATTGCTCATCTTACTTACTGGAGCCGGCTATTAGAACGTACAACTATCATGCAGAAACAATGTCAGCTCTCATTTCCAATAATAATCCCTCACCTCTAACAGATGGACGTAAACGACTGTGAGCCAGGGCGCAGGGCTTAATGAACTGAGCTATGTGTCCATAATGTAGCATTTCATATTGATCATACTCGCTGCATTTTCACTAATAACTGACAGCTAATAACTGATGTTGTTGTCCAATTATAACAGGAGCCTCAAACCTTATGTTTCAAATCAAATACTGATTGACTGGACGTGGGGGATGTCATAGTGGCATATTGTGAGTGTTATGTCAGGCCATAATCCTATTAGATATCCCTCTTCTTGCAAATACCCGACGCTAGTGCACACATTGCTTGTTATATAAAACTGACACTGTATATAACAAACCACAAACATGGACTCTTCCCAGTCCCCTGTTCTGTAATCAGCAGATTTGCATATCATTACTACAAAATTTGAATCTGGCTGTTGTTCAGTTTCTTGATAAATGGACCAATGGAAATGTTCCAGAAGGACAAGATTTTTACAATAACAGTAACAATATACAGTATATGTAATAAGCTTCCCAGACAAAATATATTAGCCACCTTGCATGTTTAAGATGGTAGCAATTTCAGACTCCTGCAGATGGTGCTGCACAAGGATAATCGGGCTATAAATATCTGCGGGGGGTGAGTGACGGGACTCATAGATTGAGAAGAGGTGGTACAGTGCAGTGAGTGTCTCAATGGAGGTGTGGAAAATGGGTTGTAAGCAGATGTTAATGATTGGTTAAAAGAAGTGATTGCATTTGGGTGTGTCCAAAGGCCACAGTGTGAAGGAAGTAGCTGAATCTGCAGGTGTATGGAAGCTTACGGTCATACGGGTCTACCAGCAGTGGCAGAAATCCCACCAGTCTACAGTCTACTTCTCATAATTCTCGTCATTCTTTAGCAGAAGTGAGCAAAGGCCTCCTGTGTGCCGCTTTGCTCCATGTGCTGATGATCTGCAGTTCCCTGAGGAGTGTTTTTTTTTCAGAACTTGGTGGTGAAGAACCTGAGCTGACTTCTAGAAGCACTTCTTGCCTGGAAGCGATGCGATTTCTATATACAAGCTGTGAAATGCCGGTTGTTCTTGTCTGTCAGTTAGACTAGATTTCTGCCACTGCTGGTAGACCCGTATGACCATACACTTCCATGCACCTGCAAATTCAGCTACTTCCTTCACACTATGGACGCCCAAATACAATCACTCCTTTTAGCCAATCATTTAGCCAACATATGCTTTGTGACCCATTTCCCACACATCCAACGAGACACTCACTGCACTGTACTGTACCTTCTGTACCACTGTATCTTCTCAATCTAGGAATCCTTTCACACATCCCACAGGTATTTATAGCCCCATCATCCTGATGTAGCGCCATTTGCAGGAGCTTGAAGTTAATATCACCTTAAATTGAGCTTATATTTATTTAGAATAATTTGATATAATGTAACATGTACACAATACACTGGCAGTCATATACTGATGTCTGGGTGCGTTTGAAGGGCTCCTGGTAGATAACTACCAAAATGACTTAATATGACAACAAGAAAATTCAGAATGCCACACCGCTCATCATTCAGGTGATGCCATGGTCAATATAATCACTAGCAGAAAAATCCAACCACTATCGGAGGACTCTGGACAGCTGTGAAGAATGTGTGGGATGTGCTTTTCTTTTTTTCAGCCATGTTAATGCCATTGTTTAAAAAGGTCAGATGTTTTTTGAATCTTATCTCTTCCAGTGAAGCTCGTGTTCAGACAAATCTTGAGTGGATTTGATGTAGCCATCTGAGGCTTGTACAAAAGCTCATGGAGTCTGTGCTGCTCATATGCGAGCTGTCGTTAAGGCAAAGGGGAGGGCGAAAAGAATCTACTGTTTATCATTTTTAATGAAAAGCTTTGAATGCTCTCAGACTGCTGAAGCTCACTGTATTCATACAGAGCTTTCACGTCAATACAGGGGAGCTGTGCATAATACCCATGGCACATCTTTAATATTAGATATAAGCTCTGATTGACCAGTTTAGCTTTTGACCAGCATAACATGTGTTTTGGTTTTAATCCTGATGCTTTAGGTGGTCTACCAGCATGATTAATTTCACTAAGATCACCATGCTGGTTAAACAGCATGACCAGCTCGATAACCAGCTTGGTCATTTTGGTCATGCTGATGGACCTGCTAATCTATCAAACCTAAGCAAAAACATATGCAATTCTGGCCAAGAGCTATGCTGGTCAGCCATCTTAACCAGCTTGCATTGGTCGATTAGCATGGCTAGCTAGTCAACCATATGCCAAGCTAGACCAGCTGGTCGAGAGCTGGTTGACAAGCTGAATTGCTTACCAGCAAAGGGTGCATTTTCACATGGATAACAAGCTTCTTAACCACCCTGACCATCTGAAACCAGCTAGAAACCTGCAATAGCTGGCCTTGAGCTGGAATTTTCTTAGTAGGGCTGTGTAGTTGGTATGCGGTAAGGGCCAGAAATCGTAGGCTCCTGGGAAAATGATTAAATTATTGAATTTAAAAGGCAGTTTAATTAGGCAGTAAGGGTTAGTTTCCCAGACAGGGATTAAGGCTAGTCCTGGACTACACAGCATGGTGAATGAAGATTCCCCATTGAAAGGGCAAGGTAGTCCAGGAGTAGGCTTAATCCCTGTCTGGGAAACTGACCATATGTGTTCATTTGCTCATACAAACACTAATATTAGAATCTATGCAAAGAATACTCATAGAATGATTAATGAAAATGTTCCAATCTCTACTTAGGGAAGCCATTATTAACTCTAGTTATTATTTTATACCTGGTTTGGTTAATCAGCGCTTTATTAAGTTAACCCCTTAATGCAGAAAGGCTTATTACACACTAAGGTGTATTACTCAGTACCTACAAGGATTTCTGTATAACCTGGTGGGGCTATTCTTTGATAATAGAAGTTTCTAATAACACTTTCGGCCCACCAGCGAACCATAGGTGTTTTAAGGAGTGGAATTCAGAAGTCTGGAATCAAACCTGAGTTCTTCTAACCAGCTCAAAACATATCAAATACATTTTATTGAAATGTGACCTTTTACTGTATTCATGCCTGTATTTTCTAATTGTATTCTTATTGTCAAAAACACACTTTGGCTACATTCCCATTCCCAGACTCAAAGCTGATTTTTAGCCTCATTGTGATGCAGATCCAATTTTTTAAGGCTGTGTGGACATGTCAAATCCGATCCTTTCAGATAAGATTTGGGTCACTTTCATACGTGGTTTTGATACGCATGCATCACATACATCAATGTGAATGGTCAGATTAGATTTCATGCATCTTATGGCCTGTATGCATGCGCTTAGTGCTGTCGTCGTCAGCCAGCACCAGCAGGACTGTAAAACAGAGTAGTTATAAATGAGAAGAGCAGCAACTGGTTAGAATATGAATAGGAGTTCTCGTAGTCCTGAACACAGCGTCTGTTTACAGATAAAGTTCCGCCCTACAGCAAAATGCTGTGAATGAAGGCGGGTCAACGTGCTAGTAGGGAACAAACCCAGTAGCCAAATCATTAAAGTATATTATATTCCCGTTTATCTCAAAGCAGGAATCTGACCCTTAGTTTCCAGTGTTTTGGTCTCTCCCCACTCATAGAAACAGGAGCCTGGAAACAACTGCACAGCAGCCTGGCAAAGATGGCCACAGAGTGAACAGACTTGCCTATAAGGAGAGGAACAGCAACGTGCATGCGTGTTGTTTCAGGGACAGATTCGTTCACATTCCAGAAAGATACAGCTCACTTACATTTACCAACGTCAACCACCAAATCTGATCTGAGCAAAAAATGAGGCTTGCCTTGTGAATGAAACGTGTATAAGTGTTTTTAAAAGTGAATTTAACATGAAAAGTAGATACTTTTGGCATTAAAATGTGTGGCAACTTATATATATATATATATATATATATATATATATATATATATATATATATATATATTTGCATTGTAATTATGCAAAATATGTTTAAATACAAGTTAAATGCATTAAGTTGTGTGTTGATATGCTTTTTTAGACAACTTAAGCAAACATAATAAGATTTAATTATGGATTTTTGAAAAAATATTGTTAGTACATTATAATAATATAAAAAAAGTATATTATAAACATACATATTGCATACACTTCCATGACACTTTATTTAAGCTATCTTCCAACTAAACTACTACTAAACTAAATGTGCTTTAAATTGTATTTTATCTCCTCTAGCACCCTTTTTAATAACTGACATAAATAATTACTATCTCCATTAAAGCTGATGGCATTACTGTGCATTAGTGCATAAGCAGTAATTGCAGAATTCAGGTCCTTAAAACTGCTCTCAGCAGCAGAGAAAGTGGTAACTTGCTCTTATAGCCTTTGACATTGAGGCCAGACAGCTACAAATCATTACTTATTTTACTTTAAACTTTCAGAAATGAAAATTATTATAAATGAAAATAACACTTTTTAAAGAATACACTTCAGTTGACATTGGCAATATTTTAGCGTGTTTAGTGGTGCATGTATTCTTGCTGAACTGAACTAAGCATAATTGAAACTGTAGTATTTTTTAATAGAAATTTTATAGAAATATTTTGAATTTTTAATTGTATTTTAAGATTTGAGAATAAGGTTTGAGTCACTTTCATATGTGGTTCTGATACGTGTGCATCACATACATCAATGTGAATGGTCAGATTGGATTACTTATGGCTTTATGGAAATTTTATGGAAATATTTTGAATTTTTTATTGTATTTTAATAAAGTATATAAATATATAATGTACTTTTTTTCCTAGTTTGAATATATTTTTGTTTACAGAGGGGTTGGAATGTAAATGAAGACTTTCTGCTGGGATAAATGGTTTAAACTATTTATACAGAGCTCTATACCAAGACGTAAATTGCTTGTACATCATGAAGGCAACAATAATTAATATATATAATAATAACAATAAAAACAACAATAAAAAAATATATATATATATTCAGATTTTCTGATTTTAATAATAAAAACAAAGACCGTTTATGTAAAATGAAAATGCATCATGCCTAAATTGGTTCAATTCAGGGTTTTTTTTTTTTGTACGGAACAAATCTGAGCCGCTCCGTCAGCCCTTGCCGACAAAATCAGGCATGGGGCGCAGAGCTTCTCACGGCTGATGGTAGATTTCATGCTTTGCTATTTTTAGACTAAGCGTTGTTTGGGGGTTGTTGTGTTTTTCTCAGGTTTGTCTGTTTTGCAGGACCGGCAGTGTGAGCTCTCTCTCTCTGTCTCTCTCTGTGCCTGTGTCTCTCTCTGGGGGGAAACTAGCAGTGTGGCTCCTTGCTTCTGTACCTTCAGGTCAAACAGAGAGACTGACTCACTCAGTTGTGAAATCAAGTTTACGGAGATCTCCTCAGTTTTAGCCCTCCGCCTCCTATCTCAGCCAGGCCGCCACGTTGGAAAAAATAAATAAAGGAAAAGTGACGGCGCTGAAGTCGACCCTGGCTTCCGCCGTAATCTCCGAACCATCTTCCGCTGAGCTGATCCCCACAGCGCCGGGGCTACATTATCTTACCCGAGCGACAGCACTGTGTCACTCTCGCTGTTCCTGCACCTCCTCTCTTGTTAAAGTCAGGTTAATTATGTCATCTAAATATTTTCTGAGGTACTTTGTGCGCTGAGCCATGTACAAACTGTCTCCTTTAGCCCCTGTCACTGTGAGTGGTGTGGGTGGGCTGTGCAGAACCCTCCCCGCGGTGCTGTCTGAAAGGGGTCATATCCTGAGGTGAGTTCGCACGTCTGAGTGCGCCTACCTACAGCATTATAGAGCTCTTCATAAATGTGCAGGAGTGGAGCAGCCAGAGGCAGCCACTGGAGACAAGACTGTCAGTTCTCTCAGAAGCCAGATTTTATCCTTCAGGGCCCACAATAACTCACACACTTGTGGCATTCAGTGCTCTGACCCCTTTTGTTTGACTCCCACGGCAAGGAATTCAAGGTTCTTGCTGTTTGACGTGCAAAACTTATGTTCCTGGTAGACGTGTGCCGATATTCAATGATGCGGACCATGATATGAATACCGTGGACGCCTCCGAAGACTGTATTTTAGTCGAACTTTGCTTTATGAGATGTTTGTACAGCTGTTTTAGTGTGCTGTTGCTCTGAACACCTTTACAGCTCCCGGTAAAGGTCGCAGTGCTGTCCTTTCACACTCTGTGTGCTCTCTAGAGTAGTGAGGGTCTAACACCTGGCCAGAAAACAAACTAACAAACAAAAAATTGAGGGGAAACCAAAGTCATGATGGCCATTAAGTACCCTCCTGGTGCTGTTGTATATAAAGAGCCATCAGGAAAAAAAAATCAACACATATTGCTGCTAAAAATTCACACCATCTTTATATTATAATGTAAGAGGAGACTGGAGGAGAGGAGGAGAACTGTACGATGGGCTTTGGGTGGCTTCTGCTTTGAGCTAGATCAGAAGACCCCCTCTAAAAACTGGAGCTAGAACTAAAAGATATGGCAGAGCTCACTGGATGAACAATGCAGAGATGGAATTCATGCTCACATGGGTGGAACATGGGTTAGGCAGGTTCCAGGTGGGCATGTACATGTGTTGTTCCTGGGGCCCAGTTGGTCTTCTTAAGTGTGCTCCACCATTACAGCCCATCCTAACCCCACATGGGTTGCACCTAGGCCCAATGTGCAGTGTGCAACCCAAATGGGGCCCATGTTTAACCCCTCCTGGTCAAATCACTGACCATGGTGGGTATCCACATATGGGGCCAACATGGTACTTGTTGACATAACTTTCTGGCTCCCAGTTGTGCTACCCATACAGGCCCCACGTGGGCATTTAATCTGGGTGAGAAGAGGAGGGGCTAGAGAGCAGATAAACATGATAAACATGAACCTATTGGCACCATGCCTAATGCCAGGCGTTGGCTAGAGGGTTATTAAGCCCATCAGCATTGAGCTGTGGAGCAGAGGAAGAACTGTGTTCTCTGGAATGATGGACGGTGGAGCTCCGTCCAGTACTTTTGGGATGAGTTGGAGAGTTAGGGATGATGTGGTGATAGAGCAGGATAAACTCTTTTTTAATGCCCTTGATTTTAGAAGAGACAATGAATGAGCAGGTGTCCCAATACTTTTGTCCACATAGTGAGACTAGACACATGCCTAGTTTAAGATCATGCATCTAAGATAATGTTTTTTTCTTCAGAAGCCATACATTTATACAAAATGGGCATGTTTCTCCACATTCACTAATAGTTTTTGTTAAGCTGCATATTTCGAAAGATCCTCACATTACCAAATGAATAAATGGTGTCTATACATTTATCTGTTTTCTGAGCTTCCAGCATTGCATGACGCAGGAAACTATTGTCTTGGTAGCAATTGCTCAGCAACGATGTAAAATAATTAGTATCCTCCCTTTGTTGTCTACGGCTTTGATGTTTCTCATATAAAAAGGCCCATATTGTACATTGTATAATAGCGGCATGCTGGATTTCCATGTCAGCAGATGAGTAGCTCACTGGAGAAGTCAGTAGAGCTTCATTGGCGTTGTTTTTGCTCTCCATTGTTGGGTCTTGTCAAGACTTCCTGGTGTACAAATAGATGGGCGCAGAGTAACAGTAACAGACAGTGGAAACTGATTGTCGGTTAACTCTGAGCAAACAGTCTCTTTCAAGTCCTCCTCGTCTGGAACGAGGCTTTATTTATTCAGTGGAAATGAGCGGAATTGTTGAAATGCAAATGCCTGACCAGAGCAATTAGATGCCTAAGATACAGCGTGTTGGCAGCACAGATGCTGAAAATGATGGAGATGGTGAACCAGTTTAGATTCAGTGTTAGATTCAGCAAATCTTTGGAATTACAGCTGATATTTAGCATTTTTGGGTGGTTTGCCTGGACACTGCTCCTGAAGCTGTGTTGTTCTAACCAGCTCAAAAATAATATTATGCACTGGTCAGCAGATAAAGTGAAAAACATTTATTATCTCCATCTACAGTGGCTTCATCTGTCAAGGGGTAAGTACATTAGGCAGCAAGTGAACAGTCAGTTTTTGAAGGTTTGAAAGGAGCAAGAAAAATGATCAAGCTGGTCAATCTGAGACACTTTGACAAGAGTCAATGGATGATGCTCAAGGCCACTGGGTCAGAACATCTCCAAAACATCAGGTAGGTCTTGTGGGGTTTTCGCCGGTATGCAGTGGTCAGTACCTACAAAACAAGTCCAAGAAAGGACAACCAGTGAACCAGCGACAGGGTCAAGGACACATAAAGCTCATTGATGTAGTCCATGTAGGCCCCACCTCACAACTTACAGGACTTGTGGAGTCCATGCCTTGAATCTGTCTTGTCAGATCTGTTGTGGTTTCACAAAGGGGTCCTATTCAATTTCAGATAGGTGGTATTAATGTTATGGCTGATTGGTGTATCTTGGTGTTCTTATTCTGCTTTTTATGAATGTAAAAATAAGTTGGCAGGTGATAAATAATGATAGTGGCAGTGGGTGCTGTGGGAAACTGCTTGTCGGTTAACTCTGCTTGTCTATTAACTGTTAATGGTCTCTTTCAAGTCCTCCTCGTCTGGAACGAGGCTTTATTTATTCAGTGGAAATGAGCAGAATTGTTGAAATGCAAATGCCTGACCAGAGCAATTAGAAGCCTAAGATACAGCGTGTGGACAGCACAGATGCTGAAAATGATGGAGATGGTGAACCATTGGAGGAGGAGGATTTCAGTAAATCTTTGGAATTACAGTTATTTATCACATCACAGTGGTTTGCCTGGACCTGCTTGTTCCACAGAAGCAAGCTGATTTCATCAGCAGTGATCAGTGGTAAGCTACAGATGGCTTGGTGGCAAGAGAGGACCTCCCACAACCCATATCTCATTTCTAAACATTTTCTTTTTGCTTTTTTATAAACAAAAATATTTCTAAGAGGCTCTGAATGGTCCATAGGTGATACCATAATGAGCTGAGAATCGGAGGTCATGCTGCTTGCCATCAGCAGCCGGAGTCAGAGAGAGCACAATTGGCTTTGCTCTCTTATGGGTGATGGGTTGATGGCACTTCTTTCCCATATCCCTCATAGTAATATGTTGGTCAGCATAGGTGTCAGTTAGCTGTTGTATCTGAGCTGGGGAGCCGTGCTGCCTGCATCAGCGGCAGTTGGAAAAGAGGCGATGGCTGGCTTTGCATGTGTCAGAGGAGATATGTGCTAGCCCTCACCCTTCTTGTTTTGGGGCACTGCTAGTGATAGTGAACTCTCACATGTTGGTTGGGTAATCGGCCTTCCAATTTGGGTAGAAAATGTGGTAAAAAAAGAACGTAGACATCTAGGCTTTTCTTATCTGTTGGAGCAAACTGTAAACACATCAAAGTTGTATGATACATAATGCATGAACTCCATCGATAGAGCAAGATGTGAAAGGCTGTAGGGATGCAGAGCTCTATGCTCTTCTATACAATCTTAAATTCTGACGTAGGAACCGAGTCAAGTGCATGGAAGTTTGCGGTATATATAACCAGCTACACATGGGTGTTGACCTGCTTCGTACTGCAAAACAGTTGAAGCAGCATTCCTAACTTTGCTGTAATTAATCATTGAGGTCTATATCATTCTTAGGGGAGGTCTGTTGTTAACAGACTGTTGTTTATATGTAGGACAAGCCACACTGCCAATTAACATTTTCCTTATCAATATTGATGAATGGGGATCGATGCGAGCTGTCTGTGCAGCACACATCCCAGTAAATCCCCCCTATACACCCACCACCCCCTATTGAAGGAGCAAGGCAAGACTCAGATTGGAGATAAGAGAACTCTGGATATACTCAGAGCTTCAATAGAGACATGTCTCTGAAGACATGCGCTGGCAAGCAAAGTCTCTTTTTTGTCCTTTTTGGGGAATTTTTTTTTTTAGTAGTCATGTCAAAAGCAAAGTGGACCACAGCAGAGCTATTTTGGTCCCTGGTTGCCACGTGGGCCCCTGTGCACTTGTCAGCAGCTGAGCGGACGCCGTCAAAGAGCGGAGTAGAGGCAGGGAGGAAGGCAGGGAGAGGCAGGAGGAGGCAGTGTTCGTGGTCAGTGCGCTGGTGAGTGAAGCGCTCCTCAGGACCATATGGGGCCTGCAGCTTCTCATGGGCCTGCTCACCCTCCTCCTGACAGGCTTACATCACATGTAGGTCAGAGGCTTGAGATGAGTGTCTGAGTGAGAGAGAGATATAGAGATAGAGAGAGAATGAGAGACAGATAAGGCTTGGGCAAGATGCTTTATTTATGAGCCTTATTTGACACTATCTATATTTTCACTGTACTGATCGGAACCTAAGATTATTATTTAAAGCCATGTCTCTCAGCAAGAAGAGAGTTTTTACTGCAGAAGCTCCAGATCCCATTAGAACAGATGCAGGTTAACATAAATACAGTAAAAAAAAGAGCAAGAGCTTCTCATTTTGAGGAAAGTAGTTGAGATCTTGTGAGCTAGTCTGAAGAACAATGCTTTCAGGGTCCAGGTTTCACCTGGACGCCCACAGCCAGAGCATGGATGTGTTCAATTCCATCACCAGCTCACCTGATTTACCACCAAACCAGGTGTTGGATGATCCTTTGAATGTTGGATTTACCAGCAGGTATGGTCCAAATGACATATGAGGCTCATTATGACTGATATATATATATCACTATATTATATAGCCTATCCCATGCTTTCATTACCCGTGTCTTTAAAGCAGCTCACTAGGGCTTAATTGTTTTTATTTGCTACCCGCAGGGGCTGGTTCCTTAATTAATTAAACTCTGATCCGCAACATGCTTTACTCCCTACGAAGGAAAGCGATATGAAAGCTAGCCATGTGCTTCGGATACCCATTTAGCGTCGGTCTTGTGTTTACAGGACACAGTCGGAGGCCTCCTCGCTCCCCTCAAGGCCTGGTGGTGCAGGAGAGGGGGGCCAGAGGTAGCGTAGGCCAGGGCAGCTGCGAGATCGACCCTGCCAAGGACGCTGCGCTTCCCAGGCCTGCTCGGTGCCATTAAATGGGTCATTGAACAGCTAAATGGAATCATTATAACGAGTAATTAAAAGAATAGCGCCCAAGAACTGCGAAAGCGCTCCTCTGGCCGCCTCTGGGTTCCGCCGCCTTTGGGGCCTCGTAGGCTCTCTCTGGTCGCATGACAGCTGCTGTAGGCACTTTCACTATCACTTCTTTCACTGGCATGCAAATCGCATCTTTACCAGCTAATTAACCAGCATTATTGAGGCTGTTCGCGTTAGTTGAAATTCTGATGGAGCTTCAGATTTGCCTTGGGGAAACTAATTTGTTGTGCAAGTCGAACTTCTGAAGGCACTTGTTGGTTTTTCTTCTCGGATGTGGCTCTCGGAAGAACTGGGGATGAGTGGAGCTGAACAGTAGCTTTCAGAGAGGTGACACTCATGCTGGATGAGAAGATTAGAGGTCTTTTGCAGAATAATCTAGAATCTCAGGTTCTACTTGGACGCCGTACAGGCTCTTCTAATCTGAAGTAGATCATATTCATAGACCTGCAAAGATCTGCCTGCAAGAAGTTGTTTTCTTCATAAAAATCACCTCTCTAGTGGAGCAATGCAAGCATGTAGAGTTTGTTTGACACACGCTGCTGACCTAATAATCTTTTAGGAACAGTTCCTATCCTCCAAATCCCTTTCTTATCTTCCAGAACTGATCTTAGCACAGCTTATAAGAGCAACTTCCACATACAACCAACAAGATATCCATCAACGTGAAAGGCATTAAGATGATAGATGATAAGTGGGTGACAACACTGAGATTCTCTGATCTGCATACTGATAGCTTCATATTTCCACAAGGGCATATTTGTGTGTGTTTGTGTACTCTGTTTTGATTGGATGTTCCATTCCTCAGGACGCCTTTATGGACCATTTCACACAGACCTAGTCACTCCAAATGTGATTTAACATATTTACTGCATGTGAAATAAGGTGACATTTACCGTAATAACAGAGCTGTCTTTATGATCTGGGAGAGAATGGATGTGTGTTCATTTTAGGACTGTTCTGAATGCTCTGAAGGCCTTTTATTGTTTTCATAGTGGATCGTTTAAATGTATTGCATACTGTCGCTGTCATAAAGATATGTATCTCCATTTTTGACGTTGGGAAAATTGTTTCATTATTGTATTTCATTGCTGTCATACAAAAACCTTATTGTTGTTCGTTATTGTGTTAAAAGTTCATGATGATTGGACCAATAGAAATGCTTCGAAATGTCTTGCAATATTTGTATTAATTTTCAATAATAATCATATTATAAACAATCATCTTTTTACATTGACTTCCATTGAAAGTGAAGAAGTGACTCCAAGTGGCTTTGCAGTCTAATGAGCTACCACTATTACCTGGGGTTCAGATCTTGAGCCATGTCGCTTTGCCATCAACAGCCGGAGTCTGAGATAGCACAATTGGCCGTGCTCTCTCTGGGTGGGTAGATAGCGCTCTCTCACCATCATCACTCTTAAGCAATGTTGGCCGGCACAGGTTGTGGTTAGCTCCTGCCTCCTAGTGCTAGGGGTAGGAGCTGATGAGTTAATAAGCCATAAAAAAATAGAGAAACAGTTGACAAAAATTTAATTTTCCTGTTAAGACTTAATATTGGAGATTTTTGAGGTTTTTGTATGTCAGTGATAACAGCATATGCTCAACCAAGAGTTTAACCTTTATCATAACCCGAAGAGTCAGTGGTTAGCATCAGACTTCATTGCCTCGTCTCTACGGTGCAATCAGGGGGGGAAATATTTTAGGCGAGGGCTGATAATATGTGCAATGTGAGATTCTAGCAGTCGTTTAAATTGGGCGGCGCAGAAAGTTATGTAGGGCTTAATTAGTTGGCCTGGCTTGCTGATCACAAGCACTGCCTACTCTTGCTAATTGAAGTACGGTCTAAATTTGCATTTGGATCAATGGCCAGAGGGAAAAGAAAGCCTCATGCGTCAGAGTGGCCAGGCCCTGACAGCAGAAGCTTGCAGGGCCACCCATCTCCGAACGGGCCGTATCGATCTCCTGTCACACGGTGAGCTAAAGATACAGGATCAGCATGCAGACAGGCATAATTACCCTACGGTGTGTGGGATGAAAGGAAGAAAAAGAGGGAGAGGGAGAGGGAGAGCTTTGCTTGGAGTGTTTTCAACCTTTTATCCATGTACAGTAGGAACCACTTAGAGGCCTTGGCTCTTCATTAGGACCTGTGTGGTGGAGCTGTGCATGTAAGGGGTGCAGACAGGAGTGTCCTCTTGTAAAACTGCGACAGGCTTGAAGTGTTTTGCTCAAGGACACAACAGCACTGGATGGAGGGTTACACAGATATGGCAGTCATTCTCTCAATAATTAGGGGTTTTGGTGATTGTTCTCGCACTTCCCGAGAACAAACGAGGCTTTTTCTTTCGTTATCAGTGCTGGAAAAATGGGCATGGAGTTTGCGCAGAAACTTCCACACAATGAATAGAGTGTTAATAATTAGCTTGTTAGTGTTGACTCATTTCCACAGGCTATAATTACATCTTTAGAGCAATGAATATTCATTTTTAGTGACACCAGGACCTGCAAGATATTAATAGGATAGCTATTCATGGACTATTTATGGACGGTTCATCAATACTATACAAGCCTTTGTTTTCAAACTAGATCCTCTACTCAATATGGACGTGTCTACCATGGTAATTCGTGAAGAATTCAGCAGGTTCTCTATGAAAGCCCTTTTAGTTTCTAGTCAAATAACGAGAGACTTCCTTTTGTTGTCTTTTGGATTACTCTTGAAATTAAAATGAAAAAAAAAAAAGAAAACACCAACTGGGTCGAAGGCAGATTGCACTAATGAATAGTGGTAATGAATAGCCATTTGTCTTCTCTTTTCAAAGCCTTAAATCTAACCCACTGGGTCTTTGTGTTTCTCCAGAGAGGGAGAGGAGCCAGCTGCTGATGAAGGAGCTCAGAGATGCGTGTTCTCACTGGAGAGTTTAACCTGAGCAGCCGGGGTAAGTCCTGCCTGGCGCCGCTCCATGACCCTAGCTGTGGCACACTGGGACACTGCCCCAAAACCTCTCTTGGTCACACACTCAGGATTTTGTTGTGCATGGAAGTCCATCAGCTTGCAAGTGCAGTTTTCAGACAAACGGGCTTGAAATGGGTGAAGGGTTGAATTTATGTTATGTTACGGTTCTTCTTCATCACACTCGCACCTCATTGAGCACTAAACGTCCAGAATATTGGATTTCTAATCATGGGGTTTGTGCACAAATATTCAACCTATTTCTAGGTCTTTTACTTGTGTTGATTAGTGCTGTTCTTAGACCGTTAGACCTAAGATCGAGTCAAGAGTGAGTCCGGAGTACATTGAGGCCGAATCAAGTAGAAGTCAAGTTCAGACCAAGATCAGACTGGTTTAAAGGGATAGTAGTGCTGAATAATACAGGAGCAACGGTACATGGAAGAAGGAATGGAAATAAAGGAGCTCTTCAGACAAGATTAAATAATATAGAGACTGAGGCAAGGTCAAGACCATTCATTTACACTCTTGAGGCCTAGATCAGACTGGACTACTACAATAACACTACCACTGATAATTTAGCTTCTTTCAGGAAATAATGCAGATAATATTGCTTGTTGCAGATCATTGGGGCTCATTCAGCAGAATCTTCCTAATTCTTTTCTAAATCTGTTCTTGAGAAAAGTCCTAACAGAAAGTCTAGGTCAGATTCATGGCCTGCTTTTAAAGTGTAGAATTGGACACAGAGCTGCTCTTATATGATGGAATCCACTGCCCTCCTAAACTCAACAATATCCCAAATATGATAACGCTGATGAACGTCAGAATCTTCGTAAAAAAAACTTATATTATATAATATATATATATATTTTTTAATAAGACATTTCTTCTTAAGAACATTTGATGATTAAGGCCCAGTGTCTTTATAATATCCTCACAACTGTGTCTTAATAAGAAATGAAGTATGTATTGATTAGATACAGTATATTACCTACTGACTATATTATTGCACTGAAGGTACAGGTCTGTTATCACAGGTACAGGTATCACATGACATTGTGCTGCTATTCTGACCAAACGGCTCTCAGCGGCCTTTCTTTCTTCAATGTTTTTAAATAATATATTACATAGATAGACAGGCATGGACTTGGGTTAAATAATGGGGAGATGACAACAACAAAAATTGTGCTAAAAATGACAGACTTGATTTTGGTAAAAGAGATGTTAACATAAAAGAGCAGGAATAATGCGGGAAAATATAATATAAATTTAATAATAATGAATTTTGTTTGGTGTTGGCGTCCAAGCCAGGCCTGTGTAACTTCAGATTCAGCTTCTAAACAGTCTAAACAGTGACATTTTAAGTTTACTTCCCCTAAATAAAGCTCATAAACCATCAGAAAAGTAAAGAGATCAAGGAAGCCTGATCACTCTGCACTGCTGTCGTCTCTGTAATATTATGAGCAGAAAATGCAGAAGAAAAATAGGGAAGGTGATTAAATTAGCAGTGTGTCTTTAGAAATACAATATTTTATTGTATTTAAAATGCTTCCTGCTTAAGTAAGAAGACCGACATGACCGAATGGTCTAGTGACTGAATGGGCACGATTGAGTGGCTGCCTTACGTTAGCAGAAACTAGTCCAAAATGCCCAAACTTGAACATTTAAAAGAGAGTTTAAAAACCTACTTAATATTTTAAAATAATCTCACTACATAATAAATTGAATCGAGCTTCTCAATCTAAGCTCATATCACTCATAAATACTTATATTAATCTTGTGAAAACAGTATTTTAAGACCATTCAGGACCACATTTCGAGTAGTCAGAATATGACCTAATGCTGGCTATCAGCTATATCTCATCAAGCCTGCCATCCTGTCCTTCTCTCACTGCTCAGTGCTTAGTTTGCCAAATATCCAATGCCAGAAGCAATATTCTCCCAGACCAAGACCATTCATTTTATTTTTCTGTCTGAAATCAAAGTGGCAAATCTTTTTTTCGCTGCCATAGCACATTTAGACCGTACCTCACCCAAATCGCACCCCATAAATTCATCATCATCATCATCATTCCCACCAGCCGCTGCGATTCGAAAAGACCTCAATTTGGAAGGAAAGTTGTGAATCTGGCAACCCTGCAAGAGAAAGAACCACTACGTGTTCCTGGTTGCCGTGGCGACCCTGCGGCCTATTTCCCAACAATTTCATACAAATCTCAAAACCATGACTGTTTACAATCCTACCTTTTGTCATGCCTGGTGCTCAGCTATTGTCTTTATTTATTTATTTATTTATTTATTTATTTATTTGGTGGGGGGGGGGTGCAAATGATCCAACGCCCCCCCCCCCCCCCAACCACACAGAGCCAAAGCTTCAGGTTTTCCCTAAGCTAGAAGAGACGAGGTGCAGCACTGCCTTCCCTCATCAGCTTCTGAGAACTATACAGCCTAAGAGGAGCATGTAGGCGTGTAAGCAGCCAGTCAGCTCTGATTTCCTTTTTCACAAATCCACTACCTATCTGATCCGCTCTTTTGTGTCTTAGCGCATGAAATTTTACCGACCCTGATTCGGAGCACATCTTGTGCTTTTCAGCAAGGGAAGATCATGTAATCACAAGCAAGGCTCTTGTATAAGCACACAAATTTTCACCAGGTTGGAAAAAACAGACCTTGGAAAAGAAAAGGAGCATCACAGGAGTGCTGCCTGGATGTGTCCACTGTGGTATTGACCTGTAACAGGAAAAGAAAGAAATACCAGAAGCAGCTAATTATTCAATATAATAGATTATTTATTTATTTGTATGTATATATAGTTTTTTTTTTGTGGCTCCAAAATGGCAACTTTACAAGAAGAGGCAGAAGAAGAGGTATTTCCAATAAAGTCATTTTGGAGCATTTCTATTGGTCCATTCATCCTAAAACCTGAACAGAATATAAGCAAACAATTGCCAGATTGACAGTATGTCAAAAAATGTAAAGCGGCAAAAATGGTGGGTATCACTTTACTTGGAAGGTCCATTGCAGAGGCTTTGTAGATCCTCACCTGACATTTAACTAACCTTCAACTGAACTTTCAGTTGAATGCATATGACTATTGTCTACTGTCTATTGAATGCAACCCTACATCTAACCCTAACCTTAACCTTAACCTTAGATTTAAGGTTTACGTAAGGGTTAGTCTTTAGTCTTTAGCCCAAAATGCCCAAACTTGAACATTTAAAAGAGAGTTTTCAAAACCTACTTAATATTTTAAAATAATCTCACTAAATAATACATCAAATCAAGCTCCTATCAGCTCTATGAAACTTAATCTAAGCTCATATCACTCATAAATACTTATATTAACCTTGTGAAAACAGTATTTTAAGACCATTCAAAACCACGTTTAGAGCAGTCAGAATATGACCTTATGCTGGCTATCAGCTATGTCTCATCAAACCTGCCATCCTGTCCTTCTCTCACTGTTCAGTCCTTAGTTTGGCAAATTTTTCAATGCCAGAAACATTGAATATTAAAGGTTGATTCAAGGGACTGTCAATGGACTGTCAACCTCAGCTTACAGTTCAGTTGCATTTAATACCAGTTCAGTCGAAGGTTAGTTGAATGTCAGGTGAGAGTCTACAAGGCATCTTCAATGGACCAAGTGATACCAAGTGAGCATACAAGGTTTTTGCATGGACTGTTCTTTTTCTGGGGCAGAATAAGTTACAACATGTGATATTATGAAGTAACAAATATTTGGGAGGACAAAACATGCCTGAAGCTTCTCCCCACAAGCGTACGTCCTATAAATACCATCTCTACCTTGTTCACCTGTCATTCACAAGTCTTCGCAACCCTCCTCCACCCCGTCTCCCCCCTAAGTTCTAAGTTCCCCCCTAAGTTCTTGGCTCCAATAAGGGGTCAGAGACTGGCTTCCTACCACAAGCAGACGCCCCCTGAACTCCAAAGTTCTCCTTTCCTTCTCTTTAATCTCCTCCCAGATCATCATATGCTGATGGCATACTATGATCCGTCAATTTCTGTGTTTCCTGGCTTGGTTTCATCAGATTTTTAAGCACAGTCCATGTATTTTCAATATGGTTAAGGTCAGTACTTTGGGAAGGCTACTCCATAAACTTATTGTAAGCCTGCTTCTGCCATGTACCTGTGCCTTGGGGGTTCCTGGGTTGATCCTGACCATCCAAAACCAAAACCTCATATAAAAAACCTCCCAATAACATAATAACTCTCAAGAGATGTTCTAAACCTGTGGAAATCTACCATCATCCTTCTCAGATTTTGCGCGGTGCTCCTTGGACTTTCCAATTGCAGCTCCTGTGTGTTGGTCAATCTGCTGTCAAACTAACCCTTTTTGTGTGGGCACAGAGATGCCAATTGGCTACACCAGCTGTAGCCAATTATGATCACTCACAGCAAGTTATAAGCAGGCCTTCGCAACATTTTGAAACGTTCAGCACCACTGAATTAATAATCTAAATGGATGCATGTATATTTTTTAATGGTGTGTATAATATTGAGCCTTTGTTGATTTCAGAAACCCCCCTGCTGCACCAAATTCTCATTGTTTTCTATTAAAAATGCATGTTGTAACTTAGTCTGGCCCAGAAAATGAGCAGTTTAAAGAAATCAAAGAGAGCCCAATATTGCCATTGCCATGTGTATGTACACTTGACCACAATTGTATGCTATTATCTCTGCTATTAATGATCATATTCACATGGCCATACATAGAGATGTGGGGTTCGGCCTGCTTAATACCAGCTAGAACTAGAAGCAGGCACTTCACAGAGCTTAGATGTTCCAGTAATTGACTTGGAGTCCAGATGAAATATTGGAGATGCTGGTGACCCAAATAGAAGACAGGACGAGCACTCTTAGATCTACTTACTTTCATGTTTTAATCACCTCCATACGTCACACTTTAATTAGAGCTTCAAATTTGAGCCAAAACCTGACATTTGTTGGTCCCTTGATGTCCAGAACTGGACAATGTTTATGTCTATGGAAGCCATTATGGTTGCTTAATTTAAGCAAGAGCCCAACTGGTGCTTTGATGTGTGCTGATAAATCATGTGTAAGTGGCATATAGGGGAGCGCTTTAATATTTGATGATGCTGAATAGCCTGGGCAGTTTGATTTGCTTAGTTATTATAGATATGCCAGACACTACGCGCTGGCAGTCTTTTGCCTTTGAGCCCACTTGTGGGTCGACTGCTTGCCCACATCTGTCTTTAAGTCTCAGTGCCTTCATTCTATCTCCCACTAGCTGATGCAACTTCGCCTATCTGTGGGGCAACTGCACAAAGATTAGATGCAGCTTCAGTTTACTGATTTTCACAGAGAGAGAACTTACAGGGGTGCAACTCTCAAAAGATGCAATTACTTTCAGTGATGGAAGCATAATAATAATAATTATAAGCAATGTAAAAGGTGAATTTATTTATTTATTTAGTAGAAATTAGAAATTAACAATTTCAGATTTTATCTAAAAAAAAGGTGGCCATATCATTAAAACCACCTTTCAAATATTGTGTAGGCCCTCCTTATGCCACTAAAACAATGCTGACCTACCAAGGCATGGACTCAAGACACAAGAGCTCTGAAGGTGTCTTGTGGGATCTTGCACAAGCAACCAAGACGTTAGCAGCAGATCCTTTACGTCCTGTCGTTGTGAAGTTGAGGTAGGGCCTCATTGGTACCCATGACTCACTGGTTCACTGATTGTCTAGTCTTGGACCACTTTTGGCCAGTGGCCACGGTAAGTGGTTTTAATGTTAGTTACAAAACATGTAAATAAATGTATTTACAGTGTGTCCAAACTGAAAATGTTAGCTGTTATATTAGGGTTCATATTGCAGCAATGAATGTTGAATAGGCTGGAAATTAATGTGCATTGAGCATTCAAATATCTGCATATTTCACATTCAAATATCTGCATATTTCACATTCAAATATCTGCATATTTCACAACCAAACCTCAACCTCTGAATAAAACAAGTGCCACTGTACAGCTGCGTACCGTGTCTGTGGTGTCAAATTAGAATATCATATTCTTTATTAATAAAAGGCAAACTTTGAGGTCCGTGATACCAAGCATTCTAGTCATACAAACTGGAGTATTGACACGATTTAGTTTTTTTTTATTCTGCAAATACACATGGAAATTAAATGATCGGACATGAATCTGACATGGAAATGAATGAATGGACCTCACTAAAATGGAATTTTCTCAGGCAGCCAGTCTTGGAAGCTACAAGTGAGGCTCTGTATAACCAAGAAAAAGCACACATTCCTCATAAAACATGAACAGATAAACTAATAGTTGCAAATAAGACAGATTGATGACTTTTGACATTAATTTTCAAATGGTTTGATAAGAGAATATTGGATCCTAAGATCCGAATCCATCAAAATGTTCATTAGATGCATTCTGATTGCAATGCTAGTAAAGAAAATAATGGGTTTTCTCTGCCAACATGTCTATAAACAGCTCATGAGCATATGGCTTTATTGGCAACTATAGCTATAAAGCCCTAAAGCTGAGCCTATCCATGGGGAGAGGAAGGCTTAAGACATAAAGCAATTAATAAACACAAATTTGATGAACAGTTGCCCTCGTGCAAAGCTTTCGATATCCATGTCTGGTCTTGTTGTGGAGAACCGAAAACCCAGGCAACCATCTGGGATCTTGTTTGGTCTATGCATTTGACCTTGCCTTGTGCCTGAAGGAATAGAAGTTCCAGATTTAGTACAGTCACAACGTATCTGCGTCCAGCCCTTTATAGGTGAGAAGAACATTCTTCCAATAGAACAACAGTATTGCAACAGTGGTCAGATTAGTCTTGTGACAAGCGTGCTTAGAGCTTGGCAACAGGCAACTAGGTTACTAGGCTAATTAATATAAGCCTAGTCACATACTTGACAAGGATTGGAGAAGGCGATCAGAAACACTGACTCATAACTCTTAATCCTCACTGGTTTCAGGCTGTTCGGAACTTCGCTTTCACAGTAGAAGAGCAGCATCCTTCCAACAATGTCTGGGCCTGTGCTTTGAGGAAAACACGCTGAGTTACAGTTTGTCCAGAAGGAATTTATGACCAAGAAGTAATAAAACAATATACTAGCATCTTTAAACCCATGGCAGATTGACATCCTAGCAGGGAATCTGTTGTTGCTCTGTCATCAAAGCCTCAAAGTGCTTCTACACACTGTGTAGTAGCTCACGACCAAGCTGCGAGACACACCTTTAAACATGATGCACCCTAGTCACTTTAACAGGCTTTCTCTCTTACTCAAAGCCTGTTAGACACCACTGAATTCATCGCAGCAGGGGCTGCCTTCATTGCAAAGCACCCAAAGTGAAACCTAGGACCTTGCGGTGACAGACAAGAAGTTGAGGTTGCAATTCAAGCAGGAACCACTTGGTGCCGTGCTGCGATTCTGCCCACACTTCACGTCACAGCTTTTTCTTTTCAGTCGTTAGGAATACACTGAACACAGTAGTATTCCTGAGCGGGGAGGAGGCCAGAAATTGTAATGAATGGTATCAGTGTGCTTGTGTGAACATCTCTGCAACGTCTGGGTGGTCTGGTACGTTTTCATGGGTGTTTTTCTGGCCATGTCACATGTCTTTACATACTTGTGTCACAGGCACAACCTCTGAAAGAGGATCCGTCACAGTTGGTGGTTAGCTACGCAACAGCAGCACTGCTAATGCCATCGATACAAGGGCTATTGCGAACATGGAGATATCAGAACGGCGTACTCAGTCAGCTCGTTCACCCATTGTCAAACCAAAGAAACGCAGAATTAGAACTAAAGAGAGCTGACGAGCTGAAATAAAGCCTGGCAGAGACCTTGCTAAAACTAGGATAAACACTGGCTCTACTTTTGGAAGGAGGCGAGAGCTCAGAGCTCTCTGGGCTGAAGGGATCAAAGGTGATGCTGAGTTGGCCTTTTTCTTGCTGAACAGGTAGAATATTTAGTGACTAGCTACTAAAACAGGCTGCCGGGCAAGCATTGCTGTAGATTTTGACGGACCTACATTACAGTTTAGTACAGTACTGTCGTATTAGCTAGCTACCTGTGTAGCAACTTAGCCGGTTAGCTTGCTAAAGCTGTTTTTTGCCTCTGTTGTTTGAAAAATCTGGCAATTTCAGGTGCTATCCTTGCTGGTGTTTTGTAAAACATAGCTTAAACGATTGTCTAAATCGAGACCTGACTGAGTGGAGCTTTATAAAGCTAACCTGCTGTATGTTTATAGCCAGGGTTTTATCTGTATCAATAAATGCAATAGACTTTATTTCAACTCAATTTTTATTATTTCATTATTTTTTTAGTTTTCTATGGTTATTGGACATAATTGCTCTCTACATTAAAATGAGTCCTTCATATGCTCAGTGCAATTACACATTCTCACCAGAGGGGTCTCCAAATCTTCAAATCACCAAAACATTTACTGACTATCTAAACATAGTATTGCATTAATTTGGTTAGGACAGAAATAGCGCAGGGTTTGTGTCTCTAAATGTCTTTGAGGGTGGCCCAGACTTTGTGCCTTGAGTATGCTAAGAGAAATCTTATCTGTCTGTCAAACAAAAGACCCTGTCATCGGCAGTCTGGTGTGGAATTCAAGAGCCGTCTCACGACACGAGTGGAATCCAGACAGGCTTACCTTTATATTCTGCATGGAGTTCTGAATATTTTTATCCTCCAGGGTCTGAGTTATTCTTTCTTAGCGAGCTACGTGCTTCTTTTCTGGACTAGATCATTCAAAAGGTACCTGTTGAGACGAGTGGACATCTTCTTTCTCTCTCAGTCCTATAGTACAGATTTTGTGAGCATCCCTCAACCTTTGGAAGTCCCTGATGCCCAGGTTTCCTCAGGGAACCTGTCTTTCTTCAGTTGGTATATGAATCTGGGGCTTTAATATAACATGTAATTGAAGTCTCATCTGATCTCTCATCACTCTTTTTCCTCCCAAGGGATTCAGAAAAGCTCAGAGCAGCATTCATCAGTGTTCTCTCACCCAGGTGTCTCTTATACTCTCTCTCTCTCTCTCTCTCTCTCTCTCTCTTGAATGCTTGTACCAGCTGCAGCAGCCCTCATATGCTAAAGGGGGGGGGGGGGGTCCTGTATTATTTGCTGCACATTATTGCTTCTTTTACGTGCTCAACAGTTTTTGGTATGAAGCTCTGCAGAGCATAAGAGATCATCAGGGCCCACGCAGTGGGCGATTTTTTTTTCCCCAAGGTTCCCGAAGCCGTGCGTTTCCTCCTGAATAGGTAAATATATTTCCGCCGCGGAGCTAATGTTTTTCTCTCCCTCTGCAAATCAGCCCGCCACATTAGCTAAATGCCATCATTTCTATTTCCAGCTGAGGAGCGGCATCCCTCCCACCGCCATGGCCATTAGCTCTCCTGTACAATCATCTTATCTATATGGGGCATGAAAAAGAGGTACAACATGCTGTATCAGCTTAAAGCGATTGTTCATCTCTAATGACTTACATTTAGAAAGTGAGCTGCCGCACTCACTGAAAGCGGAGGGGATTAATAAAAGCCAATTGCATCTCCAAAATTGGTGGAAGCTGCGATAGCTTATCAGCCCACATGTAATTTCAACTTTCCTTAGCGCGGGGGAACGTATCAGACACAGGTTCGCTGATTAAGCATGACGATACCGGCCTGGACCATGCACAACACTGATAAGACTAATAGTTCGTAGATCAAATTGCTGTTTTTTTCCCCCGTCGCCTGTTAGAATCACCTCGCTCTTCTTTCCTCGTCTTTCCACGTTCACGTTGAAGTGCACGTAATTCATGCAGGCGTGCGTCATCATTTTCTCGAAGGCAGCAGGACTGTTCTATTAGTGGGGAGGAATTGTATATTTACAGGGGGTCACTCAGGCACTTCGATGACCTTGTGATTTATTTGAAGTGCCTTTATCACTTGCAGTAGAGCAAATATCGCTACCCTTTACTTAGCGGAGTCCTTTTCACCTGGTGCCGGCTGCAAAGAGAGCAGAAGAGAGAGCGAGAGTGAAAGAGAGAGAGAGACTGGGGAGGTGGATGAGGTGGGGGGGGGGGTTGTTGGGTTCCAGGTTAATCAACAAACAGCACCGTGGAGATTCAATCAATTCAGTTCATTTCAAAAAGCCAGGCTTTTTATATCCCACTCGGATTCCAAGAAAAGCACCTTTTTTAATATTCATATGAAAAACATCCACGAATGCCACTGGCCAAGGTCTGGTGTTTAATTAAAAGGATTGATTCTGCTCCTTTATAAACTGTAGGCTATTAGACTCTGACACTAAAATCTCCCCAAAAACTTGTATCCTGCATTTAATTAACGCGGCGGTGCCGAGCCTGCTGCAGACAGGGCAGAACTTCTGCGCTCCCGCAGTGCCTTTTTTTAAAGAAACCAGCATTCTTTCCCTCTGGACTCCTAATTAATTGAATCTAAGAGTTATTTGAATGGATTTGCTTAAGCATGCAACTCGGATTAGCCCGTAACCCACAGCTTGGTAAACTGCATTATACATTTCTCCAGCCACAGGTACCTTTACATCTCAAACTACCATTTAGCCTTCATTCATCCACACTCAGGATTCAATAACACACTTTAGCTGAGGTGGGAGAAGCTCACTGTAGATCCCCCTCCCCAGCAGTCATGTGGCCCCCCGTTCCCCAGCAACAGCCATTTCCAAATAACATGCACAACACGCTGCGGAGAGTGCTGGAGGCATGGCTGAGCACACACTCCTGTGCGCCGCGACCAGCGCTAATGATAATGTTGGCGAACTACCACTGTGCTAATGGTCAGAACGCACTGCAACATCATTTACCCAGAGCTGCTTATTGTTGTTCTCTTTATTCTGCCTGACAAGATGGATGAAGGTCTCTTTTGTAGCCGCGTGTGAGGGACCAGCACAAAAAAAGGCCACATGCCTGGAGTCCTCTATATGATTAATAATGGGGAGAGATTAGTGTTATGGTGGCAAGCTTGCTTGTTAAGATGCAGACAGGCTTGGAAGCACAGCATTACACAAGAGAAACATGAGAAATACACTATATGTCCAAATATTTGTGGACTCCTGACAAACAAATGCTTCAGCTACTTTAAGTTGTAACCATTGATGATGGTGCTCCATCCAATACTATTGGAATGAGTTGGGGAGTTGGGATGAGGAGTGGTCATCCACTGCAAAATCTAGTAGAAAGCTATCAGAGAGATAGTTACACCAACAAGAGCAGGATCAACTCTTTTTTAATACCTTTGATTTCAGAAGAAACAATGAATGAGCAGGTGTCCCAATACTTTTGTCCGTTTAGTGTATGTACCGTGTATGTGTAATGATAAGAAATGTGTACCGAGAAAGACTATTCCACTACAGGGTAGGGCCTCCCTTTGCTCTGAACAGCCTCAGATCTTCATGACATGGATTCCACAATATGTTGGAAACAGGTCTTTGAAATTCTGGTCCATGTTGATACGATTGCATCATGCAATTCTTGCAGATTTTCCAGAAACCCTCTTTGCTGCAATTTGTCTGTTCTACCACATACCAAAGATCTTCTACTGGATTGAGACAAAACTTAAACAAGCTAAGTGGACTGTCAGTGAATTCAAGCTGTTGGTGCCAAACTCTGACCCTACCATCTGACCCTACGTGAGCCTTTGCTGAGCCACTGCAGCCTCAGCTTTCTGTTCCTGGCTGACAGAAGTGGAACCCGACGTGGTCTTCTGCTGTTGTAGCCCATCCTCCTCAAGGTTGGACGTGCTGTTGTTCATTCTGAGAGGCTTTTCTGAGTGGTTATCAGAGTTACTATAGCCTTTCTGTCACCTCTCTCATCAACAAGGTGTTTTTCCATCTGCAGAACTGCAAGCTACCGCTCACTGGATGTGGTTTCTTTATTACACCATTGTGAGAATCTCTACAGATGGTTGTGCTGAAAATCCCAGGAGATTCACAATTCTAGAAACAGTCAAACCAGACCTTCTGACACCAACGATCAAACTACACTAATACGATCACTGAGATCACATTTATCCATCGTTCTGATGGTTGATGTGAGCATTACCTGAAGCTGCTTCCCTGTATCTGTATGAGTGTATGCACTGCACTGCTGATAACTGCATGAATACATAGGCGTATCTGAATATGTAGTTGTATATAATTTCTGGGCATCCTTGGTGAAATGACATTTATTTGCATGTGACAATACGTTTGAAAAAAAAATCATAATTATACATTATTATCAATATACACATTTTAGACACCATTTATATATATATATATATATATATATATATATATATATATATATATATATATATATATATATATATATAACATAATGAAACACCATGACCCATTTATTATTTAAAATAATAATTTCTATTTTATTTTCATATTTTTTTCATTTTTGAAAGATATGTTTTTATATGTGCATTTTTTATTGTATTGAGCATTACTGTAATTGTAATGTGTGTAAAGTCTTATGCAAACTAAATGTATTATTATTATTAGTAGTAGTAACAGTATTATTATTATTATTATTATTATTACTATTATGGTTATTATTTATTTGAAATGAAATGTAATTAGTTAGTTAGTTAGTTAGTTAGTTAGTTGTTATTACAGTCAGAGACAGCTGTCAAAGTGAGCGCAGTGTTGACCCCTGTCATTGGCTGTTATGAACAGTAGGACCCTCCCATTAACCATGAACCCTTTCATTGAATCTTTCAGCCTTTCTTTCCTGGGTCCACTCTCTCACTCCAGCTTCAGCTTCTAAAAAAAAGCAACTCAGCTATTGACTGTTTTTTTTTTGTTAAAGATTAATTCTTTCAAAAATGCTAATGTGCCCAATAGTGAGCGAAGTGAGCAGAAACTATTCGGTATGGCTTCATTTGCATATTGCTAACTGTGCATGTAAGCAACGGCAGCGATTTCCGTCAGCATCAACATGCGAAGAAGAATCCAATATGCAAATACATAGTAAATATGTTCTTGAAGACAGTGGGTCAAAGGCTGCCGGTGAACACCCTGTCTTTAGTTTCATAAGCTGACAAGGACTACAGCACAACAAAGGCTTAGACTTGAGGGCATTCACCTCTAAAGAGGGATGTCTCGCCATCTGCTATCGCGCTGCTCTAGATTTCAAACGCCCACGTTAGTTTCGGACGTTCTCGTCGACTCTGCTGACGAGACAAGGCCGACCCGGGCTCGCTGTATTTTAGGAATCGATATCTACGCTCCCTGTCGCAATGACCAAACTAGAATACGCCTCTGCACTCTGGGACTTGAGTACAAACAGTACGAGGCAAATTAGACAGACTTAAACCGTTCACACCATAATCTCCTGTAATCCATAAAGTGGCAGGTAACTCCTCTGGCACACGTACATAGAATTTACCCTGTTGTCTAAAACCCATGCTAGCCAATGTAAGAAGGAAATAGGAAGTATGGCTGTAGTATGTGGACTAAACAACTAAAAGGTAATGCCCAGCTGAGTAAACATGCAAAGAGCGTATCCCGGATTAGAAGCGTGAAGGTTTAAGTGTGGAAGTTTCACTTCTGCAATCGGATTCGTGTTATATAATGATGTAACAGTCTCGGCCAATCTTTTATTTATTCATGTACCGCGCTTTTTCTTCTTTTTTTTGTGCTCTCTTGAAAGAGTGTGGAGCTCAGACACAGATTGGAGCTGACTGCTTCTGTAATAGCCTCCGTGTGCTATTTTCTGTTCAGTTGCATGGGTATTGATCAGAGTGCAGAATGTATTACAGCTTTTCTGTCTCGGGAGCACTCTCTTCCAGACAGAAGCAGGGGTGGTAATAGCGGCATGATGCGTCCAGTGATCTCAGAGATAAAATGAAGGAGAAAGGTGTGAGAGAGGTAGCGTGTGAAGTGAGGAAAGTGCCATCTAGTGGCATTGTGGGATTGCTCTTCCAGCAACTTCCAGCAGTCCTGCTTGGGCTCTCCTACTTTGAGAGAACTTGAGAGAACTGCGATTCTCTCACGCTTTCGTTCCAAGTGCCTTCTGGCTTACGGCATTACGGGTTTCTTGGCTGGTCTTGTGGCAGAAAAAAGGGTGGTATCTACTGGAGGTGCACATTATTTCATTTGCTAATCACTGAATGATTGAAATTAGAAAATTTACTAATACTGATATATGTGATATATATATGCGCTTCTCTGGGAGGTGCAGGTGAGCATCTAATCAATCGCTGAAGACTTCTTCGCTTGCTGTGAGCTTCTTGATTAGTCACAGATGGCCTAAAACCACCTCAGTTCCAAAGCCAATCAGTACCAGACGTCTCCTGGTGGTCTAGCAATTATTTCTATGCCTATAAGGAAGCTCCAGGTTTGGGTTTTTTTTTGTGGGTTTCGGTTTTTCCTCCCCTCCAGAGCAAGGGTGAGAGACTGAATTTACTCTACCTTCGGTGATCCCAATAAGAGCAAAGCAAAGTCCATTTATTGGGTCTAATTGAAGACTTAATTGATTTGGGAGCATGCCACATCTGCTTGGACAGTTTAAAGAAAGACAAAGCCGATAGCCCGTGGTAGGGCTAATGTACTGTGTTGCTTTAGAGGTGGAAACAGTGCCAAGTGTGATTAGATGATGCCTTTTGATATATGAGTTCCTTACTATTCCCCAAGAGGCTTTGACTTTGTTTCATAGAGGAGTGATTTGCAGGGTTCCTCACTTCACTGGGACTCAGACGAGTCACTGAGACAAAGCGAATCACTCAGAGACACTTTACACATCATCTCACAAGCTTCACAGAGCAGTCTCGATATAGTGTCAATATAAACTGCACCCACGGGATTTAAAGCTCAGCTATTTTTAAAAAGAACTCCAAATATAAAAGTCACGATCCCCCCCCCACCCCCAAAGGTTAAAAATCTGACATTTAAAAAGCTTAAAAAGTCATCCATCACGTATGTAGACTCAAACCACTTTCCTGTGGGTATCAAACAAAGCCTCTTGGCTAAAACACCAAGCCAGACCTTTTCTCCGTCATCTCTACCGAACAGTTCTTGTTCAATGCTTTTAGTGTTACATCATTCACTGTTAAATTCTGAGATAAACATATACAATAATCTGCACACATTGCTAATATGCATATCTATCTATGTATCGCTATAGACAAATGTATTGGGACACCTGCTCATTCATAGTTTCTTCTACAATCAAGGGCTTTAAAAGAGTTTATCCTTTTTTTATAGGAGTAACTGTCTCCACTGTCCAGGAAAGATTTTCTACTAGATTCCCAAAGCATGCCTGTGAGGATTTGATTGCAACAAGAGCAACAAGAGCAAGGTCTTGTTAGTGAGCTTGGGATTTTGGATGATCGCCACCCCATCTCATCCTCAACTGACAGGAATAACACAGCCTCTGTAGATGACCAAGCATAAAAAACTGTACTTACAGCAAATCTGAATGCACAGCTAGTCTGGACTAGAGTCTGGACAATCAATACTACTTAATAATTGTGATTGCGAAAGCAACACTGCACACCACACTTGACTCAGTTCAGATTTAATGCAGGTTCATGAACGTCATTAGGGCTTTTTTCTGTCTTCTCAACATATGAGCAGCTCTTACTAAGGGTCAATTCTACCAGTCTTCCAGATCTGAACTGGGCCTCCACACTTCCCCTGAGCTGCCATTTCTTTAGAACGTTCCTTTAGAACGTTCTTCCCTGCAGAAACCACAGATTTAAATATTTGGCCTTTTCCTGTTGTATCTTCTTACGGTCTCCCTTGGGGCTTACTCTTCTTTTCAGATCTTCAGGTACTCGCTTAGCCTTCAGAACCTAAAGCCCACATTTTGCAGCTTGTCCTGGCACCGTAACGAACTTTCCCTGGGTGTCCCAATGGCACAGTCGCTCGCTGTCTTCAAACGCAGACTGAAAACCCAGCTCTTCCAAGAGTACTTGTGGTCTCCATATTGACTTTTGGATTTATCACTATCTAAGCTTAGAGGGATCTTTTGGATTCTAGCTGATACAAAATAGCTGAGGGTAAACAGTGAAGCTCTTTTGTAGGTTCCTCTGGAGAAGAGCGTCTGCTAAACAGCTTCAATTTAAATGTCAATTAATTTCAGAAACCATAACTCATATCTCCATACCTGACACAAACCACAACAAACAGCAGGACCTTGGGTACTACCTGATGACAGGTCAGTGCTACTATAGTTAGAGAGGGTTCTCTAACTATAGTAGCACTGACCTGTCATCAGGTAGTACCCAACGTTTCGTAAGGTTAAATCAGGTGTTCTGCAGGTGGATCTGAACAAATCCAGGTCATGGCTGTTGGCACTGAGGAGAAATATGAAACTGAATCTGTGTTGCACCTCCAAGAAGATCAATAACATGACATTTATTTTACTTTTGAAGGCTTTTTCATGTCATTCCAACAGGATATCATTATTTTCTACACATTTAAAAGTTAAAAGTTATGTTTTTCCTTCCCATATTTCAGAGCTTGAATAGCTTTGCGGTGACAGTGAAGATTTCTAAAGATCTAAATGCATTTAGCATAGTCTAGCAGTGTTGTTCACCCCTACCTTTCCTCTCTCAAGAGGTATGGTAAATAGCGAGGGCTTCGTGCAGTGGTTTGTTACTTTGTGTGAGCATACGTAGCGCCTGTGGACGTAATAGTGTGAGCTTGGCTGGGCAGGAATGTGGGCTGAGGTCTCCTGGGGAAGCATGGAGGCAGTGGAACAGCTGCAGTCTTTGGAGGGGGTGTGTTGGCTGACTCATGCCTCTGCTGGAGGATGGAACCTGGGGATGGCTGTAGGGGGGTGAAGTGGGTCCAGGGCACAGATGAAGTGGATCCTGTCAGTAGAAACTAACAAGAGTGATGTTGGCAGGTATTCCAACACAGGGGAAAAAAAAGAACGAGAACAACATAATGGCAGCTGTAATGTTAGAGGACTGCATTGTGCTGAGTGAATAGATGGGCCGTTACATGTTTTAGATTGAGCACTTTGTTGATTTTCAAGATCCTGTCAGAGATGCTTTGTGTGTCGTCTGATCTTTAGAAGCATTTTCTTTTAAGGTGGCGTCTCTCTTTCAGGGGAAGCTTGCGACCTAAAAAATGGCAATAAAAATGCTAATGCTTAAGTTTTCTGGACAATCGGGAGATGTATAGCCTGCTAGCGTTTTCTTCTCCTTGTGGTTAGTATTCCATAGGGGCTGAACAGCCTCTGAAGTTCTACTGCCTGACCAGTATACACAATCTGTCCAAATGTTTGTGGACACCCCTTTAAATGAAGGCACTTGTCTACGTTAGGTTGGAGCCATTGCTGACATAGATGTGCAAATGTAGACACGTGGTTGTCTAGTCCTGATGGAGACATACTGCCAATAGAATAGGACTCTCTGGAGCAGATAAACATGAACCTATTGGCATCATGCTGTCTAATGCCAGGCGTGGGCTAGAGGGTATATAGCCCATATTGTTTATTTCAACATAATTAAGCTCCCGGTGGAGACATACTGCCAATAGAATAAGACTCTCTGGAGCAGATAAACATGAACCTATTGGCACCATGCTGCCTAATGCCAGGTGTGGGCTAGAGGGATATATAGCCATATTGTTTATTTCAACATAATTAAACTTTACATTACATAAGTTAAAAGTTAAAGAGGCCCTAGAACGTCAAACTGTAAGTTCAAAATAATCTTGGCATGGAAGGAGCAAGGATCTGTGACCCTCAAACACTGCTGTTCCTCCTTCAAATGAAAATCTGTTAGAATTAAACAGAGCCGATTGAAAACCCCCAAAACTGTTTCCTAACAACCTTGATTAAAATATTAAAATATTGTATTTACACCCCCCATAATTTACACACACACCCAGCCCACTAGCGAAAGTCCTAGTCAATATGGTGATGTTACTACTGGAGAGCAGTTCATCACTCCCTGACTCTGCTAGTTATGGGAATACTGGTTACTACTTGAACCAGGCCTCGTGATCATGCCTTTTCCTGTGCCAGTGTCCGCAGAAGTGGAATTTCTCGAAAGCTGAGGGGAGCAAACAGACATCTGTGTTAAGCCAAATACTAATGCTATTATGTCTAATATTGCATCTCCTCTCTCCTTCGTCCACTCCCTCGAACACAAAACTGGACTACCTCATCTGAACCACTCATCAGAAAGGAAAGCACTGGCTTAGTGTTTTTTACCAGTACGATTAGAGAAAATCAAACCCGGGCGAACCCGGTGAGGGCAAGGCTAAAAGCTAACCGGCTACTTCAGCTTGCTAACAGCACATTGCACTGAGAGGACACAATAAATGTTTTTTTTACAGTGTTAAAACTATGCTATTATATGTGCGATCTGTGAGCTGTCACCGGTGCCATAAGCCTGCCAATAAAACAGAGCTTGGCCCTCTGTAAAAGGAAAAACAGCATATTGCAGTCAGAGGAAATATAACAGGGTTGTAAATAGGCTTGTAACCAACCCCAACCAAAGTCACACACTTACTATTTAAACATCTTAACAACTTAATAACAACTTAAAATCCTCTGAAAATTCGTTTTATGAAACCTTTACAGATTATTTTGCAACAGCTTCATTTTCCAAAGATCTAAACTGGCTACATTTAGCATTGTCCTGCACCACAGTCTACTCCTACCTTACCTTACCTTACCTTATCATCTCAAATTGAAGCACCGCACTTGGGATGAGCATCTACGAGTAGGCTATCATGTACAAACTACTCAAACACTCTTACTACCCCACAGGAAGAAATAGACAGCTAACAGCATGACATCAGCCAGCGTGAGTGTGCGCTATTTCAGGCTTGATTTGTTACAGGACTGGATCAAATGTGTTCTTTTTTCCCCCTCTGGTATTCCATCCAGCGTTTTCTGCTGATATCGACATGGTACTGACATCCACCAATGTGCTGTCTCAAATAAACTAGAACTAAACTTGAACTAAAACTGAACTCGAAAACAAAATAAAACCATTGAAATTCACAATATAGATTTATAGCAGTGCTATAAAATGTGGCCAATGCGTCTAACCCATAGTCCTCAATACATGTTAGTGACTATAAGGGCAGTGAGCACACATCATTCCAGAGAACACAGTTCTTCCACTGATCCACAGCTCCTCAATGCTGGGGGGCTTTAAACCCCTCTAGCCTATGGCTGGTATTAGGCAGCATGGTGCCAATAGGTTCATGTTCATCCACTCCAGAGAGTAAGTCCTATTCTACGGACAGTCCTTCTCCTCTACAGGGGCTAGACATCTGTGTCAGCAATGGGTGCAACTTAAAGTAGCTGATGCATTCAAGTAGAAAGGGTGTCCACATACGTACATTTGGACATATAGTATAGTTTGTCTCCTGAAGAGGTCCTGATTGGTTCACCTGTTTTGACCTTAAACGTCATGAGGGATGTCCAAACTGTAGCGGAGATCATCAGTTATTGGAAAGTCTTAAAGATAAAGGTCCTACTAAAGGTTGCCACTGAAGAAAAACGGTTGGTTCCAGAAGGAACCATAGGCCTCATTCAACAGCATCTTCAGTGCTCAGTGTTCCTGTAATGCTCTTATAATGATGGATCCCATTTTTCTCATAAACAGAAGAAATCCCAAATAAGAAAACAGTGGTGAATGGGGCAGTGGTGGCTAAGCGGGAAGAGCTCCAGGCAATTGATGACAGGGTTGCGGGTTTGATACCTGGGCTCGGCAAACTGCCACTGTTGGACCCTTGAGCAAGGCCCTTTACCCTCTCTGCTCCCCGGGTGCTGGAGTTACATTTACATTTACATTTATGGCATTTAGCTGACGCTCTTATCCAGAGCGACTTACAAGGTTACTGGTATTACAGAGGTGGGCCAATGTAGTGTTAGGAGTCTTGCCCAAGGACTTTTATTGGTGTAGCGCAGCATAGTCACCCAGACCGGGAATCGAACCCTGGTCTCCCACATGGTGTGGTAGCTCACTGGCAGGTAGTGGTGTTAACTGTTGCACCACCACCAACCACAGTTGACTGGCCACCACCAACCACCCAGAGTTGGCTGGCCACCGCTCTGGGTGGGGTTGTGCTCACTGCCCCTAGTTCACTAGTGTGTGTGTGTGTGTGTGTGTGTGTTCACTACCACAGATGGACACATTTCGCTGTACATAGTATAATGACAAATACGTGCACCTTTACCATAGAAACTTCGAAAATACTATGGAAGTGGGAGGGGAAGTCTTCTCGAGAATGGTTGGTGAATAAGGCCCCATGTTTATAGAGTGTAAAAAATCTTTTAAAGGCTTGGTTTGATGCAAAGGTTGAAATGTACTTCTCACACGTTCTTCCATGGCCTTTTGTAGCACCTTTATTTTTGTGCAGTGCAGCTTCATAAAATCTGTATCTGTGGCAACACTTTCATGAGGGTCGAGCCCTAACCTTCACAGCTACAGCAGAAAGACAGGCAGGTCTAACCTGTCTTTAGCCCGGGCCTCTTCATCTACGCCGTTCATTACAATAAACAAAGGCACTCGCTGTGCTGTTCTCTTTTCCATCTGGACCTTCTGTATATAACTCATAACCTTCAGTCCCTGCGCATTCTCTCCTCCATTCCGTGCCCTCAGGAATATGCCATGTCAAATGATTTCATCTCGGAAAAGGGAAGAAAAAACAATCTTATTTCCCAAACCGGCCGTCTGGCAGGACAGCTCTCAACGTTTCCATTCGCCCTCCGTCCAATTCGCCGCCTGCGTCCGCACTCCGCAGCCGCCGTCGCCGCGGATAGATCACGCGGTGGGGGGAGGACGGAAGATTCTGACAGGCCCAATGTCCTCGCTGCCACGGCTTTCTCTGCGTGATTGATTCCATTTCTCCCTCCAACATCCACTCCCCAAGCCTCCACCTCCTTCCTTTTCCTCACAGCCATCATTTGCTATTCATACAGTATTCCACCGTGCTTTGGGGGAAATGGTCCCTCACCCCTCCACACACGAATATTTAAGTGAAACAGATCACACGTGGTGGTAGTGTTCAGTGCGGGGAGAGGAAATACGGCCCCCCAAAAAAGAGAGAAATTCAATAGAACAATGAACAGGAGAGCTTTTTCGTTGCGTCTTTTGGCTGCCGTCTCAAAGCCTCCAGCGTACAGTGAATTATTTTCCGCCTTGATGGAAGAAGCACGCTTGCCAAGAACAGGCTCAGAGAGCACAAGCTCAAAGAATCGTTTAAGAGCGGATTGAATGTAAACACTGCGAGAAGAAGAAGAAGACGAAGAAGATGCTGCAGAATTCCAAACGAAAGCCAAGATTCAGTTTACCTTGAGGGCTCCATGTTAATGCGAACACAACTTCTCAACGTCTGAGCTTTCTGATCATCATCTCTCTTTATCCTTGACATGGCTTGCTGGGGGGAAGAGGGCAAGGGAACGGTGCTCTGACGCCACGTTCAAAACAAGGCGGCACGCTTCCAGCCAGTCATCACACTGCATTACTTCGAGGGAGATTAAAGAGGGTTGCTTAAAAGTGATCCAGGCAGCCCGGCTAAACTTCCCTCTATCGCATGCTGCTCAAAACTCAGAACATCTGTTGCGCTTATATTCGGAGCCTAATAACCGAATGCTGAGAATTTATCCTGCTTCTAATATGAGTGACCCCCCCCAGATCATTTTCGTTGAAGAACATTTCTCACCCCATTATTCCATTTCATAATGAATGTCACGGCCACGTAATTGTAAATGGAGGGCCAGGCGCATACGTCTCTCCAAAAAGGAGCGATCAAACAGTTTGTATAATGAAGTGCCTGTTCTTCGTAACAAGGTTATGAGCTAGACGACGGAACAGGATGGAACCTTCATAACGCTGCCACTTTCAGTGACAGAAATCTGAACCCCATTACTGAATGTCAGCTCGTCCTCTCCCGCCGCCTTTTTTTGGTCCCGAAAAGTTCTAATTTCACATTTTATATAGAACACCCTCAGAGCTTGATCTGTCTTGAATTATTCATTTTACAGAAAATTGTTTATTCGTATTCAGTGAAACAAAATTAACCAAGCCCAGAAGGGAACTTGATTATACTTCTTCTTTTTAATGTGACATTTTCTTCTAGCCGTGCCTTTACACTCCAAATAGCCTCGGCCATGGAGCATATCATTAAACACGGCAAATTTGTTTGGGGGGAAAAAAAAGAGGGGGAAATATCCAAAATATTAGACCCACAGTAGCGCATCACGCAATTCTCAAATCCTTCTAGGCTTGCCGAAGTGTGTATACAGCCATGATTTATGGAACCTAACTGATTTTGACTTTTAACTAATCTGCCTTGTGCTCAAGAGACTGGTAACTATATAATGCGGGGCCCCTGAATACAGGCTTTGTGCCCAGAGCCTATTTAAAGATCACTAGCGGATACACTGAGCTACACTGAGGCCTGTAAGTAGTGCTGGGCGATATGACCTTAAATTTAGACCTAGATTACAATTAATGAGTGATTATGGAAGCTGTTCGAGTTGCTCAGCTGGATCTGTGTTGGGGTTTTCCTCCATGTTGCTTCCATGGTGCAGATTGGATGGGGCGTAGTTGCGTAAAAACACACGGTAGTATGGTTTGAAGGAGAGGGTACATCAACACACAGTGGTAAAAGTACTTGAACAGTAAAAAATGGGCCAGATTACGTCGATTAGAGGTTCTGAATGGCAGTTTCAACTAGATTTCGAATACCTGGCCAGCCCAATCTGTAAGAGGTTTTTACAGTGGTCCTTCACTGCCCTCACATTATTATTTTCTACTGTGTCATGTTTGCACGCTCTTATAATTTACTAAGGTACTGCAAAAAGTTCTTTGAGCTGTACCATAGAGAAGCCACATTTGGTTCCATAAAGAACCATTTATGCAATAGAGTTAATGTTGTGTGTGTGTGTGTTTTTTTTATGAAACCAAAAGTGGTTCTACTAAGCACCTTTATTTTTGGGAGTGCACATTGGAGAATCCTTACATACACAGTTGATTAGGTCAATGCCCTTTACTGTCCATTTAGGATCGTTGTATTCAGGTGGTCCTGTGCAGAGAGTACATTACGCAGAGCACATTTTCCAGGATGAGCTGTTGGTTGTCTATTTTTAGTTCAGTCTGGCTGATTGGTTGAATGCACATTTGCTCTGAAATATACATGTAGCAGCACTTCATGTGAATTCATGATGTGCTTGTGTACCTTAGAACCGCGATATGGAATCAATGAATCTTGTCTAATCTAATCTAATCTAATCTAATCTATAATACATAACAATCATTTATCAGTTTTGGGAAAATCCAGTTTACACAAATGTACTCATTTAAAAGCACTGATCAGGCCCAACGTTAATACCACTGACAGGTGAAGTGAAAAACAATGATTATCTTCATATAAGACAACAAGTGAACAGTCAGTTCTTGAAGGTGATGTGTACGAAGAGTAAGGATGTGAGATACTTTCAGAGGTCTTGTGGAATCCATGCCTCAAATGGTCAGATCTGTAGTGAAAGGTAAGGGGGGGCTACTCGATATTAGGCATTATTGGTATTAATGTTATGTCTATGCTATACAGCTTCCTTTGAATCTGTGAGTCTAAATAACTTAAGAAGGTCGAGACACGTGTGTGATTCAGCTTCTACTATATGTGTATGTGATTCCAGTTGGTGGTCTCTGAAACTTTTTTGCAGCAGTGCAAAGCTACAGAGACACCAAACATGTTTTGGCTGATTTACTACATTTTAGAAAGGAGAAAAATATGATTGCATTACATATGACGATGCAGAACATCAGCTTTACATATGATGATTAGAACATGGTTAGAGAGGATTCTTGAGGAGTCTGTCTTATTTAAACCTCAGATACTAATCCGATACCACTGTTGAATTATTAAATCATATACCTGACCACCTGAGAGAGACTTAAGGCATCAGGATTGACATAATCATAACTTTATTAACTTCATAAAATAAACTATAACAAATGAACACAGATAAATGAACACGATTTTTGTTTATTGGTCACTAAAATGAATAACTGTGCTGGATCTCGGAACAGTGTTATTTGGGCTCAGGACTTTTATTCTAAAATTTGAAGTCTGTGAGACTAAAGAGGTGCAAGCAGCCCCTCCCTTCTCGGTTCTCCTTATATGGAAGACGAGCTGAATTACTTGCTAATGGTTGATGACGGGTCGAGGCACCATGCTGGTTATATAGGGGGAGTCTTGCTGTTTGCTATGTTATGTGTATGATGGGTTATCCTGGGTTATGAAGCCTAGAATACCGGTGGTGCGAGAATCGGGTTCCATGACTTGATTGATCCTTTGGATCAGAGTAATTAATCGATACACGATCCAGCCAACCTTGTTAGTATTGGGACCGATATCCATTCCTAGTATCGGATCAGTGCGTCCCTAGTAAAGATCACCATGGCAGGTCCAAAGAGCTCCAACACCTGGTTCCTATCACCACTACGAACAATTCTGACTCTGGAATGTTTACATCTTAACCATGAATTTATGCAAAAAGCCTGAAACACTGATGGAATCCCCGCGTTAGGTCAGAAATCAACAATCTGAGGCTTTTCTGTTGTTTTATTTTTTTCAAATAGAACCAGAAGCATAGAAAGCTCTGAAATGACAACCTAGTATAAGCCAAGCTCCGCTCAGCCGAACTCCGCTAGTAAACATCCAGGAGCAGCAGGCTAGTGAAAGGTTGGCACAGGTCCATCTGAGGGAGCACGTGGGCCTGAGAGTTCGGGGTGGGGCTGATGGAGCAGAACGGTGTGTGAATGTGTGTGTGCTGCCATGTCCTGAGTCAGCAGAGGAAGAGGCACCGATGCTACTTACTCCACCTCCCCCAGCTCCCCCCAACCCCCCCCCCCCACAGCAGCTAACACAGGACCAGAGCGCAGAGTGCTGGGTAGATGAGCTGGAAAATTGCATTAAAACCTGCAGGTCTCTTTCTTGCCTCTGTTCTTGCTTACATGTGCCGAATTGGATTAAGGCAGTTACTGACAGACACTGGTTTGAAGATAAAACAGGTGCACCGCAGACTTAGACTCAAGTCTAGTGGAATCACACATACGCTTTATGATGGTATGTAGGCCTATGTAAAAGCTTCTATGAAGGCCTTGCACTCATAGATGTACAAATACATAATTATGAAGTCCCCTGAACTGATTGTTTCTATTCAAAGAGGGTTTTCTATATAAATGACCACCACGTTTTGCCAGTTCATTAGGTACCTACCTTTAACCATTTGTATCGACACCATACACATTTACTTTATAGGCTGACAATTGCTGACTGCAGCTCATTTGTTGTTCCACCGTTTCTGGCCACCCTTTTCCCCACCAGTCAATGTAAAAGGATCGTCACTGGACCACCACTGACCACATATTATTTGTGTGGTGGTCTTGGAGTTGACCAACTGGTCATTAACATTGGTAAACATTGTTATCTGTTGAATGACCAAACATTGAGTGTCAGGACAACGTCTAATGCCAACATCACTTTGATGTACAATAGAAATGTCAGCTGACGTTGATATTTTGTTGGTTTTAAGCTGTGATGTTGTGTAACCAAATTCAAACGTCTTCCAAACTTCTCACTGACGTAAACTACCAACCCTTAGTTGGGTTTCTGAGGTATGGTGCCCTAAACCCAACATTTCCTAAACCTCAGAATGTTAACATCCACACAACGTTAAATGTTAATAAGATGTTGATGGTGCTAAGAAACCAAAATTCAACATCTTCCAGACGTCACATGCCAACGTCATACTGCTGTAAAATACCAAATTTTAGTTGGGCTTATGAGGAACAGTGACCAAAACCCAACGTCTGCCAAACTTCATAGCATTAACGTCCACACAGTGTGAGATTCTAACCTTGTTAGACATCTTGACATGTTGTTGATTTGAAGTTGATGTCAAAATTCAACCTCTGTACAACATCATAACTTGTGAACATGATCTTTATTTGTAAACAAATCTCAACATTTGGCCGACGTTAAGAGTCCAGTGTCCTTCTGGTGTCATATTGACGTCAAAGCCTGCTGGGACTGATACCTTCCTGGTAGTGTCATTGGCATGAGTGTACCAGGCACCTCATTGTCACTGTAGAAAGACTGATAACAGTCCGCCAACCAAAAATGTCCAGCCAACAGTGGAGCTGTGGTCAGAAACTGACAGCTGATGAAGAGCTTAAGGACGACTAACACTGGTTATTCCTGGACAAATGAGCTACAGTCTCTTACTGTACAACTACAAGGGGTAACAACATAATATTATGAACAAACTCCAACAATGCCATTGTGCTACGTGTATACAGCCTACCTGGGCAACACACGTGCTAACACATGCTCAGTGGTGATCCTATGAGGACTACCACCTGTGGCGACCCTATGGGGGACCATCTTTCCATTCATGGATGGCGTGAGAGCTGCCTCGTTCTGCAGCCATAAATAATACGATGTGATGTAATTGTAAAATGTAGAGTACAATGATTTTTTTCTGGGTCAGAACACAGGGTCAGGCATACTATTGTACCCCTGGAGCAAAGAGAGTACTGCCCAACAGATGGCAAAATAGAGGACCTGGGTCTCAAATATCCACAGCCCTGTGATCAGTAACCATGTGCTCTCTCCACTGCTGCGTAGTAAGATGGTTCAGTGTATGTGCTGTATGATTAGATTTCTGTACTTTACTGTTACAGCATGTACACATGGGGGATTAGTTTGCATTGAGGGACTCATTTATGCACTACCTAAAAACTACTTAGATAATTGATTGAGTAAAACGGAGTAGGCTGTTCGAATCTACTTGCTGATGTGTGGTCTTTCCAGCTGCTCAGAAGCATGCTGTTTGTTCCATTAATTGTGTTTACACTGAGAACCACATGTTAGTCACAAACCATGAACATGTGCCAGCCGCACGTCTTTACATGCAATATTTAATGCTAAAATTAAATGGATTATAAAAACCCATTCCCGTATAGCAATTTAAGATACTTGATGGAAAGGATTCCTGCATAGTTTGGGACTGTATGGTCCACAGGGGATTAAAAAACGTTCAACTTTACTGCTGATTAAATTGTACCTAGTATTTTTTTTTCCTTTCGATCTCTGGCCTGTATCCATTGGACCCAACACCAAGCACCCACCCCCCCGGCGCATCCCGCTTTCTGAGGCCAATAACTTCTGCTTTGTATTTATTTATCATTTTTTCCCTTTGCAGATCAAATACAAATTGATTTAAGGCAGTCACTGACACAGATAGAGCTGTGCTTCTTGCCCAGCCACAGCCAGCCCATCCATAGCCAGCCACAGCCACCCCAGCCCAGCCACAGCCACCCCAGCCCAGCCGCAGCCACCATTAAAGCTGTTACCCGTTAACTGTTTTCCATTAAAGCAGCAATATGCAGAAATTGCTCTTGTTCTTTCCAGCTGCTCAGAAGCATGCTGTTTGTTCCATTAATTTTGTTTACACTGAGAACCACATGTTAGTCACGAACCATGAACATGTGCCAGCCGCACGTCTTTACATGCAATATTTAATGCTAGAACATAACAAACAAAACCTTAAAAAAAGCCTTGCGAATAGCAATTTTATACAATTGTCATCATTTCTATGTGCTCCTATGGGCTACACTAACCTTCATGCTCCACCTGGAATGTGCTGTCCTGATTGGCCCCTGGTGCACAGCATTAGGGCGGTGCACATAGTACTGTAGGGCCTGGCCCACGGAACCCCTGCCTCCTCAACGCTGCAATATATGTGTTAAACTGAATAAATTCCCATCAGCAGCCTCTGCGTTGCTATTTCAATAAAATTCTCTCTCTGAATATTACCGGGGGAGTGTGTTAGCCTGTTAGCTATTGGCCGAGCTGGTCAGGCTAATTCTGATGAGGGCAGATTATTCTCCAGTGTCAGGGAACTCTGAGCGCAGAGTGTAGCTTCTGAGAAGCCCTTTTGGGAAATCTGCATTCAAAATATGTATGTGATTGGGAAATAATTAAAAACTACAACACAGAAGGGAGCCTATTACCATGAATCACATCACAGAGTTGGTCTTGTGTTGTAGATTATCACACAGAGCTAATATGACAAATTATGATAATCAAGGGATTTGCACAGAATAAATATTATGTGCTACAATTACCCCATATTGTTATTAATAATAAAGATTCATGTATGTATTACGTTTTAGCTGTAGCCCCCCTCTGCCCATTCATACATTTTCCCACATGGATTATAAAAACCCATTTCCATATAGCAATTTAAGATACTTGATGAAAAGGATTCCTGCATAGTTTGGGACTGTATGGTCCACAGGGGATTAAAAAACGTTCAACTTTACTGCTGATTAAATTGTACCTAGTATTTTTTTTTTCCTTTCGATCCCTGGCCTGTATCCATTGAACCCAACACCAAGCGCATCAACGCCACCCCCCCACCCCCGTGCATCCCGCTTTCTGAGGCCAATAACTTTTGCTTTGTATTTATTTATCATTTTTTCCCTTTGCATAGCAAATACACATTGAGTAAAGGCAGTCACTGGCAGAGGTAGAGCTGTGCTCCTTGCCCAGCCACAGCCAGCCCAGCCACAGCCAACCCAGCCATAGCCACAGCCAACCCAGCCCAGCCGCAGCCCCCCAGCTCAGCCACAGCCAGCCCAGCCCAGCCGCAGCCACCATTAAAGCCGTTAACCCTTAACTGTATTCCGTTAAAGCAGCAATATGCAAAAACTGCTCTTGGGCTCTCCCTACAGTTTGGAAGTGTAATTGACGCTTTGAGCTCCCTCTAAAGGACAGGCTTTACACATGCATTTCTGGACAAGCTTAATGATACAAAACCATCACTGAAAGTAAACTGGCCTGGTGGATTTGACACAATTATGACTGCAATATGATTGGATAGTGCAGTAGCAGCATTCTGGCCCAGAGTGGCAACGATAGAGATGCTATTCTTACTTTTCAGTCAGTCAGTGAGTCATTACTCTGGTTTTGAAGCTGCTATTTTAAGGCAAAAAAATTTAATAATGTTGCTTTAAAGGATAAAATTAAACCCATACACATGATAATGTATGTCTATACCAGGCCTTAAGCACTCAGTGCTGTAGTAGTGATACACTCTTAAAAATTAAGGTGCTACAAAGAGTTATTTGAGCGGTGCCATAAAGGAATCGCATTTGGATCTATCAAATATTTCATTTTAAACGAGATATTTGAGTGTGAGGAAATATCCTGTAAATTGATAAAGAAATTTTACATCCACTTACTTAAACCTTTAAAAGGTTCTTCACACCAAACATGGTTCTTCTGTGGCATTGCCCCTTTATTTCTAAGAGGGTGTAAAAACCTAATGTCTCATCTTTTCCATATTTAATGTGGAATTAGAACGATCTGCACAGTCTTGCATCATCTACAGCGAGCAGTGTGGGCTTGTTTTAGGACAGGGCATGTGTGCCATGCTTTATGTGTTTTTTTAATGAGCATAATCCTCCCTAAAACTCCGTTCATGCTCTTAAACTGCTGAATAATTAACTGTCTGACATTTACGTTTTTGCCCTGTTAAAATGTTCAACCACAGGAACACGACTTTGGTAACCCGTCTGGAAACAGCTTTAACACTGTGCCAAGACAAGCTCATCAGCCACAGAGAACAACAAGGTCTAATGAGACGGCAACAAAGACACGGTACATAGCAAATTGCTCATCTTCCGTTTGCTCTGTATTATTTTTAGAAGCTTGATTACTTACCAAAATGAGACATTTCTCAGGAACAGTCCAACATTAAAATTGGCGTTTGTTTTAGGCTTAGGAAATTTGAAACCCAGGAGGTAAAGACTAAAGTGAAACCTGCTCTTTTAGTTTTTTTTTTATATAAATGGATACACAAGATAAGCCTGAAAGCTTACTAAAAGTACATATTCATGAGATTTATTAATAGCACTTCCAGCAGACGCTACAGTTAAGTCTTTTAAGCCCATCAGTTGGAGTCTAACAACCCACGTCCTTGACTGGTACTTGAACACCTAAATATATCCTCCATATATATATATATATATATATTTTTTTTTTTTTCCCCAGAAGATACCATAAACTATTTTCAAATGATCAGATAGACACGCCAGTCAGCTGCTCACTCCATTTCGTTCCTGAACCGGTCCTCTCAAGGGCCAAAGCATGACGCCGATGTTGACCACTCCACTGAATTGATATGGCCTCTGCAAGGTCACTTTGAAACACGCCACAGGGAACGAGGTGTCTGCTCGAGCTTCCATTGCTGTGTGCAGTCGGCGGCGGTTCGTGAGGATATAAAAGGTTTTGTCTGATAAACAAATGAATTCAAAGCACAGCCAGGCAATCACAATACCTTTCACTTATCAGAGAGCTAAAGTTAGATAAAGATAATTAGTGCAGCCTGCCCCGTGGCTGTCTGTGCTCTTGACTGAAGTGTCAAAATAAAACCTGGCCAGGCTGGAGGAAAAAAAAAAAAAAAAAAGTGTTTCTGATGACATAAGCAGCAGCGCAAAAGTGCTGCCACTCACTTTCGGCCTGCGCCTCTCACATAATTAATGTACTGTAAATGCTAATGCTGTCCATGACAGACCAAACACGTTTCCTATTGCTTTCTAATTCCTGCTCACTGCAGATGAATTCAGGGGAAGGTTTGGCTTGACCAGCATGCCCCCTTCTCCCAGGCAAACCGCCGGCTTCATAACAACTCAATTGTTCTGGCTTTCTCTGCAGAAATTAGCTTTTCCAGCACTGCACAAACACACACACACATACACACACACTTTCCAATGAGTTCTTGTAAATAGAGTGGACATCATGGTAACACAGACTTCCTGCAAAATTCTGCAGGGATGTTCAGCAGAATGGGAGCGAGGAGCACGAATACAGTGGAATAAAGGCCTGGAGGCTAAAATAGGACAGAATAGCATCCTGTAACCCGTAGAATTCACTTTTTAAAATAAAAAAGGCCTAGAGAAGGTTAAAGAAGCAGGCTTGGGACCAGAAGGTTGCTGGTTCCATCCTCAGGTGCCCTTAGCCGTGCCTCCTAACCCTCCATTGCTCTCCGGGTGCCTTGGAAACTGCCCACCGTGTGGGTGAGTGTTGGTGTGTTCACTGCCATGGAAGGGTTAAGTCCAAGTTAAGTCCTGAGGATTGTGCTGCCACTATGAGCAGAAGGTCGCTGGTTTGAAACCCAGTTCATGCTGCCTGCCATCAGCAGCCAGAGCCTGAGGGAGCACTTGCCATCAGCAGCCAGAGCCTTGCCTTGCCTGACTTGCTCCCTCCCCACATCACTTCAGTGTGATGCTGGCCAGTATGAGTGTCTGCTAGCTGATGCATCAGAGCTGGGAGCTTTCCTCCAAGAGCGCTGGTTGCCTGGTGATGTTGCATAATTTAAAAAGAGGTGCATTTATGTCAGAGGAGGCATGTTTCTGTCCTCACCCTCCCAGGTTTTGGGAGCATTACAGGTGATAGAGGATGGGTTGTGTAATTGGGTAATCTAAAATTGGGGAAGAAAATTAAATATAATTTCATTATAAATTAAATGTTTTTTAGATGTGCAGCCCCTGCAGGCCACAGTTTGGGCAGCCGTGGCATAGACGACAGTCTTGTAGTTGCATTAGGAAGCTTTCAATTGATATAACTAACATGTAGCAGTAAGATGAACCTTTTTTAAAGAAACTCAGCATTAAGTAAAGGTTAATGTTTATTACTAGAGCTGTACATCCAAGCCAATGGTGGCTAAAGAACCTTTTTTAAGTACAGTTGTTTAAATATAATTACATGGTTACATAAAGAATTACATTTTAGTTATGTAATAAATTGCATTTAGTTTCTGTAGCAACAACTGTGAGTTTGGATATGCAGGATTGGCAAACAATGACAAAACCACTCCCAGAAAAAAAGGATTCGTTTTTTCCACCAGAAAAGAAAAAAAAACGAGGAAGGTTTCATGCTGTACGTGCCCCGAGGGAGCTAGCAGGGTTGATGTAATTGGTAGGGCGGATAGAGAGGGAAGATGAGGCCTGCCGCACCCTGCTGGATGGGAGTGTGTGAGAGTGTGTGTGGGAGGGGTAGTTCCAGTAGTGAGTGGATCTGTTTCATCCAGCAGGCTTAGAGGAGCTTGTGTCTGCTCTTTGCTCCGAGCGTCGGCTCTCATCAGAGAGGAGTGAGCCCCCGAGGCTAGAGTGCACAGAGGAGCTCAGCGGCCTGCCTGCTCCACTCTTACTGGGGCCTGAGCCGAAGTCCACTGCCTCTGAAAGCGCTTCCTCCCGGTCAACTCTGTAGCACACAGGCCCGGCCCAGCAGGGCTCCCCCACTGAAACAGCAGCATGGCTGCCTCTGCTCTCTGGTCGCTGTTTGATTCGGTTCATGTGCTGCCAAAGCCAGCCAGAGCGAGCATATTAAAGCTAGAGTTTGACAACAGATCCAAGTTTACATAGCTTTCGTCTCAGTCAGTCAGCCAGGAGGCATCTACAGCTTTACACTGGAGAGACAAGGCTGAAACACACACCTTAATCAACATACTTCACCTTGAAATGGTGGTATAATTGTTTTCTGTAAAAATGCTATATGGACAAAAGTATTGGGACACCTGCTCATTCATTGTTTCTCCTGAAATCAAAGGTATTAAAAAGAGTTTCTCCTGCTTTTGTTGGAGTAACTGTCTCTACTGTCCAGGGAAGAAGGCTTTGGAGGAGCACTGTTGTGAGGATTTGATTGCATTGGATTTCAGTTAGGCTGCTTTGTGACAACATCAGTGTACAAACAAATTTGATTGACTGGCGGTCTGGAGTGGTCTAGAGTTTGGGAAAGGCACATTTTCAGCCAAAACTGTTCCTGTTGTCATGCCTTTCCTCCAGCTTCTCTCCGACCCCTGTCTCAGCTGTACTCATTTATTCCAGTTCTCTGTCCTGTTGTGAACCCGTGCACAGCATGTAGGCACAGAACACTGCGGACACCACAACGACGCACATGCTCGGAGTGGAGAGGTCGGGCTGCCATGTGGAGAATGTGTTGTTATGACAACGATTCCTTCCAACACTGGTATTTCTATCGCCAAGCACATTCTCAAGCTCACTTGAGAATGTGATGGTATTAAGGGCTCATATTTAGCACAAGTGCGAACGAGAGATGTTAGCCGGGTCATGGTTACGTCATCAGTAAAGTCTAGCGAGGGTGTGCGGTTTACCTGCAGACTGCAGGAACTTCAAATGAATGAATAATCCCTCACCAACTACATACATACATACATGGGCCTGACAATACACTATATGTCCAAATGTTTGTGGACACCCCTTTTAATGAATGCATTCAGCTACTTTGAGTTGCAGTCATTGCTGACACAGATGTGCAAATGCACACACACACACACACACACACACATACAGCTTATCTTGTCCCTGTAGAGATGGATTGTCAACTGAATAGGATAAACATGAAGCTATTGGCCCCATGCAGCCTAATACTAGGTGTGGGCTAGAGGGGTATAACACCCCCCCCCTTTTTTTTAGAAGGAAGAAACAAGGATGCATGCAGCATGCATGAGCATGCATTCCAATACTTTTGTCCACACAGTGTATTTAAAAGCTGTAAGCTCGAGGCTTTCCCCGGCTTCTTTATGTGCGCTGGAGGGTTTGTCTTTAAAGGCAGGCTCTCATTAGCTTGTCCACAGAGGTGGAGAGAAAACGCCATCACTGCTCCACACGCAGCCTGGCCAAAATGTCACCTAGGCTGGGCAGCAGCTGCACGCTGACCATAGGAGCTGAGCCTGGCTCCGGAGACGCTGGCTGCTTCTGCCCGCGGACCACACAGCCTCCACTGGACCGTGGAGATGGAGGCTATTAGCGAAGAACAGCCTGGAGACTTGAAAAGACCTTAAACAGTCAGGAAGTGCAAAGAGTCCTAGCGAAAGACCATCCCCACAGGTCCCCTACATTCATTTATGGGAGAAAGTAAGACTTTCTGCGTGCTCTGAATATGCATGGTTTGTGTTGTTGATGGTATCATTGATATTAATACTCGCAGTAGATGCAGTATATCCAGGGAGAGCTTGGGGCAAAGCCGAGCAGCATCGTAAAGGACAGAGCTTGAATACAAATGATGGCTTATGCAGATGATTGTTTCCCCCCATCCGCCGCAAACACGCAAACGGCATCTCCACTAACAAGGCAGCAAGTGCTAGCAGTAATTTATACCGGGCCTTTGTGATAAAATCAGGGCCTAGCTCACCAGAATGAGTCAGGGTGGCCAAATAACAGGCCGATGTAATATTAATGAGCGTGCTCTCAGGTTTAACTCTGACTTCTTCCAGTTAACACCTTCAAGTCACCTGGCCTTTATGCCGTGCCAAGAAAAGTTTAGGTGGGGTTAAAGACCCCTCTTAGCCTCTGCCATTCCGTTTGCTTTAAAGGTCACCGACCGAGGGATGCAGAAGACAGTCGTGTTTGGGTTTTTTTTTTTTTTTTTTAACCTTCTTAAAGTCATCCGCCGCTTCAGTGCATATTCTCCAGAGCACGATTCTCTCTGAATTTCTCGTATTCATTTCATGGGCGTTAGAGTTGCTGAGTTTGTTTTTTTTTTGTAAAGGACAGAGGTGAGTGTCGGAGGAATCCACATTCTCTTTCTCTCTATATTTTCATGCTCAGTTGGAAGCTAAGCCACCTGAGAAACCTGTTCGCTTTGACCGACTGAACAGTACAGTATTTCAAGGTGAACCCGCTGCATGTCTCGCCTCTGTTTTCAGACTTCTGAGATTTGTGGTTTGTCTTGTTGTCTTAAATAAAGATCATCTTAGTGTAGGAAATTGTGAGGACTCTCTGTGGAGTGGTTTGTTGGTAATTAGCCCCATTGGTATCACAGCTTTGGGGTTTAGTTAAGTAAATGTCATCCTCTCTGAGGCCATCACATGGACATCAGATAGCTTCCATAATAGTGCCTTTGGCATTTGAGGCTCATGGTTGGCCTGCTCGGGTGGAATTTAAAGCTGTTCTTTCATTTCACGCTAATGGTGTTTTTCATCTTCATTCCTCCCCTTCATGAAATGATCAAATCGGTCAGGAATGCTGGCTGGTTGTCCAGTGTAATCCTCCAGTGTGATCATGCTGACTATTGGATTAAACTGTACTAATAATAAAACATGGGTGCATGAAAAAAGAGTCAAGTCAAGTCAAGTCAAATTTATTTGTATAGCTTTTTACAACTGTTGTCGTCACAAAGCAGCTTTACATAATTAGTAATTAGTAAAAGACATGAAGGATCAAAGACCCCAAGTGAGCAGCCAATGGCGTCAGTGGCAAGGAAAATCTCCCTCAGAGCTGGAGGAAGAAATCTTGGGAGGAACCAAGACTCACAAGTGGGACCCGACCTATCCTCCTTTGATCAGAACTATTTAAACATTGATAAAAATGACCAAACTAGATACAACAGATAGTTAATAGTGGTGATATTAATAGTGGCAGATAGTTACGAGTCCATTTAGGTTTTACCTTGGTCATTAAACAGGTAGCAGTGGTAGGAGGGTGTGCCACTGGTCTGGTATAGGTGGTGGTGGGTGGGGGGGCCTGATGGTTGGACTTGTAGGTGGCAGGTGGTCTGACACAGGTAGCAGCTCACTATGGCCAGGGGGTTGTGAGTTCGAATCCCTGAGCTATGCCACTTTGCCATCAGTGGCCGGAGTCTGTGAGAGCACAATTGGCCGTGCTCTCCCAGATGGGTGGATGGCACTCTTTTTCTTTGTCAAGCAGTTTTTTTTTGTCTTAAGCAGTGTAGGCCGGCACAGGCGTCTGTTAGCTGATGTGGTGGGGAAATTTGTTTTGTGTCTAAAACTGCCTGAAAAGGCTTATTAAATTGTCCAAAGACCTGGCAACAAACTGTATTTAATCAGTGGTTTTTAAAGCAATTCATCAAATGTAATCAATTGGTTACTCTTGGACACTCTTATTATCCAATTTAGAAAAGTGCTTTTTTATTCACTTGGGAAATGTCCCGTAGCTAGTGTAAACAAATGTGAATCTAAAAGTGCCTCTGAGCGTAAATATTGTCAAATTCAAAGGTCAGTACTGATACCGAGATGCACAACACCCCACAACTAAATACAGTACAAACACTACACTGTTCCTGAATGTCAGAGAAATCAAATTAAGACATTAGTGCAATCACAAGCCTTTAATACATGCAACATTAGTGCTGATTTAAGAGCTCTTGAAACTTTACAGTTCAGACACCCAGGGGACGTTTGTTCCACCACCTCGTCTTCAGGACAGAAAAGGCCTAGATGCCTGTTGTCCATGCATTTTCAAGGATGGTGGTTCAAGCTGAGTCATACTTGAAGCTTGAAGTGCTCTTGGTACAGATTGGGACCGTTGTGACTATTACCTTCAGGTAGGGAGGTGCTGGTCCAATTTTGGTTTTGTAGGCATCTTCAAGATTTTGAATATGTTGGGTAGCTACAGGAAGCCATTGAAGAGAATGTAATAAAAGACTGAAGATCGAGTCCTGATGGTCCTGATGGAAGACCAGTCAGGAGAAAGCTGCAATGACAAGGTACTGAATGAACACCTGGGAGGCCTCCCTAGAGAGGAAGGGTTACATTCTCCAGATGTTGTAGAGGTTAACGTGCACATGTGCACAGTTTTACTGTAAACCAAACTCCTCAGATGCTCGAGCTTCAGAGTGTTTGCCTAGAGAGCAGTGCTTGAGATAGACAGACATCAAAGCCATTGGCCTGTCCCAGAGCACTGGGATTACTGATGAGAAAGCCACACTGGCCTGTGGGCCTGAGCCATCCATCCTCCACACTGTGCCAAGCAGCTCCCAGCATATGACTGCCTATACTCCTTCCTCAGGCGGTGTGGAAACAAAGTTCGTTTCTGTAGACCTGCCTGATGGCTGCCATAGAAACAGCCCCTTCTGAGAGAAATGATTATGGACTGGCTCAGATCTTGCGAGATGCTTGAGTGAGGGCAGATACGAATGTGAGGAGCGCCAGTCTCAGAGTTTAGTGTAGAGATGTCGAGGGTTTCTCATTTATATATAATGCAGGAACAACTTGACAATGCCCAGATAGCAGTTAGCAGTCTGGTTATCTCTCCCTCAGGCCTTGTTCAGCTCCTAGCGAAAGCAAGCTGTGCTATAGAGTGTGCTTCTCTACGAACTCCGTTCTACTGCTCTGGGCTTGTGAAGAACAGACAAGATAGCACTGAAATGCAAGAATGTGCTGATGGCAGATAGTTAAAGCGACAGTATGTTGAATTTTTGTCTTAAAATTACAGCTTCCAAATCATTTGGATGCTCCACTGATGTGTAATAAGGTGAATAGTGCCTCCTTTGTTGCTTCTCCAGGCTCGGCATGCTGCTAATGCCACTATGTACATTTAGTGAAGCTGGCTGGACAATGCTTGCGGCGTAACTCGAGCCATATTTGTGTAAAATATTGTGTAATATTACTCAACTGAGTCCACATGATTCTTTTACTTTCAGATGCCAGTTCTGTGTCTCTCAGCTTGTCCAGAAATGCATGTGTAAATCTACCCTTAAGGGTGGCTCAAAGTGAGAACTCCACTTCCTGACTGTAGGGGGAGTCCAGGAGCAGGAAATACCAATTCTTGCACAATGCTGCTTTAATGTTTATCGTTGATCAGTCCCCACAAGTTCCACGATAAGAGCATTGTTTTAGTTCTCTGCTCTGGATAATGGCTGATGCTGTGCTGTAGTTAGTTAGTAATGGCATTAAAAATGAGTGTGTCATAAAGGCTTTGGGCCCTCAACTCTCATTTCAGCTATATTCCATGACCGTTTAATGACTCTTGGAGTGTATTTAATATTTCATGTTGAATCTTAGAAGCACTGGACATTCATAGTTAAAGCCTTATCCATAATCCTACCAACTCCTCATGCCTTTGACTAATATTTCTGGCAGTACTTTCTCTGTATAAAAGAAACGGTGAGCAAACATACTGCATGTAAAAAAAAAAAAGATCAAAGACCAAATGATCATTATTTTGTTTGTTTGTTTGTTTGTTTGTTTTAACTGAAAAATAAGACTTCGATTTGGTACACAGGTTGTCTCTCAGTCTTTGCCTAAGGCTAATTCTATTAATGTACGCCTTTTATCTCATTACAGCTTCCATGTTCTCTCATGTTGACCTCTTCACCTCCATCTGCTCGGTGTGAAAAAAAAAACGCAGAAGAAAAATAGGATACATGCTTGCGGTGCGTACGACAGGCCATGTAAAAAAAAAAAGCCAAGGTCAGCGAATACGATGACGACCCCTGATCTGTTCGTTACGATATTACTGCCACTCCGATTGGAGCCATAATTGCCCTGACCATGTGTAGGCTCTGTGATGTTTTTTTTTTCACTGGTCCAGGGGGCGAGACCTTTACAGGCCTGTCCAACGCTTGTCCTCTAGAGACTTTCCTTTATCCTCCGGAAAACGAAGCATGCCACTTAAAAAAGGAATGATAATGAAATAAAGATGCAAATAAATGAATGAATAGATAGATAAATAAACAATTAAGCATCAAAGACCCTAAATAAACAAACAAACATATATATATATATATATATATATATATATATATATATATATATATATATTATATATATATATTTATATATATATATTAAATTAATTGGATACAAAAAATAAATAATTAATTAATTAAATTACATTAAAATAAAAATGTATAAGCTCAGTATAAGTATCTAAAGTGGTGTGTTTAAGAACACTGGCCGTATTCACACTACATTCACAGGCTCTGCTTCATTTTTAAAGCATGCTTTGTCCTCCATACAGAAAGACATTCATCTTAGGAGGGACACTTTACTGTTGAAAAACTGCTGAAAACATCGCCCAGGCTGATTAACATGCCCGTCAGTTTTCAGCCAGCCCACCTTGTCCCTTTCCCCTCTAATCACAACAGATGATTAGTCAGGACCAGGGCGTCACATGCTTCTGTCGCCGCCACTAAAATGCAGGACTGTTATATATCCAGAACACAGCGCTCCAGCATTTCCCACCAAATACCTCATGTTTATGATGTTCCAGAACACCACAGCATGAACAGCGAGTGAGCGACAGCAGCAGAACCACAGCATACTCATTAGAATCACAATGACGCGATGTGCCACGCCCTTTTGCCTGACGCACTGTTTCTATTTTTGATGTGCCATGCTGATGTTCCACCTCGACAAAATGGATGAGGAGAACATTTTCATTTAGTCTTGCTTGGTTTGGAATAATGAACAGCCTTTACGTTGTGCATCTACCTCACACTCATGTAAATTCATATTAAGCTATTCGTACTTTCCCTTTACCCTAAATCTGACCCTAACCCTAAATCTAGCCTCAACTCAAAACCTAACACTGACCATAACCCTGTTTTTACCTCTGCTGAAGATCAGCTGAGATTGAACAGATTTTCATTCTTAACAAAATGAATATCTAAGACTGAATTAAGTGTGACAATAAACACCAACAGCTGGAAATAACACTAATAATATATTTAGCTGCAATTCTAGCCAAGTTAGTCTCGTCATCAATGCATGCAACTGTATGTCATTAATGCTGCCCATGAAAATAATTTGATGAATGAAATTAATGGAATTTACTGGTGTTAATGCATAAGTGTTATTAGACTGTGCTTGGATGGTCCATTGTAGATGCCTCATAGCTCACTTGACATTCAACTAACCTTCAACTAACCTGCATCTGAATGTATATAATGATCTATTGATTGTAACCCTTCACCCAACCATAACCCTAACCTTTTAGTGTAAAGTTTAGGGTTAGATTTATGGTTTAGGTTAAGGTTAGGAGTATATCTTAGGGTTGATCTAAGGTTTAGGTTGGAGTTAGGATGTAGGATGTATTCAAGGATAAGATTAGGATTAGGATTTAGGGTTGATTTAAGGTTGGGGTTAGGATTTAGGGTTGATTCAGGGGTAAGGTTACGGTTAGGGTTAGGATTTAGGGTTGATTTAGGGGTAAGGTTAGGGTCAGGGTTAGGATTTAGGGTTGATTGAAGGTTACGGTTAGGGTTAGGATTTAGGTTTAATTCAAGGATAAGGTTAGGGTTAGGCTTTAGGGTTGATTCAAGGATAAGATTAAGATTAGGGTTGGGATTTAGGATTGATTTAGGGTAATGTATAGGTTGGGGTTAGGGGTAGGATTTAGGCTTAATTCAAGGTTGAGGTTAGGGTTAGGATTTAGGGTTGATTCAAGGATAAGATTAAGATTAGGGTTGGGATTTAGGATTGATTTAGGGTAATGTATAGGTTGGGGTTAGGGGTAGGATTTAGGCTTAATTCAAGGTTAAGGTTAGGATTAGGATTTAGGGTTGATTCAAGGATAAGATTAAGATTAGGGTTTAGGATTGATTTAGGGTAATGTTAGGGGTAGGTTTTGGGGTGATTCAAGGATAAGGTTAGGGTTAGGATTTAGGTTTAATTCAAGGTTAAGGTTAGGGTTAGGATTTAGGTTTAATTCAAAGTTAAGGTTAGGGGTAGGTTTTGGGGTGATTCAAGGATACGGTTAGGGTAAGGATTTAGGCTTAATTCAAGTTTAAGGTTAGGGGTGGGTTTAGGGTTGATTCAAGGATAAGGTGTGGGTTAAGAATTAGGGTTGATTCAAGGATAAGGTTAGTATTTAGGGTTGATTCAATAGACCGTCATTTACATTCACCTTAAAGTTCAGTTGCATTTAATACATATTCAGTTGAATGTGAGTTGAATGTCAGGTGAGCGTCTACGAGGAATCTATAATGGACCATCCGAGTACAGTGAGACCTAACATGATCACAAATAATAGACATGATATGTTTAGCTGTAACCTATTAATCATTAGAACACCTGTGTATCTGTTCAATCAGCCAATCATGCATCAGCAGTGTAATACATGGAATCATGCTGATACAGGCCAACAACTTTAGATACTGTACTCAGTGATTGATGGTGCCAGATGGGCTGGTTTGAGTTTTTCTAGAACTGCTGATCTTCTGGATTTTTTTCAGCACAACAGTCTCAAAGTTTACTCAGAATAATGTAATAAAGAAAACACATCCAGTGTGCGGCAGTTCTACAGTCCTGCAGATGGAAAAGGAGAGTAGACAGGCTGGTTGGAGCTGATGGAAAGACTACAGTGACTCAGATAACAACTCTGTACAGTTGTGGTGAAGCAGAAAAGCATCTAAGAATGCACAACACCTCCAGCCTTCAGGTGGATGGGCTACAACAGCAGAACTCCCACAGTCAGCCAAGAACAGAAAGCTGAGGCTGCAGTGGCTCAACAGTCCAGGCTGGTGGCCATAGTTCCCTTCATCTCCTCCTGACCACAGTTCTTCTGCTGGCTACTTTCAGCATGAGGATGCACCTTGCCACAAAGCAGAAGTCATCTCTAGCTGGTTTCATGTTAAACAACTGTAAAATATGGAGCAAAAATATAAATCTAAAATAAAAGATGAAAGAGATGAAACATTAACATCAACATACAGTGTGGTGGGATCGGCCAGTGTGAGAGAGGGCAACGTTTCTGAAATGATGACACATGCACGGCTGATATCTCAATTCAGCTCAGGTTCAAGGCGAAATCACCTGCAGCATTACAGCAGAGACAGTTTTGCTCAGCCGGCATAAAAGGAAGAGCAAAGCTGTTGTACAAAAGAGCAACATTTCAGTCACCTCCACCAAAAAATCTTTTCACATTCTTGAGCAGGGTGGCATAACTTCACACATTCATGAAGGCCAAGGTGTAAACACACCTGTATTACAAAGAGAATATTTACAGATTTCTTCCTGGTGGAATTGCAGGACGTTGGGGTTTCAAATGCAGAACGAAAGCAATGGGCTGTCTAGAAAGTCACTGGCTATATAGTTTACAGTGTGTATGGAACTGACATTAGAGTATAATGCCAGGCAATATACCCCCCCCCCCCCCAGCATTGAGCTGTGGAATAACTGTGTTTTCTGGAATCATGGATGGGGCTCTATCCAATACTTTTGGAATGAGTGTGGGAGTTGGGGATGATGAGGTGGGGTGGTGATCATTCAATATCCTGACCTCACTGACAATTGCAATTAAATCCTATTAAAGAAAGCGTTCCTCAAACAAAAGCAAGATAAATAATTTTTTATATAGGAACAGGCGTCCCATTACTTTTGTCCATATAGTCTTTGTCGAAGTAAACAATATTTTATTCCAAAAATCTTTTTCATTTACGATTTGTTTACAATTGTTTACACACAGTAAAGGACAGCTGGCATTTTTTTTTATTGCAGGCGTTAGGGCTTCACAGTATGCTATTAGTTATTTGCGATACTGCAGTATTTGACACTTGGCCCTCTGACCTTTTTTTTTGCTGTAAGCATCTTGATCTATCACAGTTCTTGATCACTGTAGGAATCAATGCCTTCATCCAATTCTAAAGTAAAGTATTTTGGCCAAAAATAGCGCAGGGTATTGTCGTACCATGTTAAGGATTTACCAACATGCTTTTAACATATCGCTGGGCATATCATGAAATTCTAGCATCATAATCACAGCACTAGTATACCTCACTTCACGTCTTTCTATTTTTTCACAGGTTTCGCCTTCCACTTACCCCCTAGCCGCAGCCACCAGATCTATAAAAAGGCAGACTTGCTGTGTAATTGATATTTTCTAAATCCTCAGCAGAAGCTGGGGGATACAACGTGCTACAGTGATAGAGCACAATAAAGTACCATGTGATTCTTTGGATCCAAACATGTCATTTGTTGTTTAAAGCAGAGAGTGGGGCACTTTAATCCTTCCATTTCCCAGCCCTCAGCCCAGCGAGGGAGCATCTAATCCTTACAGCAGAGTAAATATAATGCTTGTCTAACATATAGATCTTCCAGTGCTTGGGAAGTGAAACCCCAGCCTTGATCCACTGCCTGCCTTATAGAGATTTAAGAACTGCAGGTATCGGGCACACTTATGAAATGCTTTTCGGCCTCCTCTGAAAGCGCGCCTCGCTGTATAATTCACTTCTGGATGGCTTGTGTGAAATGTAAATCACCCTCACACTGATGGCAGGGAGTGTTCTTTCCCCCTCTCTCTCTTTCTTCCTCTGTCTCTCTGATTTCCACAGGGCTAAGAGCAGCAGCTAAGTTATGTGAGACCATGGCTTATGGAGGGCCATTCAAAAAAGTGCAATTAGAGCTCCTTGGAAATCACTGTCAACAAATCAATGTTTGGGGAAGGGGGGAGAGGAGGGCGGGGGGTCTTGGCTCATAAATCCAAGTTTAGGCATTTCGAGGCCTCGCAACCCACTTGGAGAACGCATTATGTAGTAATGAATGCATTTCTCATAACGCCTCGGTTTGCTCTCTTAACTGAGATCTCTTTGATGTGATGTCATGGCTTTACTTCGTCTTCTTCGCAGAGTTCACTCGAGATTGCATCAGGGACTAAAAAAAAAGAGATCACAACGGGCCAGGCCGAGATATCTCTGCTTTTACTTCCAAGACCCAATCACACAGCAGTAAAGTTTGGAGTCCTACGACAACTGACGCTCTCGCATTACACACCAACTACCATAAAATGCAATTGCTATGCTGAGCATGCATAAGCTTTAAAATAGTTTCTGAAGAAAAGCCACGTCTTGGGAAATGTTCTCCACTTACTGCAGCGATTAAGAAACTTTCAGGTTTGGAGCAATTACGCACAGACTGTATAAAAGTAATAATTAAAAAGACTAGCTGCAAAGCTGAAGCCTTATAATGCCACCCAGTCTCTATCTCTCTCTCTCTCTCTGCCATGCTACACAATTTACAGATATACACAGAGGTTGAACGACATATTCAGTATCTTTTAAAAGCTGACAATATAGTCTAATATAGCCAATTTATACTAATGTACTGTATAATATACTGTAATTACCTGCAAGGAGAAACTCTGACGCTGAATGATAATCGAAATCCGAGTCCAGGCAGGCAACTTTTAGTCTCACACTTTTAAGATGCTCTCATATTTATAAACAAGCTAGCTTAGCTATTGCTGCTGCTAACAGCTGAAGGGCTTTGCTATATAGTTGCGTAGCATATCCTGCAGAGAGGATCCCATGATTTTATTGAACCTGAATGCAACGGCACAAGATTAAGATCCTAGCAAGTTTAGCTTGTGCGTATTTTATTGATTTATTGGTGCCACTAATTTCCACAATCAATCAAATTGATCTGTATAGTGCATTTTACAACCTGATGTCACAAAGCAGCTTCAATGAAATACAAATATAAGCCAGAAAAGCAAAAAAACATAAAACCTGTTATCCCAAGTGAGCAAACCAAAGATGACAATGGCAAGAATCTAAAATCTTCGAAGGAGCCCATCCTCCCCTGGTACAAACCACTTAATAATTACTAATAAATGGTATAATAAAATTGGTATAAAGTATTTTGATGGTCCACAATAGATGCTTTGTAGATGATCAACTTATATAGACCTAAATATCTATAATCTTCTCTTAAACCGAACCCTAACCTTCAACAAGTCATTTGTTTACATTTAGAGGGTCTGTAGATAATCTATACTGAAACACACAATCAAAATAATGACTAACTAGTTTTTCTTTTTTTTAATTATTAATATTATTTCGTGAATTTTGTAATTTTTTTCACTTTTCTCCTAATCTGGTACTGCCAATCAATCCACCCATTTGTAACTCCCCTAGAACTAGCAATGCTCCCGACACTAGGAGGGTAAGGACTGATACATGTGAAGCCAGTTTTCGCAGATCTCCACCTTGAGTGGGGTTTTCTCCACTAGCACATCAACCCTCCTCCACTTGTGGCGTAACCAGCAAGCTGACTGCCTCTTTTCCCTAAAGGGAGGGACTTTATCCATAAACAGACGCCACATTGAGCGTTATGAGATCTCACGTTCATATTTCAACCAGTGGCAGCTCTGGCTGAACTTGATACTCAGAGGAATTCTATCTGTACCACAAAAGATCAAGTCAAAAGGCAAGGAATCAACAACATAAGATGAGCCTTATAGTATCAGCAGTTATCTTGGACTGCGTACAGGACCCAACAGGTACCTTAACCAACCTCCACTGGATCAGCCATGGTGTCTTGTAATTGGTACCGTTTCAGAGAATTAACACAGTTGTTGTGGAACTACTTTTTGGTGGGAAGAATTGACAGTATAGAGGAGTAATCAATATGAAATTCGGCTTCTCAGATTTTTTTTAATTCAACTTATTTATTAATTTTGTAAAACATGTTCTATAAAAGTAACAGAACACTCAAAGTTGTGTGTTATTGCGAATAACATCACTGCAGCACTCGCCTGATGTTATTCACGATAACACACTCCTTCTCATGTTCTGTTGTCTAACTGGATTTAATGAAAAGCTTTGGTAATCCATACTGTCCTGCACTGCAGGAAGAAACATATCCTCTGCATTTATGCCACATTTTCAGTGTTTGGCATCAATACAAATGCAAAGCAGTCAGATATGCAGTTTACTAAACCTGTGATACAGACTGTAAATCAAATGTAAATGTTAACATGTGTTAATATATGTAAATATATTTACATGGCTCTTATGTGATAACTTTTGGTTTTATAAAGAACCCTGTTTGTATTCTAAATATGAAGAACCTTTTAGAGGTTTTATGAATCTTCACTTGATGTAGGGTTTCTTTACTAATTTAAAGGTTCTTCATACTTGTGGATCTTGAGGATAAATATAAAGATTTATAAAGTTTTAAAGATAGTTCTTTATTACACCAAAAGTGGTCCTTTAATGAACCATTTGAAGCATCTTTATTTTTAAGAGTGTATAATCATTAAATTAAAGCAGTCATATACCCAAATTAGCTTTTCATGTTCCTGGGCTCCCCCTACAGTCAGGAAGGAATTCACAATTGTGAGCTACCACTAGAGGACATGCTTTACACATGCATTTCTAGGCAGGCTGAGATATGCAGAACGACCCTAACTACTGTAAATGGAGGGTCAAATTACTGTTTCAAAAACAGATTTTAAATCACTGATACAATCTGGTAAAACCTCATCAATAGTTTGTAGCGTTCACCTCGTTCTGGCTACTGCACTTGTGCAGATCTTTACACTGAGTAGGGCTTTCCCCACTAGAATGTCAACCCTCCTATCCAACAAGCTGAATAGCAACAATAGAGATGCTACTCTCTCTATTAAATTCATAATTTATTTATATAACGCGTTTTTTTTTAAACAAATGTTGTCACAAAGCAGCTTTACAGACATGAGGCGAGAATTAATCAATGTGAGGACCCAGAGCAGAGCAGCATCTCAGTGGGCAGCAGGGTAGTGGAGAGAGCCAGGTCTGGCAGTATTGGGATAGAATAGTCTGAACAGGGTATCACAATACATAGAAAAGAGAACAAAAGGGTTGGGAGGATCGCAGCAATATTAGAAGCTTTATACAGTGGGAAAAGCCAATCCAGAGGGTAGACAGGCACCAGCACTCAAGAACGAATGTAGAGCAGGGGACAGCATGGGGAGATATAAGAAAGGGTTAGGAAAATAGAAAAGTGTAGGAATAAGAGGAAGTTTAGAAAGAAAACAATAATCAGAAACCATGTAATCAGAACAGTGTTAGTATGTAAGCAGGCTACATCAGCAAGAAACAGTACGGTACACTGGTGGAACTGAAAGGCATGTTTGAAGCATCACACTGATTTTAAAGCTGCTAATTTGAGGTAAAATGCTACATAATGTTGCTTTAAATGAAAACATGTTTGTCATGTTAATCAAATGTGTAACAAAGTGGCAGTAATAAGCACCATCCTTCATTCCAGAGAACACAGTTTTTCCACTTTATACCCCTCTAGCCCATGCCTGGCATTAGGCAGCATGGTGCCGATATGTTTATGTCTATCTGCTCCAGAGAGTCCTATTCTATTATAACAAAGTGGCAGTAATAACATCTAGGGGTTAAGAATAAATATACCACTTATACAGTATGTACCTACAACCCACTGTATACAGTAGGTGCCTTTGCAGGCAATTTTGTAAGCCATTCTTTGCTTTTAGATGTAATATTAGCTATAATGCAGAGACTGCAAAGAGTCCATCCACAATATTTACTAGACCAGTTTTATTCCACACTGAGAGAGCATGTGAGTGGGTGAAGCAGGTGAAGCATGTGATTTTCTCTGGTCGTAGGTCATCTCTCTCGAATCGCACATGCTAACACTTCTTATGAGCAAGAAAAAAATTGTTGGTCTAGTGTCAATTAAAAAAAAGTAAAACAGTCAGACACAGTCCACACACAGACAAACACACAAAGACAGACGATCCCTCTCCCACACACTCTCCCAACACTAACACTAACACACAGGGAATCGCTTGTGCATCGAGAAGAATGGAAACCTTTGGGTTTGCTTTCATAGCAATGCTCTTCCTCACTGAACTTGGAAAATGGTTTGCACTACAGCCAGTGGAGCTCACAGCTGCCTCAATGTGGCATCAAAGCCTGCCAGCGATGTGTGTGTGCTGAACCGTACTTTCCCTCTTGTGTCTGCTGCTCTGGGAGGCCTACCTGCGTTTCTGTGGGGGCATGAAGTGTTTTCCTTCATGCTGAAATGGTTTTACCCCTTATTTTCTTTCCTGTTCATTTATTGCGCAGTGAAGTCTGCGGTTCGCAAGAGTCAAACATGCAGCAGGGCCCAAGCCGACGAATGTCTGTGAAGTGGTGTGGTGCACTAAGAATCCATTCAATTATTTGATCCTTTCTTGCAGTTTTTATTATTATAGTTGGGGTTGTTTTGGGGCGTATGCTTGCTAGTCGTGTCGGATATCACAGTAAATCGCATCTTGTAAAATCCAGATATGACGATCACATGCGTGAACTAGAAATTGATTAACTCGTTTTTAGAAGCCTTTGGCTGTTTCCAGGGAGCTATTTTACAAGGCGCAGTGTAATTGATCTGATGCAGCACCTAAACGTTGGTTCGTCTCAGTCTGACAGTCGCACAGTTAATGGGGTGAAAACAGGGACGCTCTGTTTTCCCTAACCTGTCAAGTGGTAATTGGCCAATGGTTTCCTATAATAGCAAAATGCCACTGGGACTGCACCTCTTAAATTGCGTGCAAAATAATTGGATGGCCATGCGACAAAAAAACGAGCTGTTTGTGCACGTAATGTGATCAAATAAACAGTAAATGTTAGAATATTAAAATTGCAGATCAACTGTCCAAAGCAGCAGGTGAAGCAAACATACACACACACACACACACACACACACACTATATAAAGTATAGGGACACTTGCTCGTTCATTCATTCATTGTTTCTTCCAAAATCAAGGCTGTTAAAAAGGGTTTCTCAGGCTTTTGTTAAAGTAACTGTCGAAAGCTTTTTCGGAGCTTTGCTGTGCAGACTGGCTATTGCATTCAGTGATAAGAGCGTTAGTGAGTTCAGGATGTTGGAAAATCACCACCCCACATTTACATTACATTTAAGGCATTTAGCAGACGCTCTTCTCCAGAGCGACTTACAAAAGTGCTTTGCTATTTACCCAAGAAAAACCTCAGCTAGTTTGAATAGACTAAAATCTCTCTCTAAGTTTAGACACTACTCAACACTAGTCAATAGGGTGACCACTCTGCTATTCGCCCAAGTATTCTCTGAAGAGGAGGGTCTTCAGTCTGCGTTTGGAGACAGCGATTGACTCTGCCGTTCAGACACCCAGGGGAAGTTCGTTCCACCACTTTGGTGCCAGGACAGAAAAAAGTCTGGACGCTCGTCTTCCGTGGATTTTGAGGGATGGCGGGTCGAGCCGAGCCGTACTTGAAGCTCGAAGGGCTATTGGTTCAGATCGGCTTTTGACCATTGCCATCAAGTACGGCACCTCATCCCTAATTCCCCACCATCATTCCACTGCTCCACAGTTTTTCGGATTGCATTCAGCAACAAGCACATTAGTCACATTAGGGTGTTGGATGATGAGGTGGGGTGATCAACCCAACTCCCCAACTCATCCCAAAAGTATTGGACACAGTTCTTCCACTGCTCCACAGCTCAAGTGTGGGGGGGCTTTATACCCCTCCAGCCCACGCCTGGCATTAGGCAGCATGGTGCCGATATGTTCATGTTTATCTGCTCCAGAGAGTCCTAGGCAGTACTTCTCTAAAGGGACTAGACAAGCTGTGTCTGCATGTGTGTGTGTGCAATGGGTGCAACTTGAAGTAGCAAAATGCATTGATTAGAAGTGGTGTCCACAAACATTTGGACATATAGTGTATATCTGGTGGTGTATCACTACATATTTGCCAGAATCCAAAATATGTATGGCTACTGACCATCATGTTCTTCTTTCCTCACAGGGTGTGCCTCTGGATACATAAATGAGACTAAAGCGATGGGAGAAAGGAAAATACAAGGGGATAAGGGCCATCAAGAATGTTATCTCCAGAGAAAATAAGCACAAGCTAGTCTGAAGTGGTGAACGACTGCAACTCCGACACTTCTCTACAGGAAATTCCTCTACGAGTGCATATGCTGTGGCCGGAATGGAATGACCAGTGGTTGGAGTGAAACCTCAAGCTGATGTGAAAAAGAGAGAGAGAGGAAAAAAAACTGGGTTCTGGGTTAGACCGTGGACATCTACTGCACCTTGTCTACACGCTCGAAACAGCTGACTATCCTGCCAGAATACTGTGAGGCTCAGTCCAGCCTAGTGGAAACTAAACGTGACATCCCAAGCTGATAGCTACTCGCTTTGTTCATGGCTTCCAGGAAGGCATCCATGGCTTGTAGTGGTGGCGTGGTGATGAGTGCCTTCTTCTGGTCTGTGGCCATAATCTATCTGACTCACATAAGTGGAGTAAGGGGGGACTGCTGGCTCATCGAAGGGGAAAAGGGCTTTGTGTGGCTGGCCATTTGCAGCCAAAACCAGCCACCTTACGAGGCCATCCCCCAGCATATCAACAGCACCATTGTGGACCTTCGCTTGAATGAAAACAAAATAAAAAGTATCCATTACTCTGCCCTGAGCCGCTTTGCCAACCTGACATACCTGAATCTAACAAAAAATGAGATTAGCTTTATAGAGGACGGGGCCTTTTCAGCCCAATTCAACCTACAGGTACTCCAGCTGGGTTTCAATAAACTGCGCAACTTAACCGAAGGGATTCTCAGGGGGTTGGGCAAGCTGCAGTACCTCTACCTCCAGGCCAACCTGATTGAGACTGTGACACCCAATGCCTTTTGGGAGTGCCCAAACTTAGAAAACATAGACCTCTCCATGAATCGCATTCAGGTGCTAGACGGGTCCACCTTCACCAGCCTGACTAAGCTGACCACATGTGAGCTCTACACAAACCCCTTCAACTGCTCCTGCGAGCTACTGGGCTTTGTCAAGTGGCTCTCGGTCTTCCCCAACAGAACAAATGAACGGATGGTGTGCGATTCCCCAGCAGGCGTTTCTGGTTACAGCCTCCTGAGCCAGAATCCAAACAATCCTACTCAGCGCAATGCACTGCATATGCTGTCCACTGTGTGCACAGAGGACTATGTGACTCTGTATATCCCTGTGCCTGAGACCACAACTTACCCTCCAGATGCTACCCCGTGCGGGCTGGAGGACTGTCCGTCTGGAACCGAGCCAGGGGAGTTGAGTATCAGCCCGACCTACCCGGATGTGGATATGAAGCCAGTCATGAAGCTCAAGCAAGTCTCCCACACGAACGCAGTCATCACCATTCAGATACCCCACCCGTACAAGAAGATGTACATTCTTGTCCTGTACAACAACAGCTTCTTCACAGACATTCAGAATTTGAAACGGCAGAAGGAGGACATCGAACTGAAAAACCTGAAACCCCACACCTTCTACACGTACTGTGTGGTTTCCATACGCAACTCGTTGCGTTTCAACCATACCTGTCTGACACTGTCCACGAGTTCCAGAAATGGGAAAGGCAGAGAGACCAATAATGCCACAGCCACTCACTACATCATGACCATCCTGGGATGCCTTTTCAGCATGATCATTGTCTTAGGAGTGGTCTACTATTGCTTACGAAAGAAGAGGCAGCAAGACGAAAAGCACAAAAAGGCAGGCGGTATGAAAAAGAACATAATAGAGCTCAAATACGGCGGGGAATTGGAAGGAGGGACTATATCCAGGATGTCTCAAAAGCAAATGATGGCTGGAGAGAGTATGTCTCGCATGCCATATTTGCCTTCTGGGAGCGAGATGGACCAGTACAAACTTCAGGACATAAGTGATACGCCTAAAATGGCAAAGGGCAATTACATGGAGGTAAGAACTGGAGAACACCCCGACCGCCGAGAGTGCGAGATGGCCATGCCGAGCAATAGCCAGGGCTCTGTTGCTGAGATCTCCACGATTGCGAAAGAGGTGGACAAAGTCAACCAGATCATTAACAACTGCATAGATGCCCTGAAGTCAGAGTCGACCTCTTTCCAAGGCGTGAAATCTGGAGCTATTTCAACAGCAGAGCCTCAGTTAGTTTTGATCTCGGAGCAGCCCCAGAGCAAGTCTGGCTTCTTGTCCCCCGTCTACAAGGATAGCTACCACCACTCGTTGCAGAGACACCATTCCTCAGACACCTCCCCAAAGCGACCCAGCACAGCTACTGGTGGTCCCATGCGGAGTCCGAGGCCTTACCGTTCCGAGGGGGCGTACAAGTCAGAGTCGAAGTACATAGAGAAGACTTCCCCAACGGGCGAGACCATCATGACCATCACTCCAGCGGCTGCGATACTGAGGGCAGAGGCGGAGAAGATCCGGCAGTACAGCGAGCATCGGCACTCCTACCCTGATGCCCAAATTGAGGAGCTGGAGGGGCCAGAGAGCCACAAAACCTCCATCCTGGAGCCCCTGACGCGGCCTCGGCCCAGAGACTTGGCTTACTCCCAGCTCTCCCCCCAGTACCACAACCTCAGCTATTCCTCCAGCCCTGAGTACTACTGTAAACCAACGCATAGCATCTGGGAGCGTTTCAAGCTCCATCGCAAACGCCACAAAGACGAGGAATACATGGCGGCAGGCCACGCCTTGCGTAAAAAAGTGCAGTTTGCGAAAGATGAGGACCTACATGACATTCTAGATTATTGGAAAGGTGTGTCCGCCCAACATAAATCTTAATCTACCCAAGTGTTTGTTCAAGTCCTTTCTTTTTGTTGTTTGCCCACAAGAACCGACAGAGAGTGATACAAACTAGTGACGTTTTAATGAAGAACTACAACCACACAGCCAACTTTGACTAAAGGGGTGGGGTGGGGTGGCGGGGCGGGGCAATAGGGAATACAAAGTTAGTTTTGTGAGTTTACCAAAATTAAAGGACATTACTTTAATCAACAAGAAGAGAACACACATCAAATTAAAATATCTATGTTCAAGTGGATTACAAGTATTTGGTTCCGCATGGCCAAGTCCTGTGACACTGGATTTGCTACTGTGTACGGTGAGGAAAAAAAAAGAAAAAAGAAAAAATGAAAAAAAAAGAATACTACAATGACAGACATCTTCTAAAACTTTATATTTCTTCTCACTGTACACTAATTAATGAACAGTTCTCTCTATATATTTGAGTTATAAATACAAAGGGACTAATGTACAGACAGTGTTTCTATATTTGCAAGGTTTGCTGGTTAAAAGAAGAGAGAGATATATATATGACATGTATGATTCAGGTTTAGATCATGGATTTTGGAGTCAGCTCCTGCGATATTATTTGTTCTAAATGAATGTTTGAGTGTCATGATGGGTACAAATTGCACTGGTTTCTGGAACGTTATACTTCCCCCTCAAATTGACCTTCACTCAAGCCTGCTTCGTTATTTTCGCTATTTACGTCACCAAACGAAATGCACAATATTACAAACCCAGCTAACATGCTAACCTGTGTTGCCTGTACGGGTAGCCTGTCCCAGCTGGGAACCAGAGCGTTTTTTTGTCCCCGGGTTCCACATTGGCCCCACATATGGATTCACACCAGGGTCAGTGATGGGACCAGGAGGGGTTAAATATGCACATTGCATACAGGGCCTAGATGGGACCTGTGTGAGATGAAGGTGGGCTGTAACAAAGAGGGCCCATTTGGGAAGCCCAGCTGGGTCCCAGTAAGAGCCCATGCCCACCTGAAAAGCCCATGTGCCACCCATGTGAGCCCCACATGTTGAGCATGTTGGCTGGGAATTTGGCTGGTAAAGTTGTATAAAGCATAACTACACAGTGGGACGGTCTATCTGAAACATCTGCACGATGCAGTTTACAAGTGGGAAGTATTGAAATCAACAAAATAACTGGGGGAGAGAGACATTACCAAATGATAACATTGATAAAAATAACACCTTCTCAGTGAAATTCATTTCCATAAATTTTACAATCGTACAATTTGCAGATTAGTCATTTTCCCCTCGGGCACTTTTTGTTTTGTTTTTTTCCTTTAATGCCTACTGTAATACAGGTGTACAGTATCACACAGTATCTGGTGGTCAACCAAAGGGTGGCAGCTCATCACATTTTCCTGCAGATGTTTCTTCTCCTGTCCTCCAGCCCTGAGGATGAATGTATTACATACAGTACATGAAGGTATAACGCAGCCCTTTTCACAGCTGCATGTTTTGTTATTCATACGTCTTTTCAATTGCTTTCCAGTTCTCTTTCAACAGTACTGAAACCAACCAGTTCGAAAAGTAATAGACATTTATAAATCTATAGGAATCATTTAGGTGTTTTCTACTGTTTTACTGTTTGGCAAACACAATTGCTTTTGTAAATGTTGAAAACGGCTCCATGGAAAAGGTGTTGCAGCCACGGTACTGATCTACTCATCAGCTGGAGCATCAGCCGTGCGAGAGGAGAGAGAAAGAGCGTGAGAGAGAGTGAGAGAGAGAAAGTGAGAGAGAGAGAGAGAGGGAGAGACTGATTTCCTCCTGCCCTGACCTGACCTGTCACCACTGGATTTGTACATCACCTGAACAGTGTTACAGGAAGTGACTGGGACATCCTATTTCTTATTTCAACCGCCTTAAAATTCTGAAATATATGTATAACTGTATTTTTTCTTTTTCTTTCAGTGTTGATGTTTTTTGAAGAAGAAAAAAAAGTCTTCATTTGTTGTCATTTTTTTTAAAAAGAGCATTTCAATAGATTCCAAGAGCTGTCCGATTTATAGGCAATCTAGCGAGTAACCTACATGTTTTATAATGCATATTGTAGCACTCCTATATCTCATAAAAAAAAGTTAGAAATGTTTGGACAATGTGAACGAAAGCAGCTGTCGCTGACATAACATCAAGAGACAACCAAGAGCACAATAAAGTGTTTTTTTTTATTTCTTATTACTATGTTATCTGCTTTCAGACAACTACTGTGAAATAAAGGAAAGGGAACACCCGTACATCCAAGACCTTCAGGATAGCATTATTGTGTGGTGTGGGGTGTCGACGAAACCGTCCTATACGATGTGAACTTGAACTGTGGTGATTTACTAAATGAACCAATCAAGGCAAGCAAAATGAGCTCAATGTTTGCGGCTGCTCCTTTTCAATTAGTTTTTAAATGAACTCATTAGTCAGTTTTTGAAGCTCTAGAACGAGTCAAATGACATATTTTTATGCAGTCAACACAGTGTACAGGTTGTCATTTGTGGCGATCTAGACACACTATGAATGTTCAAGGACACCACTGAGGAGATCTGTGCTCAGCTCGAGATGAACTGAGATGAGAACAGAGCATCAGCTTTAGTATAATAAGGTGAATCTGGAGATTTTAAAGAATCCATTCATCTTCTTGGCCTCTTTTTCCTGGACAGAGTCATGGTGTCATCTGGAATTGTTGGGCACAAGGCAAGAATACTCCTTGGACAGGGTGCCAGGCCATCTCAGGATACCAGACACACACGTTCCCTCACACATTAGGGCAATTAAACCAGGTACCTTTGATTTTGGAAGGTGGGAGGAAGCCCAAGCACCTTGAGGAAACCCATGCATGGCGTGTTTTGCTTTTCCATCAGGCAAATTTGGTACCTGGCGCTATGCAGACATTTGTAAAATATCCAGAATCCAATATCGTGAATGCCTCTCTTACGAGGTAAAAGCATGTTTTATTAAAACAGACCTGACTTAACAATCACAAATAGCACAAAGCTAACCTGATTAGCTTAATGCTAACATTGCTAGCAACCAAAAACACTTTATTTACCGCAAAGTCTTTATCTTCTGGACCCTTTAGCAAGTAAGATCACACCAGTAGAAAATGCCGTGGCTGGCAAGCTCCATGCTCTATTAAGATCGGTGCTCGACACACACTCAACTGATGTGTTTCCCTCATTATTTGCCAGAACAGCGTGGAAGAGACTTCGCTTTGCCAGACATGCCTCCTCATCACAAACCCCAGTATAATATTTTTGACAAATTTAGAACGTTCTAATTTTGATCACTGTAAGCAAACATGGCTGGAGTTATTCCTTAGCTTCTTACTGGGATTTTTCATTCCACCTTAAATTGTGCAGAAGCTACAGGCACAAGAATGTAACTGTGGCGCTGTGGGGCAGGATAAGCACATGTGATATCTAAAAGGGGGGATACAGGGGATACATGACTCCCACTCAGACCATCACAGACAGCCAGAACTTACTTGCAAAAGGGTTAATGCGACATCACCAGCTACATTTCAGGGGGAGCTGTGGTAGTGGAAAACGAACCAGGTGCCAACCCAGATAACACGCCCATGTGGGGCCGGTATGGGTAGATCAACTGGGAAACAGAAAGTTTTGTTCATGGGTTTCATGTTGGTCCTACATATGGATACCCACCAGGTTTAGTGATGCAACCAGGAGGGGTTACACATGGGCCCTGTCTGGGTTGTACACTGCACATGGGACCTAGATGTGATATAAGAGAGGTGTAACGATAGGTGCCCAACCGGGTCCTAGTAACAACACATGTCCACCTGGAACCCACCTAGCCCACGTTTCACCCATGAGCCCCTTGAGTATTTTGGCTTGGAGGTACCGAAAAGCAAGTCGAGTCAAGTCGTGTAGCTACCATACAGCGGAAAAGCGCCAGGAGACACAGGAAGAACACACCAAATTCCACACAGACAGACTGGAGCAAGGATCAAACCCACAACCCCAGACCCCTGGAGCTGTACGACACACACACACACACACACACACTACCGACTGTGCCACAACACCTCTCCTTCCGAAAGAATCTCCTTTACAACAGAATCAGTGTCAGCCGTGTTGCACTTACTGAATTTGCTGAAGCATCATGACACTTGACAGCATGTCTGCTTTTCCTCTCAACCACTCCTGGCATTCTGATTTCAGTGCAAGGATGTCATACCTCAGACCTCACATTCTCAGTGATACAGCATGTTTTCCTTTGGGAGATTAAACCTGAAGATGAAATGAACCAGCTTTAAATTATAAATCAGAAATTATAAAAATGATGCAAATAAACACACAAACAAATCACACCATCCTAGCACCCGTCTGTAATGACAGACAGACACTGAGTTTAAAACCCAACGTTTTATAGACTTTGAATTTTAGTTGGAAATCAAATTCCAGTAGTGAGTTGAGATCAAACTCCAACATTAGACAGATGTTCATTTTGGTTCATGTGCATCACATCGTCGTCTAATAATGTTAGAACTTCATGTTGTGTGGAGGTTAACATGACGTTTAGCAGACGTTGGGTTTTGGTCCCCATACCTCATACACAAAATGTTAGTATTTGATGAAGTAAATGATGATGCAGTCTTGGTCATCATTGCGTCTCTGACATTTCTCTGTGAGCACTGAGAAATGTCAGTACACTGCCACCAGTGAAAACCTGATACGGTAGAGACGTCACAGGCCTTCACTCCTAATTTTGTTACTACTGACAAACATCTGTAAGAAGTGTAACCTTAAACCCTAACCATTTCACCAAATGCTCCCCTGTCAATGGTTCACATTATTGCACATGATCTCTGTGACCGATGGAAGAGTTCAGTCTAACAAACTGGGAAATTCCAGGCAGCTATCTGGAAACCATCAAGCCTCTTCCATTCGAGATCATGTGTATAACAGTGAGTTTAAGAAGCTGAATAGAAAAGCAAGTGATATATGGCTTAACTTTAAAGCATGTAAACATTTTCTTGTCATATTTAAACAAAATGATTTATTTATTTTTTGGAAGATGGTAAAGTATGGAAGTAACATTAAGCTCAGTCAATGAGAATCTAGCAAACACAAGGTACCTTCAAGTTCAAATATTAAAAACAAACATAAGGTTTAGGCCATGCCCACCTCAGTTTTTATTTATATTCACAACATTTGTCTGATGATCTTATCCAGAGTGACATTTGCATCATGTTACACAGGTAGGAGAAAGCAGAGTTAGGAGTCTTGCTGAAGGACTGTATGTATGGTGTGGTGTGTTAGTCTGTTAGTCTACTGGGAAGGCAGTGTTATTATCTACCTCATTACACCAACCACATTTTAAATCAGAATACAGATGCAGACATCTGGAGCACTAAACAGATACAGAATCAGATTCAGATAGTGGCACATTGCGTTACACCACCACTGTGTACCATGCAGAAGGAAACGCTACAGGTCACTGGCTAAAATGCAAAAGGATATGGTATAAATGAAAAATTTTAACATTTACCAATGTGAGATCACAACAGATCAGCAAATAAATCACCATAAATACATAAATATGTCCTTAAAGAAAACCGTGAGGGAACCTGCAGCACGGTCGTCCCATTTCCTCCTTAATTGTACAGCACAGAGAAATGTCAGTACACTGCCACCAGTGAAAACCTGACATGGTGGAGACGTCACAGGCCTTCACTTCTAATTTTATTACTATTGACAAACAACTATAAGAAAAATAACCTTAAGCGTGACCTTAATCCCTGACCATTTCACCAAATGCTCCCCTGTCGATGGTTCCCATTATTGCACATGATCTTCATTTAATTCCCAAGAGAAATTTCCTTTCTTTGGCCAATGGGAGAGTTCAGCCTCAGAAACTGGGAAATTCCCAGGCAGCTATCTGGAAACCATCAAGCTTGTTCCGTTCAAGATGACGTGCAACTTGTGTTTCAGGTCTGAGTTTCTCTCTCTCTCATCTGCTTAATCTGGGCAGGCTTGCACAGGGGAGGTGCAGCCAGCTTAAGATAGCAGCAGAGAGCAGAGGGGATAGATGCAAATGAAGCTATGAGTTTTAAGATTCATGGTTTTCCCTTTTCCACCCAGAGAGATAAGCAAACATCCATCCATCTTGTCACAAGCCTCAGGAGTATTTGGCTTAGGATGAGCTGTTTTCCTTCCACTTTACCGACAGAATCAAATGGCTTCTGATGTCTTCAGGAGTGTGGGCCTTGACAGAGATGAAAAAGCAGCCTTATCGATACAGATATCATTACCTAATAAAGAAATTAAATATATAAAAGAGAACAACTGGATTAAGAAAGATTAACATGGTCAAAAAGAAAATAGAACACATATGTCGGGGAAGGAAATCCATCTGTAGTGTAGATCAGGGTGAACCTGAGTGTGACTAAGTGGGAGATATTCAGAAGGTAAGAAAGCAGATTGTCAATGAACATGAAATGCAGCTATACCCGAGAACCCACTGGGATAAATGTTAATATATAGCATCACATCACATCACATCACATCATGAACAAGAAACAAATCTATTGATTACCTAAACAAATGAGTTTAGCATGAATCCGCATGTTACCTAGAAGAGGCAATTTCATTTACTGACTGGCTGAGTGCCTGACTGAGAGACTGACTGACGAACCTTGTTGAAACACTTGCAAACATGTGCAAGAACTGCCTCGTTTGCCTAGGAAAGACATTCTCTCACACTGACGGTCTGAGGACTACATTTTGCCACAAAGCTAACAAGTATCTGTGCTGCTGAGAGGCGACGTAATCTTAGTTGTGCTGGGCTCAAGTCTCCCTCCTTGAAATGTTGTTTTAAAGGAAAGTGGTGCAAATACATACTGGGTCATTATTGTGTGCATGCATGTAGGCTCAACAACCACACCGGCCACCGCTACATCACCCAGCATCACTAACGTGGTGTTAGCATCCCTACCACAGTATTCAAATTGCTATTGTGCTGACCACCGGCCTTGTCCAGCATTATTACTTTGCCGTTAGCATTGCTACCGCTCTGGCCACCGGCCTTGCGCAGTATTAGTACTGTGGTGTCAGCAACCCTACTACAGTGTTAGCATTGCTATCGTACCAACCGCTGGTCTTGGTCAGCATTTTTACCGTGTCATGAGCTTCGCTTCCGTAGTGTTAGCACTTCTACCACACTGGCTACTAGGCCTCGCCCAGTACTGCTGCTGTGACGTTAGTCACAAGCCATTTATGCTATATGAAAAACTGGTAAATATGTGGTCTACATCTTTAGGCTCTGAGGGCAAAGCCTGAGTGCTTTACCAGGCAGATTCACATGAAATGCTACAGGAAACATAATAGAGGTCATTTTATATCACAGAATATCTATCACCTATATCACCTATATCACCTTTTTCAGCATGAAATGCATATTTTGATCCCAAACTCACCATTGTTGAAATGGCATTGATGATTCTATGCAGCCAAAGGTGGTCCTTTTTTATTATGTCAGCCTGCTGCTGTTATTATTATTATTATTATTATTATTATTATTATTGTCCACCTACACAAGTGATACACAAAGTTTCCTGCTAAAAAAGATAAATACTATACTATCAGACAATCCGTTAAGCCATTAATTAACCAGAAACTGCTGGCAGGTCCAAACATATAACACAAATATTTTATATAGGATTTTTCTGTTTGTGACAAATGAACCTTGAACGTAATGAACGTAACTGTTGCTCATGTATTTACTACATTATAAGAATAATTGCACACATTCTGAATTCTCAGAACCTTCAAAGACAGACTTACATGACATATTTGAATAAGGAGAGTTCAGTACATGGAAGTGAAAAGCCGTCGACTTCAAACAATTGTGTAAAAGCAAAAGCCATATAAGCAGGACAGAACTGTAAAATGGGCTTAAAAGGTAACCCTACTAAACCCTACTACAATTTCTTCAGCTAGCTAACCACACACTGTGCCGACAGGACCAAGAGGATGGACAGCAACACTAGTAATTAAGATTAAGATTGGGGAATAATTCATTTCTAAGAGAAAACATCTCTAAAACTGTAGGTTAACAGGAAAATGAAACAATATTCATTTTATTTATAATTTCATGTAAAGTTTTATTTTATTTTATTCAATGTTATTTTGGTTATTTTCGACCTTTTCTATCAGTCTATACATCATTAAATCTTCCTACAGTGATGTACAATAAATAAGACAACTTTAGCAGCTGCATGGTTTTTGATATTAGTGAAAACAGGAAAATGTAGTTTCTAAATAACATACATCTACATTTTATTCTACAAATAATGTAAGATGACTTAGAGATATCACTAAAAATTCTAATGCATTTTCCTACTCACATGTGGTACCGAGGCCTGTGGTGCTGCTAGCTTTATAAGAAAAGGACAAACACAAGCAATTACTGTGAAAGATCAAAATCCACCCAGTATATTACATATCATCGAGGCATGTTGTGGAGAGGAATGCAAGTGGATTTTTGATTGTTTGGTGCATTTGTGGGGCACTTCTTAATATTCCAGCCATTTTTATTTGAATTGTACATAGAGACACAGTACTGAGAATCTGACTGAAAGCCCTAGGACTAACCAAAGGGTCTAATTTCTACAGTCCATGGGAATCTCTTAATATTACAGATTTTGGAAGTGGAGCTCATCCTGGCGTTTCCTATTTCCCTAGCTGCTTTAATTGAATGTGCTTCATGCATGCTCAAACACTGACTTCCATGTTAATGAATCTGCAAAGCGACTGATTTCAGAGAGCACAGCGCAACAGAATAGTAATCATTTCATCAGGCAAGGCTCTTCCTGTTGGGAGGTGTAGGGCATGTAGGATGGTGTCTCTGTGTTTTATGGCTGGGGATGTGCTTTTCATCCGAGTATCACAAAAGCAACATACGTTTCTTTATTCACAAGCTGCCACATGTCTGACTTTGTGATTTGAAGAGCTTTAGCAATGCACACTATGTAAGTGCAAAAACCTTGGGCAGCCATGACAGTAGTTAAGTAAAACTTAAATGGCATGCAAAACTTTGGACACCCCCCTCCTCAAAATGTCTGTTATTGTGAACAGAATACTGTGAGCAGAAGATGAGCTAAAAGGTCTAAATCTCAAGGTATAAAATTAAAGATAAAAGCTTCTTTTCAACATTTTAAGCAAAACCAGTGTAACATTTTAAGGCCTATTCGGACAGGATTAGCTTTACATGGGACGGTGAAGGAATGTATTTTTTACAACAAGACATATTTAAAGTTTTTGACTGATTCACATGGGATAAGAAATCTCAACATAAATGACTACTGCATTTACATGCTGCCGTCCCATGAACACTGATAGAGTATTATTGGATGATAACCAGTATTATAACCTACTTACAGTAATAATGAAATTGCAGTGTGAAAATTAGCAGCTACATGTTCATAACCATATGTGGACTATAAGCTAGACTACACAGAAGCGCTGCACCTCTGAGGAGTCCTTTGGCTCGTCTTCTGGATTTAGCTTCTTGCCACTGTGCCATGCACGCCAAAACTAATTGCCTCCTTAAACGCCTCCATATTTGAAGAACATCGCAAAAAATAACTCCTTTTCCACAGGATATTAAGGAATATTTACCTGCATGTAGATTCACACACAATTAATATAACCTGAGGTTATTTTATGGCTATTTCTACACAAGGTAAAAGGTGCTGGAATCTTTACTCGCGCGGGAGGCAACTCAAGACACTTGAGCTCTCAAATGTTTACCAAGGTCTCAGACCTTATTTAACTTGTTATGGCTATGGCTTTGTTAGAAAAGACCGTTATAAAGCTTTATAAACACTCTGACTCCTCAAGTGCCCCAACAATCAGCAGCCATGGACTCCTCTAAGGAGCTGTTTAGCTTTCCAAAAAAAAAAAAGTGGTTGCTGCTCGTAAAGCAGGAAAAGGCTATAAGGAGAGCAAACAAACGTTTTTCTAGGTAGCCATTTCCAAAGTTTATTGTTTAATTAAGAAATGGCAGTTAACAGGAAATGTAGAGGTCAGGTTGAGTTCTGTAAGATTGGGAAAACTCCTCGACACTCGACTGCAAAAAGCCTTCAGGACGACTTAGCAGACTCTGGAGTGGAGGTCAGTGTTAAAAGTAAAAGTCTCTTGAGGAACTTTTGGAGGTTCTTCAATTTGAAACTGTGAAGGAATCTCTTAAGGTGCTTTGAGGAACTTTCAAGAAAAGGTTTTTAGAAGAAAATGGTTCCTTGAAATGTTCCTCAAAGCACTGTTCTCCATAGTTTAAAATAGAAGAACCGCCAAAAGTTCCTTAAGGAATGTGTACTGTGCAGCAACACCTGCACAAATTATGACCTTCATGGAAGAGTCATCAGAAAGATCTATCCTACATCCTCACCTCAAATTCAGCATTGTGCGTTCACGTTTCCCTTGTGTAAAGTTAGTAAAGTAAAGTAGTAAAGTAGTCTTGTTTAAACTTTGACTTTTAATTTGGGCCTGGACACCTGCACAGTCCTGCAGTATTGGAAATGAAATCAACTGTAAATATCTTCTTGTGTTAATTACGGTGAGGATTAAAGGAGAGATTTGACGACACTCGTGCAATCGCAATGCTCTTTTTCTCTTCTTCGACCAGCACTTAGTAGTTGCAATTGGCCAATTAATTAGAAGCAAATTGTATTAGAAATGTGAAGACAACACAATGATGGGCTATGATCGCTCAATCAAGGGCTAATTAGGCTGAGCCGATAAACAGACTGTAGCCGGAAGCGTGGGAGATGAAGTGTAGATGAAAATAGCTCCAATATGGTGGAAGAGCAAAAGTCTCCTGTGTGTGGCCCGGGATAATAGATGTCTCTCACTTTCGGCGCGACAGTCGCCGCGCATCCCCAGTCAATACGCCTCTAAAAACATGCCGACTTCAATACATCCACTGACATACTGTATATTTCTTTTAAGTCCAAAGAAATAAAAGGATGTGTAGTGCCACTGCAGATTATTCAGGAAAGAATTGATAAGGGTGTGAAAGTCTGCTCTAGGGCTTTATGGAAAATAAGATAAACCAGAACCCCCCTTTGAAAGCATCCAAGCATCAGTTTCACGCTGTCTTTAATCTAGGCTGGCTCTGGGTCGTCTGAAGGAATATGAGAAGAGAGAGAGAGAGGGAGTGGGAGTGGGGAGTGAGCCCAGGGCGAGCCTTGGGTTTCTGCAAAAGGGGGGAAAAAATCAGCCTACGCTCCAGCAGCCTTTTTACAGGCAGCAGAGGCACCAAGCAAGCAAGTTGTAGGGAGGGTAATGGGAAGTGTATGATTACGTTTCAGAAGTGCTATGATACAGTCATGAGGCTGCCGTTGGTTAGCGACCATGTGCGAGAGCTTTGCTGATGGGTGATTGCTCTCCCCATTCATTTGTGTTGAGCTATAATAATCGTCTCTCCTCCGGTTCGCTCGAGGGAAGTTGAAGTCGGAGACGAGTACGGCCACGGAGGCACAATTTTCTTGTTATTCAAATCACTGATGCACTTAAAAAAACTGAGATACACTCAAATCTCAGATGTGCTCAAATCCCAGATGACTGTATGAATTACATTTTCATGCACGGCCTAGAAAAAAAAAAATGCATATTCACTGCCTCATTGACATCAACCAACCGGTTTGTGGGTGAGCGTCCATAATATTTAGCTTCAAGTGCCTCAAAATCTGTGCTGCTAGAGAATACAGCCTACCAGAAATAGCACGGCTACTTTATGTGTGTCACCCAACTAAGACCTATTATTAATACAGCAAAAGAGGATATGATGAGCTCAAGATGAATCAATCAACTCAACAGGCTTTTCTCTTGCAAAAGCAGAATTTGGCTAAACACTCTTCTTGGTGTCTGCCAGCAGGCCTGCCCTAGATCACTGAAAAGCTGCACTAGGCTTTTAGAAAAACTCAGACAGATGCTCTGCTGACTTCTCGAGCCAGATATCCACACATCTCACAACCAGGCATAAATCTGACCTACAGGAATCTGATGTATGCTAATTTAGCATTGCTGTCACGCAAAATCCTTGTATCTCTATTTTTTTTTCATTTTTCCCTTTTTGGCATCTTTTGAATCTTGGCAGTTGTTCTTTACATTGTCTCCAAATGTCCTGATGAATAGACCAATTGAAATTGAAATGCAGAGTCACCTTTTGTTAGCCAATCACCAGCCTCCACCTGGGTTAAAAGCTTTCAGAAGCGACCTTCTTCCACACCATCACCAGTTTGGTCCAGACGGCTGCCCGGGGGTAGGCCCCATCTCCTGCCTCAGCAGGGGTTCAGTAGGATCTGTGAGAAACCCGATGTAAGACTAGAGGCTGATGACGGGGCCTCTGCCATAGACAATCAACAGTTCAACTGGCTAACATGGTTCCCATCTTATTATCTCATTGTTCCCAGATTAACCCTATATTACACTATACTGCTCTCATGACTCCAGAGTCTTCTGGTAAAAATGTATTACATTGACTGCCACTGAAAGTTTGCCAATTTGGAGATACAAGATTTTTACCTGATAAGGTAAGGTCTTAGCATACATTTCATGTACATGTACATACATATATGTGAGTATCATATTGTTACTGTCACACCAATTTCAAATAAGTTGGCTTATATATTGCATATAGTTCAATATGTGATAAAAATATTGTAGCGTATATCGTAAAAAATCTCGAAAATGGACTTAACTTTCAATGGAAGTCAGTGTAAGAAAAAAGAATATTCTGACACAATGTAAAGAACAGCTGTTAGATTCACATGCTAGATAGACACAGTAGATACAAGGTTTTTGTCCGACAGCGATGATATGTTGTAAAATAACGGAATTTCATATATTCTAATATACACTATATACACACACAGCAATTGTCTAGTCTCTGTAGAGAACTTTTGGCACTATGCCTAATGCCAGGGGTAGGCTAGAGTTGTATAAAGCCCCCCAGCATTAAGCTGTGGAGCAGTGGCACAGACTCCAATTGAAACTTGAACTTTTTTTTAATACCTTTGATTTCAGAAGAAACAGAGAATGAGCAGTACTTCTGTCTATATAATGTACATCATATTTCACATATTGCCATATATCAGATTTACCTATATGGAGCCAGGCTGGAGTAGTACCAAGATTCCATCTTTGAGTGGAATTTCATATTTAATATGGTGAATTATATATATATATATATATATATATATATATATATATATATATATATATATATATAAAGAATGGACATGCTTATAAGCCTGAAACACATTTGAATGTTACATTTCCTTTTCTTCTCTTGAATCAATCATTACTGATTAAGTCGATCAGCTGCCTAAGTCAATCATTATTTTTACATAATCTCCAATTAAACATTCTGCATTGTAATTTTTGTTTTTTGTAATATAGCCGCAAACACTGATTTCCGGGTTCCAAGATTGTCTTAGACCAATAAGATGCAAAAGCGTCAGTATGAGAGCATTCCTAAGCCAGAAGCCACATTGTGTAGCTTCTGTACATGCAGCATTTACAACTTTGGTCCTGGTATTCCTAAGCAGTCAGTGTGGATTCAGAGGAGGAGCAGGTGGTAGTTGCTTCAGGGCTGCAGAAATGTGAAGTTGCGTTGGGATGGGTGGAGCTTTAGACGATGAGCCAGAAGTACACTACATGTCCAAATAGTTGTGGACACTCCTTCTAATGAATACATTCAGCTGCTTTAAGTTGCACTGATAGCTGACATAGCTTGTCTAGTCCCTGTAAAGCATTGCCACTAAAATAGGACTCTCTGGAGCAGATAATCATAAACCCATTGGCACCATGATGCCTAATGCCTGGTGTGGGCTTGAGGGGTATAAAGTCTCCCCAGCATTGAGCTGTGGAGCAGTGAAATGAAGGTCCTCTGTTCAATACCATTGGGATGACTTAGTGATGACTTAGTGATCACCTTCCTTGACAGCCTGACCATCTCCATAGAGTGTCTGGGTGTGTGTTTGTCTGATTGTCTGATTCAGGATGCATTGAATATTGGTGTATGCATAAATAATTTGCTCTAATCAAACTATTAGTTTAGTATTTAGATTTGCGTATTTGTAGACCAATATTCTAGAGCGTTACCCAAACAGACAGTACATGCAAGAAAATAAGCATTGAAACTCCCTATTTTTGCATGCTGGTTTGTGCTGTACTTGAGTCGATTTGTGTAGTGCAAACCTTGGTTAACAATGTTTAGCAAAGGCTGATTTGCAGCACTGTTTGTTTTCGCGGGGAAGATCTGCCAGAGAATCTGTTTGGGTATTGGTAAAACAGAATAATGGGTGCCTGTGAGAAGTGGGGGTACACAAGAAAAGTCACGGTATGCCTCCTCCACAGAGAAGTGCCCGTGCTGCTTATTGATGACTACCAGCCAGCCTGAAGCACTAGCAGTACTGACACACTTTACTGCAAATGGGCTGACGTCAACCTGCAGAATAGCAAGCAAGGGAAAGAAGGGAAGAAGAATTGTGCTGTTTTAATGAAAACAGTGTATTAAACATTTCATCGGGAACATTTGCTGTCTAGTCTGTTTACACTGCTGTCATGGTGCTTGGATGCTGCTTTGGTTTTACACTGTTCGTCTGTCATCTTTCAGAAATGTTCACAATGGCCAGTCATCAATAAGGCGAAAATGTAAAAAGCTGCTATTTCTTTCACACATTTTCACTCTAGCTGACTGGGATGACTGTTTGGGTGGGTGATTAAACAAAAATGTGGTTTATTTCATATTAACTCTTTAAATGCTAACTCAAAACAAGATAAACGGTAGTTAGTTCTAACCACACAGCCTGAGAAAGGTTCCCAAAATGTTCTTGACCTGGAGGAATTTTTATATTCTTTACATCTCATTGATATGTGTGTAAGGGGCCTGCCCTAGGTCCCTAAAATCCATAACAGGCCTTGAGTGGTACAGCAGCTTGGTGGTTAGCACATTTGCCATATTCCCTATCTGGGTGGAGTTTCCATCGTCTCCCTCCCACACTCCAAAAACATGAAGATCAGGTGAATTGGTTACTCAAAAGATTGCCCTGGTGTAAGTGTTAGTGTTTAGCAATGTTCAGACTGACAGCCCAAATGCTATTTCCATATATCTAGATGTCCGTATATCTAGCTTGGATAGTCAAAAACATAATGAAATCGGATTTTTGCCAATCAGATCCAAAATGGTTTGAAATGCGATTAAAATTGGATACAAATGGTACAAATGGGCCCAATCTGGACACTCTGGGCGTTTCCAATGTGACAAACAACAACCAAACCCCATCAAGTCCGGAGTGATCTCCATCTCTAGTGACCAGCCACTAGTTGGAATAACTAATGAATTAAGTCCTGCCCTTCAACAAATAGAGCCAATCAGCGTGCAGGTTACACAGTGGATCAGAACAAGCCTAAAAATGATGTTAGTTTTTCTGCATTATTGAGCTGAACGCAATAAACGGTAAAATATTGTTGTTTTTTTTTGTCTGGTTTTAACCTATGTTTCTAAAATGGTAATCTGGCTTTCATTTTCAGTATTTTGGGTGTTTCTATTTTCATAAAAATAGGAGCTGCAGGTCTTTTGTGACTGGAAGTAACTGCCCTGGCATCGCTGCAAAGTTGGCCACCTTGTAAACTGACTAGTCTATAAGAACTTGAATGATGAATGCTCCTACATCGTTATCACAACAACCCATGCAGATAGTTTTGTGATGTCCAGATACACAAATCCGATCTGGTCACTTGCAAAAAACAGTGTGGACGGTCGTCTCACCAGATCTGATTTAAGAAACAAATCAGACTTGCATGCAGTCTGAACACAGCCTACCACATGTAACTCCCCGCCAGTGCTCAATGCAGTCCTCCAGGTGGATGCTCATTTCTGGTTGAGAGTACGCTGTGTTCAATCAGCTGCCGCTTCTCATCAGGGTGTGTTGGTTGAATACAGAGGGTGAACGATTGTGAGGAGCGTTAATTGTAAACTGTCCTTGGGTATTAGAAAGGCCCATTTATTTAGGAAAAGCTCAGACAGCTGCTCTGCTGGCTTCTCTAGCCAGATATGTTTTCTCAAGCCTTTAAAGTTTCTAAAGGTTCTTAACTGCTTTCCTTATAAAATAGGTATTTTTTTTTAGAATTCACTATAACACTTGGTGACATGGCTCCAAAGAACCCTTTCAGGCCAACATTCAGATAATGTCTTTTTTTAACAGCAGTACAAAGTCAGCACAAGGTCAGCACACACAGTCACTGAAAAGAACTAATTTTTGCTTTTTTTCCAGTTGAAAAACGCAAAATCCTTTTATCTCTATTTTTCCATTTTTCACTTTTTGGCATCTTTTGAATCTGGCAGTTGTTCTTTACATTGTCTCCAAATGTCCTGATTAATGGGCCAATAGAAATGCTCCAAAATGACTCAAAATTGATTAAAATGAAAGCTCTAATGCAGCGTCAGCCAATCACCTGCCTCCACCTGTGTTAAAGGACACACGTTTTTTGCTGCTTTCAGAACTAACCTTCTTCCCCACAGCCACCAGTTTGGTCCAGACGACTGACGGTAGGCTCCGCCCCCTGCCTCAGCAGGGGTTCAGTAGGATCTGCGAGAAACACAATTTAAGACTAGGGGCTGATGAAGACAATCAACAGTTCAACTGGCTAACATTGTTCCCATCTGATTATCTGTCCAGACGAAAATTTACATGAATAAAGTCCTGCCCTTCAACAAATAGAGCCAATCAACTTGCTGGTTACACAATGGATCAGAACAAGCTTAAGAACCATGTTTGTTTGTTTTTTCTGCATTATTGAGCTGAACAAAATAAACTGTAAAATATCATTGTTTTTTTGTCAGAAAAACGGCAAACTTTCTCTCTGAGCACTCACGAAAGAGCACCGAGCATCAGGGTTCAGGGTTCAGGGGGTACTAATTCATAGGTGACTAAAAGACCACTTCTATATTCCTGCAATGTGGACTAAATATAGGTCGACCCTCACACATCTGCACCCATTACTGACGCAACCCAGACACACAGAAATCAAACATCCTGAACAGAGAATGATACTAGTGATGGCTACCTCGTAGCCCAGATTCGAACCTGAATAGATTCATTTGAATTGCTGTGTTTCAACGCATTGCTTCAAAGTATTAAAGTATCGAAATGAAAAAGTCACATGACTGTCCTGAAAAAGGATTCATTGGGTCGCACTGTTTCGAAAAGTTTCAAACTTTTTACATATCATGTTTTAACCCATAATGCTTCCAAATGAGAGTCAATAAATATCTCTGATCCTAGAACTGTGACACATGACTACATTGCCACACGCTCACAAACATTAAAAGATATATAAATCAATGTAACTACTTAATTGTTATTTGTGTATTTATTTGCAAATCATGGCATCTGTGAAATAGAAGGATCTCGAAAAGACCTATGTCTGCAGTTTGGGATCATTTCACTTCAATGTAAAACACATTTTTTTTCAGTTGCCTATAAGATGGATGTTGTCGTTTGGACCACTTATTGGCCATCAGATGTCACTGTGGTGCGATGATTCAACCGCCTCATAAGATCGAATCTTTTTCCGAATCATTTATTTAATTTGCTTCGATATCTCTCAAAAACTAACCCTACCATCACTAAATGTGACAAAGCAACCAGTATAATTCTATTACCTGAACCTAAACCTCGACCTTAACCTAAACTTAACCTAACATACACCTCAACCTAAACTACTATACCCAAACCTAATCCTAACCTCAACCTAAACCTAACCTAACCTTAACCAAACATACACGTCAACCTAAACTTACACATAAACCACTACACCTAAACCTAATCCTAACCTAACCTATATTTAACCTAACATACACCTCAACCTAAACCAGTACACCTAAACCTAATCATAACCTAAACCTAACCTATATTTAACCTAACATACACCTCAACCTAAACCTAAACTAGTACACCTAAACCTAATCCTAACCTAAACTTAACCAACACCTCAACTTAACCCTAAACCTAAACTATTATACCTTATTCTAACCTAAACGTAACTTCACCATTACACAAACCTAAATATATCCATAGTAGATTGTGAAATCTTGCTGTTTCTGCAGGAGTTTCTTCTGTTCATTAATTCCTTGTTCTTTAAGCTCCATAACCAAGAAAAGCTGGGTGCTGTGACTGTGCTGTTTTCTCGGTTCTTCTTCAAGTACACGACTACACGACTTCAAGTACACGGCTGGGTTGTGCGCATTTGGCAAAAAAGCGCCACCAGATGATGGGAGCTCTATTTAAATACATGTATATGTATGTATTTTGTAAGATCTTGTTGACAGCTGGCCAATCATGGTTGAGCCTTCCCTCTAGTCATTAATCCAGTATTCTTTTCACTCTATATTCAATCAAATGCGTTAGCACTTGGCTTTGTTTTAGGCACATATGCTGCACTTTACCTTTAAAAAGGAGTTGTCTGAACGTCCCTACACAATCTTAACCCTTCTTTCTGACCATTCTGAAAACCATGAAGTGTGTAAATGGCATTGTTAAGATTTTACCTTTTGTAGTTATTGGTTGTTTTGTGATGGCTGGTCTTTCTCCTGTAGCGGAAATGAAAAACATTGCATTATGCCTCTGGGTGACCATTGTTGGGTTGGGTTTTCCAGAGTAGGGGTGTACAGGAATAAAAAAGGTCATTCTGCTGATCTTTGCTAAAGGCTACTGGAACTACTTTTTTTCCGAAATATGAACATCATAGGTAATATTAAAAACATACATTCAAAAAAGAGCCTTTTTTAAACTTTTTAAAGGGTCTAGATCACATAACCCAATGACATTACACATATTTTTGTGCATTTTAACAGGGTTTGGTGTTTCAACACTATGAAGTTTGAAAGAAACTTCCAATTCAGCCAATCACAGAAGCACAATTCCCTCCAGAATGATCACTTATCATATACAGTATGTAAGATAAGTAAGAATTACATGCAGTTCAGATTAATACTGGTTTAACATCACATATACTGTTGGTAAATCACCTACATTACAGTTCCTCTCCAGTTAGACAAGAGTGATAGCGGTTACCAAATAATTAATACTAATTACTGAGTAATAAGCCTAGGGTTCAATCAGTTCAGGCCTAGACGAGCCTCTTATCTTACTTTGAACGAAGTAAACAAGTATTAAAAATAGATCCAACCTCTATTCTTTCTTGTTTTCAAGGCAATAATGCTGGCGCCCTGCCATCACACACAGCCAATGGAAACCTAGTGAATTGTGCTTTCACTCAGGCGGTAAACAGCGTATGGTGCTGCTGTGACTCAAACTCAGGTCACAACAATAGAGCCCACCTGTGCACTGTAGAACAGGAAGCTGGGTGGCATATGGAGGAAATGGCCCATCCATTCCACTCCGTACTCTGCACACCACTGCATACTTATTCACACTGTATCGTTACATAAGCCTACGACAATTAATGGGTTGTTTCTGGCAAAACTTTCAAAGGTCATTAAAATCATATGGGGTAGGTCCATGAGGAATTATGAGTCACATCAATTAAGCAACACTAACTACCGCAGCCAATTAGACTGAAGGATCAACATGCATGCTTCATGTGCACAAATGGAAGTCTAAGTGTGTGTGTGTGTTCGTGTGTGTTGCAAATGAGGCAGGAAGTCAAGACAGATGACATTTAAAAGTGAGTTATAACAAGTTATGGATGGCGTGCAGTAAAAATACCATTCTGATGAATGAATCATGTCACTCAGACGTCTACATGGATTAGTGGTTTTTCATCGTCACTTACGCAGTAAATACAAGACCACCGCCCACATACACCTAAAGTGGGGTTATGAAACACTACTGTAATTTTAGCAAATTCGTCATATGCAAATCAGTTCCGTTGTTTTATGCCCTAAAATAAATGTAATTTCTAATTAAAACCCTCGACCTTTTGTTAAACTCATCTCCAAATGTACTCCAACGAGCTTTCTCCAAAGCCCTGTAGTACAGTCATCATATGTCCTTTTTTTCCAGGACTCTGTTTGAGAGATAAAACATGCGTCTGAATTGTGTAAAATGTCCATGATTGCATTTAACACTGATTTCACGAAAATGTTCACTTCTACTGGCACCACACACTCTGTGTACCGGTGTTTACATCTATAAACACATTGCATTTAAGCCCCGCCTTCTCACCACCACACCTGAGCTGTGTGTGCCTTCATCTACATCAATCATTGATTAAACTGCTTAACAGAAAGAGAGAGAGAGAGAGAGAGAGAGAGAGAAAGAGAGGCAAGAGTAACCCCCGGCCCAAAATGCCTAAACACAAATTAATTGTAGATTAAAAAAAACAAAAACAAAAAAACTTGTCCAGGGGCGTCATTAGACCCAATTTATTTAAAGTAAAGTGTTACAGTGCTCCACTAAAATCATGGAGCTAAAATGACTTTATCCTGGATTGCTGAGCAAAACTACAGGACATTCTTTGCTAATTTACTACAGGAACTACATTTCCCATAACGCCTCAGTATCCTTCCAATAGATGTTAATGCTTTCAGTCAGAGATTTAATTTTTTTGCAGTAACAGAGGACACTTTATAGACAAGTTGTTGAGAGCTCATAGCTGTGTGTTTTGGTTAAGGCCACTTATACCTGTATAACCCACCAACAACACACATTAGACCACTAAAGCAAAGGCATTGAAATTTATTTATGCCTTTATTTATGCCTGAAATTTATTTATTGGAATGACGCTTTTTACAGCTGCTGTTGTCACAAAGCAGCTTTACACAATCAGTAATCAGTAATTAAACAAGAAATCAACAACATAAGAAGACATGAAAAATCTAAGACCCCCAGTGAGCAGCCAAAGGCGACAGTGGCAAGAAGAAAACTTCCTCAGAGCTGGAGGAAGAAACCTTGGGAGGAACCAAGACTCACAAAAGGGACCCGACCCATCCTCCTCTGATCAGAACTATTTATTGATTATTGATAGAAGTATCAGAATCAGTTTCCGGCTGTTAGTTTCTCTCTAGTATTAACAATATACAGCTACTCTACATAGAACTTACAGACAATACACAATAAACAATATACAGAGAACAATAGTATACACAGTATACATAAAAATAACCATCCACCATCAAGACTGTTGAACTGCTCAGGTGTGTAACATATTCTTAACCATAATATAATAATCATGGTGTAGTATAACTTAATATAGTCGTGGCAGTGATGCTCAGAGTAATGAGAGTAATGATGGGTAATAGTGATGATATTAATAGTGGCCGAGAGTTAAGAGTCCATTTAGGTTTGAACATGGTCATTAGACAGGGAGCAGTGGTAAATTAGCAATTGATATAAAATAAATATTTAACCCCTTCAACAGCCTATGGACTGTGGGTGGGCTGTACCCCTCCAAATTATGTGTGTGCCCTAGTGCAAGTAGTGTACATTTACATTTACATTTACGGCATTTAGCAGACGCTCTTATCCACATACAAAGTGCTTTGCTATTTACCCAAGAAAAGCCTTAGCTAGTTTAAATAGACTAATAATTCAAAAGATACCTCTAAGCTTTAGACATTGCTAAACACAATACAATAAGGCGACCATAGAACTATTCGTCCAAGTACTCTCCGAAGAGGTGGGTCTTCAGTCTGCGTTTGAAGACAGTGAGTGACTCGGCCGTTCGGACACCCAGGGGCAGCTCGTTCCACCACTTCGGTGCAGGACAGAAAAAAGCCTGGACGCTCGTCTTCCGTGGATTTTGAGGGATGGTGGGTCGAGCCGAGCCGTACTTGAAGCTCGAAGGGCTCTTGGAGCGGATTGGCTTTTGACCATTGCCATCAGATACGGAGGGACTGGTCCGTTCTTGGCTTTGTAGGCCAGCGTCAGGGTTTTAAATCTGATGCGGGCAGCTTCAGGAAGCCAGTGGAGAGAACGCAGCAGTGGAGTGACATGGCTAAATTTTGGGACATTGAAGACGACCCGTGCCGCTGCATTCTGGATGAGTTGCAGGGGCCTGATGGTGCGCAGAGGGAGACCAGCCAGAAGAGAGTTGCAGTAGTGTAGAAACGCCCCTGCATCCACCCATCTTCTTAACTGCTGATTCCTGGTCAGGGTGGGCCCAGAGCCTACACAGTATCTTCAGTCATTCACCCACACACTTACACTTAGGGCCAATTCATCTACCATGTGCATTTTTGGGAGGCAGGAGAACCCGGAGGAAACCTGTGTCGGACACGGGGAGAAGACTGTGGAGACCAAACTCCACACAGACAGCAACCAGAGCGAGGATCGAACCCACAACCCCAGGCTGCCGTAGCTGTGCACCACACCCCAGGCCCCTGGAGCTGTGTGACACACGCACTACCTGCGGCGGTACCGTGGCTGCCCACCAAGGGTACTAAGTATTCTGAAAGATTTAAAAGCTCTGAGTTTCAGATCAATAATCAAATCAATCACACACACAGTTACAGCCTGTCGGACACACCAGCAGGCCTGAACAGTGTCCAGTGAACTAGAGGATTTTCTATGGTAACAGAATTTATTTTTATCATTAATTATTTAATATATTTTACACTGATATGAAAAAAAGGTTGTGTAACAGGGTGGTAAAAATATAACTTTTTTGTAGTTTAGTGTCCATATCTGGACTGTAAGGATGACAGTAAGTGGTAACAATGTTAATATACAGCACCAGTCAAATGTTTGGACACACCTGGTTGAAAGTGTGCTGATCTTGAAAACATCCAAATCCAAATGCTAGGATCACCCAAAGAGGACACTGGGAACACGGTAAGATCCCGGGTATCCATCGTAGTTAGGATGTCATGGTGATGGGGAGGTTTCTTGATTAACTTTGTCTCAGATGATTTATGTATTGATTAGACTTCTTACTGATTGTGTTTTAAGGTGACTGTGATGAAATAAGTTCAGTAAAATTAAATGTTTCTGGCCTTTAGGCTCAGGCCTTCAGGCCTTCCTTCTCTCTCAGTCTGTGTGTGAAATGAAACCATCTGGTGTGCCCAAACCTGGACTCTGATAAGGATGAGGCAAACAGGCATAACTGTTGATTTTGCACGAGCAGAGGGAGAGAGACAAAGGCCTAGTGATCTAGGCTTGAGAAAACCAAGTATGAGTTTTATATAGCATGGGGTAAAGCTGAAGATCATACTAGAAGAGTTCAGGTCATGTAAAGTCATGTGATGACTCCGCCTTTGCCCTGAAAGCTATAAAGAAGACAACTTGTGTGTAACTTGTGTAATTTGCGGTTGATTTGACTGCCATGTGGGATCATCTCCAGGTTAACCCCTTAAACAGCCTACAGTCCGCCGACGGGCTGAAAGTGGTATTACAAACTCCTATTACCAAGAAATAGCTCCACCAGTGTGTGATGAGCTTTGGGGTATTAAGGGGTTAACTTTTAAATAAAGATGTGCCCCAGCTTTTTCTCTCCTAACCTCAAAACTGGAGTCTGGATCATTTATTTATCTTGATTTCAGAAGTATGTTTATATTTTATATATATGCCATAGTTAATCATTTAGTCCCGACAGTGGCTGGTGGGAGGTTTCAATGTAGGACAGTGGCAGAGTGTGTATGTGTGAGGGTGAAAATACCTCCTAAACCCTTAGTACACACACAGAGACCAATTAATAACCTTAATAGCCTATATGACCAAATCAACTCCTTTCCATTCAACTTACAACTTAAGTTCAATGAGTTTATTGTCATATGCATAGCAGAAACAAGCAGAAACTATGCAGTTCCTCTGTTTACTAACATAATTCTTATAAAAATCAATGTAAAAAGAGAGAAACTATAATAAATGTAATTATATATATATATATATCTTTATATATGTAAAGTAAAGCTAAGTAAAAGAAAAACAAGAAAGTAAAGAAAGTTGAAGAGTACAGGACAGTATGATCGCACATGCAAGTTGTGTGAGTAGAGTTGCATGTACATGTGTAAAGTGTGTTGTGCAAGTACAAAAGTAAACAGTAGCAGTGTTATTTGTAGTGGACTCGTATTAATGGCTGCATGTCAAAGTTCAGCTAGTTCAGAGTGGAAGGGGGGAGGAGGTGTTCACAAGCCTGATGGCTTATGGATATAAACTGTTCCTAAGCCTCCTAGAAACCCCCCAGCCACGACATCCCAACTACGGTGGATATCCTTGTGTCCCCAGGGTCCAATTTTTTTTTTTTTTAAAAACAAACATATGGCTGGCATTCGGATCAAATATTTGTGAGATGATGCTTGCTCTCACTCATTGAACCAGAACCATTCCAAACTTTTGACTGGCACTGTACATCCAAAAGAGTTAAGAAAATTCAGTGTTCCATGATATAGGCTTTTTAGAAGCATTCCATATTTTTGTTCACACTGGAGCTCCGATTAACACTTTCACCTCAGTGTTTTGTCATACCTGAAATTCCCCACAAAAAGTATTGATCCCTTATTCCAGCCAGCAATGCTACTGTGTGTGTGTGTCCGTGTCTTTTAAGTCATCCGAGCTGCTCTCGGTCTCTCTCTCCCGCCGCGTGGGAGGAAAATACACATGTAATACAAAAGCATTTCCAGTTTGGCTGCAAGCAAACGCACAAGAGTGCGCTGGGTATTCGGCAGAATCTACAAATCAATAAATTCCAATTTCAGATGGAAATAAGGGGCACTGCATGACTGAGCATGGCTGGCGTTGGAGTAGAGTGTGGATTTAACTAGTTAAGATTGGGTACACCATGATTCGAGTTAAAAAAAAAAAAAAAAGCAAGCTTCCGTCTGGCCACGTATATCCCAGCATCCCCTCAGCCCTTCTCTCTCTCCCATCTTAAGCCTCTCTGGTCTTCACGCAGTACTGTTTGGAGGTGGAGTCCAATGAGCTTTGCTCTGTACATGGTGTGGAGAGCATTAATCAGCTGTCTACAGAGCGTGACTACAGCTCGGAGAAGCAGGCTGACAAAGTGCCAGAAAGAGAGAGAGAGAGAGAGAGAGAGAGAGAGAGACAGGGACAGACAGAGAAAGAGAGAGAGAGAGAGATATGGTGGGTGAAAAGTTTGCTGGACTTTTCTGAGACATATCGTTTAATTGGATATGGGTGATTGGACTGGGATGGTAGCCGTGTCTGTGGCACCAAACTGACTTTGTCAAAAAATGAAATGGGACTGATGTCAGTTCCCTGCATTAATTATGAGATTCCTGTACAAGCAATCTGAATAGCCACGAAATGATGAGCGGGTAAAACAGATTGATTCAATTGTTAAGATGTTTTTCTGATGCAAGATCTGTTAAACACAAAGTGCTGTTAATTATTCTAATGCAATTTCATTTTCTAAGTCAGTTCTGTCCAATCACACCTTAGTTTATTTGTCTGAGGGTATGATTAATAATTTGACTGGTCGCTGTATTTCCTGAAGTAGGGAGCAGCCGCACAGAGGTTGCATCAGAGATGTTCACAAGCCGCTTCATGTGAATCAGAGACTAGTCTTGAGTCAAGTGTTGAGTCTCAGGAGTGAGAGTCTGAGATGGGACTTGACTTTCTGGGGTGAGAGTTTGAATTAAGTCTCTGGGATGAGAGTCTGAGGCGAGTCTTGAGTCTCTGGAGTGAGTGTCTGCGACAAGTCTTCAGTCTCTGGGGTGAGAGTCTTAGTCAAGTCTTCAGTCTCTGGGGTGAGAGTCTGGGACATGTCTTGTGTCTTTGGTGTGAGAGACTTAGTTAAGTCTTGAATCTCTGGGGTGAGACTCTGAGTCAAGTATTAAATATCTAAGGTGAGAGTCTAAGACAAGTCTTCAGTCTCTGGGATGAGAGTCTTAGTCAAATCTTGAGTCTCTGGGTGAAGAGTCTGAGACAAGTCTTGAGTTTCTGTGGTGAGAGTCTGAGTTGAGTTTTCAGTCTCTGTGGTGAGAGTCTGGGACACGTCTTGAGTCTTTAGTGTGAGAGACTTAGTTAAGTCTTGAATCTCTGGGTGGAGAGTCTGAGTCAAGTCCTAAAACTCTGCAGCAAGAGTCTGATTCAAGTGTTGAGTCTCTGGAGTGAGAGTTTGAGTTGAGTCTTGAGTCTCTAGGGTGAGAGTCTGGAGATTATTTATGACCATTAGGACAAGAGGAGTTAACAGAATGGTAAGACTACACAAGGGTCCCAGATTTATGTACAGAACAAAAGTAGCTGGAAATGGTTCTGACTTTTATATAAAACATCAAAACACTATTAGTCACTAGCAGAGTAATCACAATATCACAATAAATCAATTTTTGAAATGCAGAAATATTGCCTGTCAGTGACTGTTGCCTGTGTATGATCCGAGAGCAGTGCCTGTACTCGGCATGACAGCTCATAACTGCCATGAGACCAGACTTGTGAAGGAAGGTAATGAATATAAGTGATGCGGTGTGATTTTATCAGACGCTGTCAGTTTCCTGACCTCGGTTAACCTGCAGTTTCCGAAGATTGAGTTGAATACAGTGAATAATTTACAGCAATGTGAGAGATTTCTGGTAAAGCGTCATAAGAAAGAGGTGTCATTGACCTTTCCAAGGCAGTCCATGTAAAAACAGACACCCCGGTATAGCGTTGTTGGTTACACAAAACCACTCGATAATGGAAGTGTCAGGATGATAAATCAGTGATGTATTAAGAGGATGCAGTTCAGGAAAGACATGTGCAAATACTAGCCAGGGTGGAGGTAAATGAGTAAACAGCTTGTTTCAAACGTGAGTGATGTAGTGCTTGCGCCACACAAAAGAGTGGAGTGGATCTATGAATAATTCCATCACTATAAGAGGTGTAGGGGCCTGTGATGTATGAGATGAATGACTCTCGTTCAAAAAAAAAAGAAATCCTCCACCCTAGTTAGGCAGGATAAGTATGGATGGAGAGCTGGGAAGTGCCGGAGGAGCTGAGGCCGGCTCGTTAAGCCCAGAAAACCTGCAAGCGAGGAAGGTCCCAGCTGAGGAACAGACAGAACAAACGATGCCTTCCCTCTGGCGAAGGCTGGCGAAAAAGACGGGTCACGGGGAGCGCCGGCGACACAAAGCGGCAAGATGGAGGCGTAGGGGAACTGCTGAGCCTGTCCCGGTGCTGGAGCCGGATTAAACCACATCGCTCATTATGATATGAAAGGAGCGTGCATATCAAAGAGCCAGCCTTCACGCAAGCTGACGGAGGGGGAAAAGAGGGAAAAAAAAGGAGCCTTGCCCACACAGGTCACATGACTTTTTGTTCCCGGAACTTTTTGCTGCCGGTGATAATGAGTGCGGCTGTCGCTGTTCCTCTTCATGCCACCCCCCCCCCTTTTTATTTTTCTCCCCGCCAAACAAAGGCTCGTCTGATCACAGTGAAGAACAAACGTAGAAGATAGGAGAGAGAGAGAGAGAGTGGGAGAAAAAAAAAAATCAATGGCGCCATTCTTCCAAAAGATAAAAAGCTTTTACACTTTAATTATGTCCTCCTTGTAGCTTTATGAGTTTGCTTACCACCGAATACAGAGGTGAGAGCTTCCTAATGGCTGCTTGGGATAGATAAAATGCTTCCCCTCTTAACATTTCTGAAATAAAATGCTAATTTGCAAAGACATGAAACGATAGAGGATGTGTCTGAGCATGTGGGCCCTTGCCATTGAAGTGCACTCATGTGGGGTAATATTTTCTTGTCACTCACACACTCGTGCCCTTCTGTTCAAACACACACTGCTCGGCTGTTGGAGAACAGGTGCTTCATCGACACTACCACCATCTTTCCGTTTATTACCTCTTGAAAACAAAGGGAGCATCAGACTTTGATTTGACGTGTAATCAGCTTGGGAAAGATCTTGAAAGTTCTCCTGGCAATATGCTAACGGCCTGCCAGTTCCACCCTGTCCATGCTGGTAGGCAACGTTCTAATTGAGCCAACATGGCTGAGATGATTATCCTGATGCCGCGAGAATCAAAGAACAGATGCAAACGTCCTCGTGTTATTGATTTAATTACCTTATCAGGCCAAACCAATGGCTGTAGTGCACACAATCCTCAAAAGCCTAATGAGCAGACATGGACATCTCATGGCTCTGGCGTGTTTGTGATAATATATCAAAACTTGCCATCGCTTGATTTTGCCGAAGGGGGAGCCGTATGGTGATTGCTGTGGTGTTTAATTCGGCCTCAGTTGGGCAGCTCTCTGATGTGTGACCGAGAGACTCCTCTTATGATCTGCTCCACAATCCCGCTACCACAGAGGCCCAGGCTGCCTGTGATTGCCACCGCCTGTGATTACAGCAGCTTCAGGCCTGTAGGCTTTCTAGGTAGGGCTGCTTCCCATGACTGAAAAGAGACAGTTTATGAAAGAAACTAGCAATTTCCAATACAACGCAATCATGAAGGAGCCTGCTCAATCATTCAGGGGTCCGTTTTAGATGCCATCACATTATCAGGTTGTCAGATGTCTTAACTAGATGCATTTATTAATAGAAAAATATGATACTTTGATATTAGTGGTGCACAATCAGATGTAGTTTATGTAGGTCATTTGATTTGAGTTGTGCCTAATGTGCAACAAGATCATAAAATTCATAAATATACTACTAAAGTGCTCCCCAGGAAATTCACAAAGACATTTGTACATATGTTAGGATCCACAAGGAGCTCCCATCCACTCGTGGCGCTGTTTTGCCGAATACACACAACCCAGCCTGGCATGTGCTCGAAGAAGAATTGGGAAAACAGCAGAGAGTATGGTTATGTTTCGTGTGAGGTGAGGTTAGTTTGGGTTATGATTATAGTTAGTGTTAGGGTTATGGTTAAGTTTTGGTTTTGGTTTAATAGGTTAGGTTTAGGTTTAAGTGTGGGTAAGATTAAGTGTAGGTTAAGTTAAGGTTTAGGTGAAGTAGGTTCAGTTTAAGTTGAGATGTAAGTTATGTTTAGGTTAGAATTAGTAGGTATGTAGTAGGTTAAGTTTAGTTTAGGTTTACAGTAGGTTAGAATTAGGTTGCGGTGTAGTTTAGGATAATTTTAGGTTAAGCTTAAAATTAGGTTTAGGTATAGTTGTTTAAGTTTAGGTTTAGGTGTAGTTGTAGTAGGTTAAGTTTATGTTAAGGTTAGAATTAAGTGTAGTAGGTTGAGTTTAGGTGAGGTTTGGGTTAGAATTTAGATTTAGGTGCAGTAGGTTAAATGTTTAGATTGTGGTGAAGGTTAGAATTAAGTTTAGGTATAGTAGGTTAATCTTAGGTTTAGGTCTAGTATGTTAAGTTTAGGTTTAGGTTAAGGATAGAATTAGGTTTAGGTGTAGTGGGTTAAATTTAGGTTAGGTTGAAGTTAGAATTAGGTTTAGGCTCTTGAGACCAGGCTGTAATGTGAAACATTTATTTGCACCAATTATGTTAATATTATGTTGATAACTACTTTGTCTGATTAAAAATAGAATTAAAAGAGGCATTGTGTTTAAGGCTTAAAACTTTGAATCAGTACTATTACCCCAATGACAAACTGGTTATTATTATATCATGTCATTTAAGTGAACCCCCACTCTTCCATAGTTTAGTCAATCCAAGTTTACTGAAATAGTGATTTCAACAACAATCATTGTCATAAAGCAGCTTTATAGAGATAGGTCCTGGATCTGAGCCCCTAGTGAGAAAGCCAGAGCAACGGTGGCAAGGAAAAAGTCCCTCAAAGGAAGAAGAAGAAAGCTGGAGAGAAAACAAGACTGAAAATAGAAGGCCATCCTGCTCTGGTCGACCCCGGATAGCAAAGCAAATAAACACAACAAAAACATGAAGAAATGGCTATGAAAAATGCTCCAGCTGGTTTAAAGAACATTTTGAAGCACATTTTATTTTGTAGATTGAATTTTCAGAAATAAAACATTAATAAAGAAACAGACGTGAGCCTAATATTATTCAGAAGTTCCCAGATTTTATATTTGTATGTTAGTGGTATACACACAGGCTGAAAATATGCCTGAAAGACATGTCTGAAACTGTGCAGTCATAAGAAAAGGTGTTTTTTATATACATTTTACAATTAATATTTATATATTGCATATTATGAGCCACAATTGTTATTTTCCATGTTTTAGACCTACCCCAGATTAACTGGTAGTACAGATATCTATAACAACCTGGCAACCACAGAGGAGAGCCTAAACAGTGACCAGACCAGAAGAAAAGGACCAGGGCATTACCACAGGGGTTTATGAATAGAGAAGCCCAGAAGGCCAAGGAAGGCATAGAAGGTAATAAAAAGTAATTTGTATTGAAAGCAGGGTAAGATATCAGAGTTACCAGTGAATTTGATGGAGAATCAAAGTGATGAGAACTGATCATTTGGTAAGACCCCTACTTGGCTAGGGTTCTTTTAGACAGATCAATGAAAAGGACATCACAGTAGACAAGACATGGTTGGGTATCTGCCATGTTGGAATACAGTGTTGTGAAGGGGCTGTGATGGACTTCTTGTGACAAATAACAGCAAGGTTATGGACAGGATAAGGGTTTTATAAGACCACCAGTGCCAATGCTCAGATGTAAATGTGGAGAGGTTTGTAGGGAATTAGAAAGACTCCTGATCAGATGTATATCAACCTGTGCCTTTAGACATTGCCATAAAATATGCATTTCTCTGAATATCCAAGCCCAGCTTCTTTATCCTTAATTCATTTGTGTAACACTTTTATTATAACTGAGGTCACAAAGCAGATACCTCAAATAATTGAGGTGAACTGCAAAGTAATTATGCAGGTAAATTGATTTCAACCAGGAATTTGTAAAACTGATATTGTCCACATGAAATCTGATGTATTTTCACTATGAAAATTAATTTGGAACCAAAACACTTGAGTTATCAGGCATAAACAACCCAGTCCCTGGTGGTTCTACATTCAGGATTCAGGGTTTTCTGTTTGGGAGAGAAACATACCCCAACCTCTTCTTCTAGTTCTGTAGAATATTAAGTGCCGGGGCTCCTGATTTGCTTGGGAATTGCTGTTTATGGCTTTAATGAAATTGTAATAAAATATAAAGTGAAGCCATAGGGCTGACCTTGTGGCTGAAATTGCTTGGGTGAAGGTGTATTAAAATAAGTAAGCCAACCAATCCGCCATCTGATTTTTCAGACCAACATTATGATTGAGATTTAAATGAGAATATTATTTATATATATATATATATATTCTTATTCTTATTTATATATTTGAGGCTTGAATGCTGAACATAGTTCACTAGCTCTAGGTCACATTTACCCACTTAAAACTAACCTAAAGCACCCTTAATCATTTACTATATGAATATAAAGCTGCCCTAGAATGTCACAGTGTATTTGTTTCTACCAGGAGACTCTAATCTCCCTCTTTCTTCCCCACCTCGACCAGTTTGGTCTCGGCGGCTGCCCGAGAGTAGGCTCCTCTCCCTGCCTCTAAGTTCGTCAGGATCTGCGGATCTGAGTCCCGATGGTGCAAGACCAGGGCTGATGACAGAGCTTACGCCAAAGACAATCAACTGGCTAACATTGTTCCCATCTCATTATCTGTCAAGATTACATTTTCGATTTACCACCCTCTTGTCTCCTGAGTCTTTTGGTTGAATAACAATTCAATACATGGAAGTGACAAACTGTGGACCTCAAACACGGTTGGCTCTTTAAGAAAATCCATCAGAACCAAAGCAGAGCTGTAAAACGGGCCAATTCCAAAACCCCCCAAACTGTTTCACAACAGTCTTGACACGTTACATTAACACCATAAAACTGACATAAACCAAGGTTAGAGAAATCTGCAGTCAAAGCTGGTGAAATTCGGGAGAATATGGTGTGAGAGTATGTTGTTGATACTGGAGAACAGCTCATCACCTCCAGACTCTGCTAATTATAGGAAAAGGGGATGCTACGGGAAGCAGTCCTCTTGACTGCGGCTTTTCCTGAGCCCACGTACACGGAAGGGGAGCTCAAACTCGGCACGCAAGGAAGCAAAAGCCATGGAAGCAAACAGTTTTCCGCTCTTGGCTAAAAGCTAACGCTAGCCAATGCAAGCTTTTAACATCTCTCAAAAACAAACTGGCCTACCTCAGCTGAACCAAACTGGAGATGAACTCAAATCAGATTTAGTTTTTTTTTATGAGTCTCAACAAAATACCAAACCCAGGAAATGAAGTGGGGGAAAGATTAAAAGCTTGCTAACAGCACATTGTGCCGAAAGGACACAGCGAAAGGGCAGCAGCATTATCCGGTAAGACTCAGAAATAATTACAGTCTTTGTGTTACAGTGTTAAGACTGTGCTGCTATTACATGTGGGTTCTGTGGGCCATTGCTAGTGCCATAAACCAGCCAATAAAAGCACAAGCCCTAAAAGGAATACCAGTGGGTTTCGTTCTAAGGCAAAAATAACAAGGTTGTAAATAGGCTTGTTAAATTACATCTGGGTATTTTGTGCCCCAATTAAAGCCACATACTTGCTGTTTATTCAGCAACATACTCAAAATACTCAATGATTTTTTTGTACCTTAAAATGTCAACTAATGCTTTGAAAACTACACCCTTTAAAAAAATAATTATAAAAATTATGAATCATTCAGGCCTATACATCTGGATAAACATAACCAATGCTGGACTGAAGAATTCTTTAGAACGCCAGATTTCTGAACATCAGCGTCATATCTTCTCCTTTTGTACATCACAGAAGAGACACCATTGCTTTTAAGCCTTAGTAGTGAGCCGTCTGCTCAGAGTGACCAGCTGGACCCTCTTGCTCAAGCCATTCGAGTTCTCTCTCTCTCTCCCTCTCTCTCTCTCCCTCTCTCTCTCTTTCTTTACACAACTATTTCTTAGCTGTAATTTAGCTTTCCTGTAAGTACAGATTGTGAGAAGATCCCATGTCTTCATACATTAGTCATCGTCCATGCTTTTAGTCAGGAGGTTACGGCTCGCCCAGACAGGCTTCATTAGTCATCCCTGCTCCAGCTTGAAGACCCTTTACATCTGCCTCCTGCTGCTGCCGCTGCTGCTGCCGCCGCTGCTGCTTCTGCTGGGTGACGTTCCAAAGATGCCACCTTCATTATCTCCCGCCACCATTACCTCCATTAGACCAGCAGCGCATTTCCAACTCTTTTGAAGTCTTGGGACTTTTCATTTTCTCTCCTCGAGACAGTGCAAATGACAGGCAGAGGATTGCAGTGCTGATGATCGGCATGAGGACGGCAAGAGAAGTATGTCGAAAGAGCCATGACAGGAGCACCGTCATTTCTTCGGCATAATTGAGTGCATACCAATGCAATAAGCCATGTTTCTGCTGAAAATTGCTATTAGCTGTTCTAAAATACCTGTAATCATCCAGGATAGAACAGTATAAGCTGTAAATCTGTAGCTAATGAATGATTCTTTGTGACACAATTAAATAATAAAACATTTATTTAGTGGGATATTTGACTTGTCAGAAAAAATGAGGGGTCATTAGTTGTCAATTCTTTTAAAACGATCAATTTAAAATATATATAGTTTTTACTTAACTGCATTGTAAATGTATCCTGTGGTTAGATATGAAAAATGCCAGGGGAAATATTAAACGGTATATATCATAAGTATAAAAGAGTGTCTTTCAGCTTTTTGTATGAATTACTGGCCATGCTATTGACAGCTAATCTGTTATTAGTGTTTAGCAGGACACATTTGCATAATTTTCTATAGCAATGTGGTTGAACACACCCTTTTTAGTTTAAATGTACAGTTCAGGAGTGTCACACTAAAGGACAACAAAACTTTACTATATACACATACACCGTACAAATATGACTAAAGTATTGGGACACCTGGTCGTTCGCAATTGTTTCTGAAATCAAGGCGTATTAAAAAGAGTTTCTCCTGCTTTTGTTGGAGTTAGCGTCTCTACTGTCCAGGGAAGAAGGTTTTCTGAGTTTTTTGAGGAGCATTGCTGTAGGGATTTGATTGCATTCAGCGACAACAGCGTTATTGAGGTCAGGATGTTGGATGATCATCACCCCACCCTCATCATCCCCAACTCCCAAACTCATTTCGAAAGTATTGGACAGAGCACCATCATCATTCCAGAGAACACAGTTCTTCCACTGCTCCACAGCTCACTGCTGGGGGGCTTTATACCCCTCTAGCCCACATCTGACATTAGGCAGCATGGTGCCAATATGTTCATGTCCTATTTTATTGGAAGTGGCATATTTATGTCAGCAATGGGTGCAACTTAAAGTAGCTGAATGCATATGTTAGAAGGGATGTCCACAAACATTTGGACATGTTGTATATCATGGGCTTTACAAGGCGATTCAGTAGTACGACCTTCAATCACACCAGAGGGCTGGGTTTTCAGTGACGGATGATGTTTGTAAGCTGTTAGAAATATATGGACAAGACAAATTATTGACAGTTACTGAAATAGACACGTATGCCTGATGTAAAATTATGCCTGATGTATTCCTTTTTTAAATATAATATATAAGTTTATTGAATTTTCAATTTTTTTTTATTAAATGAAGGCCACTGGCTTGTTTTCTCCTTCTTATGTTTTTGGCCTTGTCCTGCACAGGTCCTGTCCAGGTTTGACCTTTTTTTTTAATATTTTTAATTCCTGAAAGCCTTAAATTTGAGGCAGAAATACTCAGTACATTGGCAGTACAGGGCCCAGTCTATCAGCATCTTTTCCGATCTGGCTGAATGGTCATGATAAACACCCAAAGGAGCAATTAACCTATAGCATAAGAAACATCATGAACAGTGTCTATTTCCATTGGACTGAGATACGCTTTTCATTTTACTTGAGGAAAATCTCGTTCTTCACCACAAACCAGTCAAAATCAGCGGCGCTGTCGCTTTCTAGAGAACTCATTTAAGTGCGGAGCCAAAGCGCTGCCTGGGTCATGGGCATGACTAAGCACGAATTGCTGATTGCTGTATACTCACAGAGATGCATGGCCCTGAGCCATATTTCATTGTGGCTGCACTGAGCGTCGCTAATGAAATGCCTTTATCTTTAAGGAATTCAGCTCTGCAATGCTCATAGTACCCAGCCGTAATGGGTATACAGTATAAACACAAGGCAGGAGACAAGCCGCTCGCCTTGTTGACTGGCCTCAAAATAGTGGGGCAGAGCTCTCGCTATCAAAAAGCCTTGACATTTGATATAATGTTCAGAAGCGTTCCTCCGCAATTACCTTGGATCATAGCTGCAGGTGGCGGGGAAGTGTGCCTCCTAGCATCCGCAACAATGATATCAGTCAACATGCAATCAGTAATCAGGCCAGATTGTTCTACTAATCAATGCAATATGGAGACATGAAGGACTATGATTGCTTATGAGGGCCAAAACATATTGGGATTGAGTTTATAGTGTCTCTCGAGTTCCTGCTCATTCATCTTGAAACATCTGTTAACGTAAAACAACATAAATAGGCTTATGTGATATTGCCTCAGGATGAATGATACCACACAGCCCAGGCTGTTGGTGATATTTGATTCGAGAGTGCATGGAAAAGAAAATGCAATCACGCCGAGCAAAGGCAGAATAATAAAAGAAGAACTCAGCAACGTCTAATAAATACCATTCATATACATAATACATGATCGTTTCCAGATGATGACAAATTCCCTCACCACGGTAACTCACTGTGTTGTGAACGGCTTTACTTGCACACTCAGATTTAGGTTTACATGTACATAATGCAAAGACCTTGTATCTCAATTTTTGCCTGTTTTCACATTTTGACATTATGTGAGTTATTTTTATTGTACCAGAATTTAATGACGACTTATCCAATAGAAATTCTCAGAAGTGGAATAACATCTTTTTATTTTCACTTTCATAGAAAGTAGATACCTTTTTTTCATAATCATTTGTTTTTCCTAAATGAGTAAAACTCCAGATGATTGATTCATTTATTACTCCTGAAGCAGATTATTCAGTAATTACTATGAATTTTACAGTAACTACAGTAAATATGAATCATGAAGTAATTATACATTAAAGACAGTAATTTCTATGAGTTAGACACAAAATATACAGCAGCTACTATGACTGATAAAGTAACTACAGTACATGTTATGAATACAGTAACTACAGTGACAAATGCATTTTACAGTAACTACTATGAAATATACAGTAACTACAGTGAATCAGCCAGTAATTATACAATATCTACAGTCACAACTTTGAAATATCCAGAAATTAAACAGCATCTACAGTAACTACTATGAAAGATATGGAAATTACAGTAAACCTGAATCAATAATTATACATTAACATCAGCCATTTCTATGAATTATTATATACTACTATGACTGATACAGTAACTACAATAAATGTGAACCATATAGCAATTATGCAGTAACTAATATGAATGATACAGTAACTGCTATGACACACATTTCTTTTACAGTAATAAACATGCATTTTACAGTAACTGCTATGGAATATACAGCAACTACAGTAACTGCAATGAATTGTCCAGTAATAATACTTTATCTACAGTAACAACTTTGAATTATCCAGATATTATACAACAACTACAGTAACTGCTCTGAAATACACATAACATTTACAATAACTGCATTAACTGCTATGAATTATATACTGACTACAGTAAGTATATCATATACAGTGATTACAGAAACTGCTATGAATTATACAGTATGCATACCGTAACTACAGTCATAGCCAGAAATTATACAGTAAGTATACAGTGACAACAGTAACTGCTATTAAAAAGGAATTACAGTAACTACAGTAACATTTATGCACTATACAGAACCTACAGTAACTACTATGCATTATACAGTTATTCATTTGGAAGTAATGTAAGTTAAGTAGTTATTAAGTGAGTTATGGGAGGTTAAAGAGTTAAAGCACAATTTTCTACCTGCTGTGTACTCCTAAGCCATGGAAATGGTTCTACATGGTGGGTAATGTCCATAAACGATACCTTTTAAAGGCATTTCTTGGCCTAGTGCTCTGTATTCTCTTTGGAGTAGCGGCCCTGTTCTATTTTCTGCCACTGATTTGTCCCTTAAGCACAGATCGTATTGGGCAGTGCTGATGAATCTTAAACACCGGCCATGCCCTCAGGTCATCTCTTCATCTGCTCATCTTCGCAGTCAGCTGAATGAGTCAGGCAGACAGAGGGAGACGGCGCCCTTGCAGTGCCACTGTGTCCATCCCATCGCACTGCCGGAATGACGGTGGCCGTGCGGCCGGGGAGCTCTGGCACGCCGCGAGTCCCTCGAGCTTTGCTGTGGTTTTTTTTTGTTAGTTTTTTTTTTTTTTTTTTTTTTTTTTTTTTTTTTTTGCATGTGTGCCCAAGTCGCATTGATGAGTGCTGAGAGCAGCTCTCCCGGACAGATCTTGGAGCACTGCCACAGGCTGGTGACGCACAGCCAATTCATTAAAGCCTGGCTGCCTGTCCTACGCTCAGTGCATCGGGCGCACCTGTGTCACTCCGGAGAGGCCAGCGACTCACTCAGCTGGACAGGGAATGGAACCGCAGCCCTGCAGCCTTTTACAGCCGCGCTCTGGCCACTCTATCTGATGGTCTGAGAGGTCTGCAAGGGTGCTGGTTACTCGGCAGGTGCAACAGACCTCCGCAAAATAACTGCAAGATAATTGCAAGCATAGTGCAGTAACAGTCAACTTAAAGTAGCTATAGGCCAAAATGCTTTGCTCGTGGGCTCCCCCTTCAGGTGGAGGGTGTTAATCATTGCAATCATCACACTTCGAGCTCCACCCTCATGGCACAAGTAAAATTTTATATGCTAAGAGACACAGATCTGTCACTGAAAGGTAAAGAAGCATGTGGACTGAGACGGTAAGGACATTTTACTGGATTTTATAAAAATGTGACTGCAGTGTTTCACAGTTCTCATAAGGCTTGTCCTGCCTGCTTCACCAAAGTTACATAGTGCAGCCAGCAGTGTGCCGAGCCCAGTGCCGAGTAGCAATGACAGCGGTGCTATTCTCCTTATTACAGTCAGTGGAGCATCACATTTTTTTATGATTATTTATGATTTATTTTTTTATTTATGATTTTATTATTTATTTATGGTTTTTAAGGTAAAAATGTTACATAGTGTTGCTTTAATGGCAGGCTTTGTAAAACTGCATGACCTCGAAACAAACCGTCTAATGACAAATGCAACAAACCTACACAATGACGCAGAAACCTTGTATTTCCAATTGCCCGTTTCACACTTTTTGACGGAACTGGAATCGGGTCTTTTACACTGTTGCAAATTTTCATGATGAATGGACCAATAGAAATTCTCCATATTTTTTTTTTCCATTGACTTCTATTAAAATTTTAGGTTTAAGGTTTTTTATTCTGCTGTAAAGTTGCAATTTTGGAGGCTTATTACACACCAAGGTATATTACTCAGTAACTACAGGGCTTTCTATACAAACTGGTGAGGATTTATATAATAATAATAATATAACACTTTCGGCCCGCAGGGGGACATATGATGTTTACAGGGTTACGAGCATATTTTTGTAAGCCATACCAAGCTGCGTTTAGATTTAGATTTGTGCATTCAGAGATAGAGACTTGTTCAAATTATGGCTACAAGCAACACTGCCCACTGAATATAGCATTGATAATTATGTTGAAATAAGAGCATTTGCAGTGATCACTTTGTGGCAGTGGATTACCAGGGGTTGGCTAAAACCAGACATATTAGGGCCCATGTCAGCCAAAAAGCTCCACCTTTCCATTGTTTTCCAGTGTTTTTCTGATGGTTGAGTTGTGAACACTGACCTTTTCTGCAAAGCAAGAATTGCCTGCAGTTCTTTAGATGCTGTCCATGTCTTGGGTTCTTTGTCAGATGGTGGATGATTTTAGCCCCTTATGCTCTGTGACTTTTACTACACCCTAAGACTTAAGTAACTACATGTGAAGCAGTGCAACCTGGCCGAGCTAAGTTATAACAGTGGGGGGGGGGGGGGGGGGGGGAGCCAGGAACCACCAGACAGTTGATTCTGAGGAGTGTTAGAGGATAAACTCTATAGATTTTGATGTACACACTTCTGGAAATTTGACTACTATTTCTAACTTTCTTCTTTTGTACAGTTTGACCCTAAAGCCCTTAGGCAGTAGAAATGTCTTTGTAACCTTTTCCAGACTACGCCTCTTTAACCTATTGTCTTAGGTCCTCAGAAATCACTCCTCTCCATGGCAATAGACAACCTGTGTGCTGTCAAGTTCACTCTGATTTAAAGGCTCAAAGTTAGATTTAGATTGGACAAGGCTGGACCAAATCAAGGCTGGTTGTTAACTGAAGCACTGGCACTGGTTACTGATCATTGAGCCCAATACTGATTCTTCAGTTCGGTGGCATTATCTGGAGACAATTTTCCCGCCAGACTCTCAGAAATGTATACGAATACAAGTCAGTATTAAATCAGTAAATTTAATGAGAAAAATTCAGCACAAATTCAGATGGAGGCAAACACATTTTGGTACAGGACCCCCAACATATGTTCAGGGACTTTATTGTTTATTGGTTCTGTTTAATGTTGACAAAATATGGCACAAAGTGATTGATTATTAATGACCATCCTGAAGTTTCTAATGAAGTCATCAGAAGGAGAGGATGCAGTGTGAAACTCATCAGTGTGACATTGACGGTGTGATTTAGTTTTTTGTTTGTTTGTTTGTTAGTTTATTTATTTATGCATAATTGTCAGATTTTATTTATGTATTTTCATTTCCTTCGTCTCCTCTCACACCCTGTATCTTGTTTACGACTTGTTAGGCTGACAGTATTGTACGCTATTATACGCTATATGTCCAAATGTTTATGGACACCCCCTTCTAATGAATGCCTTCAGCTACTCTAAGTTGCACCATTGCTGTTACAGATGTGCAAATACATCTGATTGGCAATTGAATAGGACTGTCTGTTGTCTGTTGGCACCAGGCCTAATGCCAGGCGTGGGCTAGAGGGGTATAAAGGCCCCAGCATTGAGCTGTAACATAACCCATACCAACAATGTTGTCTTCTCTCTAGTGAGCACATTCCCAGTTATATAATGTTGTCCATGTAAAGTCAGAAGGCTTTTAAAGGCTGCATTTAGCTTTGATGCATTCGCACCGAGCCTATTTGATTGTGCTGAGTATATAAGTCCTCACCGGGGCCAAAGATTGAGACAGCGGTTCTGTCACTGGTAGGCCCCGTTCACTCTGAAGTTGTCAGGTTCTTCCACAGAATGGATGTGACCTGCACGGGGTCCTGTTGCCTGTAATTGCATTTCAGCATGAGTGATATTTACAGTGGAAGCTCTGACGTACTCAGCACCAAGGCAATGAACGTTACAGGGAACGATGATAGATACGAGCGCAAAGTGTATTTTATTCCCAGATCAATTACGAATCAATTATGAGGAAATACATTCTGCTTTGAAGACAGACAGTTCGGTCGGCTGTCCAAATTAAAGTTTGAACCGTGGGTGCTCCGTCTAAGTGCCGGGACAAATGATCATTGATTTACAAAGTTTTTGTTCCTCTTTTTTAATTTACAGGGTTTTCTTTCTCTCATAGTTTGGGTCTCTTTGAGAGTAACCTCAATTAACTGAACACAATTAACCGAACACAGTTAAAAAGGATTAAAAATTTGTAAAACAAATGTTTTCCCTGTAATTTATTCTGCATTATTCTCACTCATCTTTCCCCATTAATATTCCAGAAACTTCATAGGATTTTCTTTCTGACATTTTAATTAAGCTGGCTTCTCTCTAGTGTAACAGGGGTTTATAAACAAATGGTTTTTATTAAAGCTTTAAATGCTGCCCTCAGTAGGATTATGACTAGTTTTATGGGCATCAAACAGCATCTTAATCATTCACTGGTACAGCTTGTTTGTCACTGGCCTTGGCTGAACCCTACTGGAATTCTCAATTGCTTCATAATGGTGTGTATTCTCCAGTACAGTACTTTTACAGGAGGAGGCTGAAATTTGGAGAGTTGCAGTGAGCTACTAAAATCTTCTGCCCGTCACTTTTCATTGAGACAGTACTTCGGCCCTCTCGCTGGCTAATTGACAAGCGGGTGAGCAATGACTTACAGTGGAGACATTCACCGACAGTCCACCCAGGGGAAAATCAAAGAGAGCTAATCATTATCGATAGCTACCTCTCTAAATTAGAGGAGCTCACTAGATTGTTGCTTAACAGTCTGGGGCCGGAGACAGCTCTGGTGGGTTCATAGCAATGGGATTATTAAACTTTGGGTGGTCAGTGAGCGCTGCCTGCAAAACTCTGTTGAGTTTAGTTATTAATTGGGTACAAGCAGTGTTAAAGTGGCCTGTGCAGTGCTGTGGTAGATTGACTGCTTCTTTTTTAATCAAATTTATCTGCTTTGTCTAACCTCTCTGCAGTTTTTCTACAGGGATAAGACTCACTCTCTACTGGATCCTTTGGACTCATCATGAAATCATTATTCTTGTTGTTATATATATAAAAAAGGAATTGCCAATCTTTTATAAATGGGAATAATGGTGGGGACATTAGAACAAGATGATGCTGGGATTTATATTGTGGTGTCTGCCACTAGGTGGGCATGTTTATTCAGACCACAGGTGTGGAGAATTCTGGATAGCGGCTACCAGCTGAGTAGCGTTTTTCATGCTAAATTCTTGTATTGGACATGCCCTATGCTTCTATATATGTGTATACGTAGATTAGGGGATGTTTTGACATGTTAAACCCATGGATTTGGCAGTTGCTATGCAAGGGAAACCTTTTGTAAGCTCAGTGAGTTGTTGCCTAGTGAACCAAAGGTAGGCCTGATGCATGTACAGTCATTGCCACAAAAATAGCACGCCAAAAATGAGTTATTATAATCGAATGAAACTTTTTATGTGTCGACAGATTGATTGATAGACAGATACTTTATTGATCCCGAAGGAAATGTAGCAATTTAGCTGTGTGTGACAGTAATGATGATATATGAAAGTGATTACAATAATAGAGTGAATGGATAAGATTACTAGGCAAAGCAATTAAAAGAAGCCTCTAGTACCCTGTTGGTCCCGCCTCTAGCCTGGATGCAAGATGAGGTACAGTTGGGCATGGAGGCATACAGGTTCCATATGACATCCTGCAGCACATTTGCCCACAGATGTTGCAACAGGGCCCAGCTAGTCCCACAAATGCTCTATTGGCAATGAATCTGGCGACAGGACAGGCCATGTGGAGGACACATTCCTGGGAAACCCTTGCTGTGTGTGGGCGAGCATTATCCTGCTGAAAAATGCCAGTTGAAGGCCAAGCCATGAGAGACACATATTGTTGATCTGTCAGTGTGTCTTGTATCACTGGGGGTGACCGACTGCTGTATGCAATAACACTCCTCAGGTCATCATACCAGAGGTTGGGGCAGTGTGTCGCTCCACAGCGAAGGCAGGATTGAGGTGCTCACCATGAGGTGGGCCCTGACCGTTATTGAATCCCAAACAGGGCCGGCATTCATTGCTTAAGACGATGAGGTTCCAGTCCATAGCAGACTACGTTTCTTGTTCACGACACCACCGAATACGCAGGTCATGGTGAGCTTGGTCAGAACGGCCTAGATGGCGGGCAATTCGACTGATTCTTTTAGTTCAATGATGCTCCCCTTCTAAAAGTCTGGCAACCGGGCCAAATGGGTCTAAGCTTATTGTAGTGGCGTGTCTAGCATTCAGCAAAGCTCTCACCAAGATGTACATTCCCAAAAGAATGTGTCCTCTGCATTTTACCCATCTGTGGTAGTGAACTCACACACACTAGTGAACTAGGGGCAGTGAGTACACACACACCCAGAGCAGTGGGCAGCCAACTCCAGCGTCTGGGAAGCAGAGAGGGTGAAGGGCCTTGCTCAAGGGCCCAACAGTGGCAGCTTGCAAAACCCAGACAATTATATGTCTTCTTGTGGCAAGACCCAGAATCTAATCAAACCACACCTGTAATCAGAACTGCACGCTGAAATCTGACGTTTCTATCGGGGTGTTATTTTTTTGGTATTTTTTGAGTGTATTTTCTCAAGTGAGGCGTTCTGCTCAGCTTCCCAATAAACAAGCTTTTCGTTTTCCAAGCAAGATGTTTCCTGGTTGGTGTCAGAAGTGGGATACGGCTGCCTAATAAATGGTTCGTCAACAAACTCAGCCTGTCTTAATCAGTAATCAATATGAATGGGTGGGGCCAAACTGTGGTAGGATGAATAGGAGGAGATGGTTAGGTGTGACATCATTTGAATTGAATCTAGCATTTGAAACATATATATATATATATATATATATATATATATATATATATATATATATATATATATATATATATATGGACTGTGTGGACTTGGGGAGTGAACGGTGTGTTTTTACGTACTTTAGACACATACATAAATCATAACGGTTGTCAGGCCTCATGTCTGTTCAACACTCTTTAAAATGAAAATACCAAAAAACAATACTTTAGAGTAATCCCATGCCATGCCATAATAATATTGTTTTCTCTTTTTTATTATTATTATTGTTGTTATTCTATTCCTATTCCAATTCCAAACGATTAGTACATCCAAGCCTAGAACCATGAAAGACTCATCAGGGTTTAACATTAGCCCGTCTGATTGAGCAGCATGTGCAGTGGAAAAACATTTGTGATGAATGTTGAAGTAAATACACTGTATATTACAAATGTTTATTTCATAATTTTTTAGAGTTCTCAGCAGAGATATACTGCCCTGGGGTCTGTGTGGGGCCTGTGGGGGTTTAAGGCGCAGCAGTTTCACTGGGAAGTGATGGGGGATCTTTTTCATTTATCTAATAGATTTAATTTAATGTATAGCTAAGTAAAGCGAAGGGATGTCAGAAGAATAAAAGGTGCAGAATTTCTTGAAAGAACAACTGTTCTCTCCAATGGTTAGAACAGCTAAAGCTAAAAAGAAATTGGATAGCAGGTAATAATCCTAAGCAAACAAGGCTCAATAGGTTCAAGCTGAAGGTTATGCCATGGCCTCTTACAGTCCCTCATTCTAATATACATACACTTAATATCCAAATGTATTTGGACACTCCTTCTAATGAATGCATTTAGCTACTTTAAAGTTGTCTATAGACAGCTTGTCTAGTCCCTGTAGAGAAGTACTGTCAATAGATTAGGACATTCTGAAACAGATTAACATGAGCCTATTGTACCGTGCCTAATGCCTGTCGTGGGCTAGAGGGGTATAAAGCCACCCAGCATTGTTGAGCTGTGGAGCAGTGGAGGAACTGTGTTCTCTGGAATGATGGTTGGTGGTGCTCCATCCAATACTTTTGGGATGAGTTTAGGTGATGATCATCCAACATCTTAACCTCACTAACGCTCTTGTCGCTGAATGCAAACAAATCCTCACAGCAATCCTCCTCCAGAATCAAGTAGAAAGCCTTCCTTGGACAGTAGAGGAAGCTACTCCAATAAAAGCATACCAAAATACCATTGCCTTTGGGAAGATACAATGAATGAGCAGGTGTCTCAAAACTTTTGTCCAGAGAGTGAATCTATGAATTTAAATTTGAGCTGTGTAAGGGCTGGGATGTGCGACAGATGGATGTGGACTCTGGCAGTTCCTCTGGTCCAGCTGTTGGTGAACTTTGCCAGCTCCACACACATATGCTGTCCATTCCATCTTGTCAACCTGGGCCCTTTCAGCCCTTTTCCGGTTTGTCTTCCAAAAAAAAAAAAAGCTCCTGCTCTGCTTCTGGAGCTGCTATAGCGAGATACACTGCTTTAGTCAGCATAGTAATAGGCCTGCCAGTGATGATGAAGGGTGTGTTTAACACTCAAATGGCTGTGGCTGAGGGGGTGGTGATGGATGTCCATTTGTTTGTGCACCAGTGGGGATCGTAACAGCAACATATGCAGGTGCTGCACATTTCATTTCATTCTTCGAGTTGATGTTTTTTTTTTTGTTGTTTTTTTTTACTGGCTTGGCTCACGACAATTAAGGGACTTCTTTGAGATGCTCATTACAGTAAGGATGAGTATCTCAGATTTTCCCATTAGCCACCTTCATAGCTTTGCTTTGATGAGTCTCATAACTTTTCTCCTTCCTTGGAAACAGTTGCTTGCGGGGAGGCCTTCCTTGCTTCTGACTGAGTTCACTAAGTGCCTGGTGATACTTCACGAATGAGTGAACGAGCTCTATTTCATGGTAGCACATGCATAGGATTATTTCTGGAAGGTGGTGCATTGGTTTGCAGAGGTGTGGTATGGACCTGAACATGGAGCTGCATTGTTTTTTGTTTCCTTGCTGTTGGGTGAGGTACATCTCAGCCAGCGACCCGTTAATCTTCCTGGGAGTGGTAATGATTGTTGTCTAGGTCCCTCACAGCCTGCCTCTCTCACTCAATATGTCTTGTTTCCATTGGCTAATAATTAGTGGGGACCTCGCCCCCAAAGTTTACGTCTTGAGATGTGCCTCCAAGCTAGGGTAGGGGCTGACACTCAGCATACCACAGTTGAAACGATTGGCAGCAGTATACAAAGCAGCAGGTTTGAAGACATGGGCCCACCAGTATGTTGCCATTGCATTCTAAAAATTAGGCTTAAGGATCCAGCAGTAAGAAAGGGGTTAACACCAGGCTTCCACAGTCCAGATTTAGTTGACGTGTATGCTGAATGTGATGAAGTCTGTGAACTGGCCCTCATGGTGGACACTGAACAGTTGGAGTAGGCTCACTGTTGAGATCAGGTGGAAGTTAATAGTGTTGGGGCTGGGCAGTATATGGGGTGGCGTGGCTTTTATGGCTGCTCAGAAGGTCACAACACAGGAACTGGGTTCACAATGAGCAGAAGGCCTTAAGGGATAGTTTACTGTTAGGAACATGGCACATGAAGGCAGCAGGGCAGCATGTCATGTAGCTGCCATATAATACATACAGGATCGGCTGGTCAATCATGCTCAACAGAAGTACGGTGTAACAGAAATGACCGACACAGTGCTAGCTTGACCTTAGTTGGGTAGGCAGCACAGCCAATGCCGATCGTGATACAGACTGTGTTTGTGATATACTGTACAATCAGTGGATAGCCCTAACTTGCTATGGCCTTACAGTAAATTGAGTAAACCGAGTACATCAGTACACCAAATTGATTTAACCAGTGTTAACCAATACTATAAGTGTTAATCTAACACTAATAGTGTTGATTTAACACTGGCAAATGCTATAATGCTATAATTCTGTGCTAGAATTGAGCTGTTTATGATTAGCAACTGACACAAAGCCATTGGTTAGACCAGAGTTTTTCAAAGTTTCTGCAGCAAGCAATAAAACAGTAATTTTACAAAACGGGTGCCATCTAAGTTTTATCAAGAGCAAACAATTGACAGACATGTTTAAAACAATTAAATATTATTTTTGGAACATGGAAACCATATTCACAAAAACGTCTCGGGGTGGTATGTGGCGAGTTAGTAAATTCCATCCTAAATTGCCAAAGTTCTTCATGTGGACAAGTTCTTGATGTAGCACACAAGCTAATCAATTAAAAAAAATCAAATTATTTTAAAGTAAAAAGTGTTTGGTTGCGCTTGACAGACCCTGTTAAAAACACCAGAACTTCCCAGGCCTGCCAAATTAGGTGGAAAATTAGAAATAAATTACAGCGTTGAGGACTCAACTCAAATTTTTCGACTTGTTGCAACCCACCCTTCGAACAATAGCTTATTAGAATTACATGAGTGTCGCCAACCTCACTATTATAGACGCAGGAAGAAATACATACATACATAATTAAATAGAAAAATAAATAAAAAGCATTTATTTATATTTCTATTCATTTTTAATGTATTTTTGAAAACTGTCATGTTTGTCCTTCTTACAAGCATCGTTCACCATCCTTGTCTGCATTCCCTTTGTGTATCTAGGGAATTAAAAGCTGGATCCAGGGCAGATGAGCTTAAACATTCCTTACCAGCACAAGAATGCCTTCCTGATTACTACTTCTGACTACATCTATATTGTTTAATGTGAGAAAAGCACAAAAAGAGACGTCAGAACAGCTTGTTTGTTCACTCTGCTGCCAACATAACATATATATATGTGTGTGTGCATGTGTGTGAGTTGCTTAAAGTTAAAATGGAATAAAACAAAAAGTAGTTTCATGTCACATTTGTCTTGATTAATAGATTAAACAAATTCATATTACAAAAAAAGTGTAACATAAGGAAAAAGTAGTAATACACCTTACAAGCCCCCCCACCCCCCCACCAACTTGACATAAATAAGTCTCAGACTTAACTTATTTTCTTTTTCTTTTTCTGGGAATCGTCAAATATAGACAGCCAGATTGCCGGCCTAGACCCTGCACGGCAGCATGCACGACTCTTTCCTGTGTTGTTTCTCCAGCTTGAACCTTGTTATAAAGGAACCCACTTCACCCTAAAAGTCCTGAGCAACATGAGGCCCTATTATGCTGAGCGTGTAGACAGCCAGAGCACGTTCCTCTCCCTTTAACCGGGATAACATCTCTTGGCATTTGACATGGCAGAAGCTCCTGGCAGAAGCCTTTGCAGTTAATTCTGTCGAGATCTGTGCCTGTCTGACAAGCATGTGTTTACCACACATCCTCTTTAAATCGTTCTTTAGAACCAGCGTATCAGAAAAGCAGCAGTAGAATGCTTACATCAAGAAGGCTCTCGATTACTCTCATTCTTCAGTAACAAGGGGGTAGAGAGTGTTCCCGGCTAATTGGTTGGAACACTGCTTTGAACTGTATGTTTTTAACTGCAGGCCGTGAAATTTTAAGGCCAATGACATTGAAATATTTGTCAGATTGAACCCAACTATTCATATCAGGCTGGGTTCTGACATATTGTTAGAAATGCACAGGCAGTAGGGCTGTAACGGTACACAAAACTCACGGTTGGGACATCATGGTTCGGCATGAGTTCGGTACAACAGCAGCAAAAGCCCCCAAATGCAGTAGACATCGATCAGCTTGAGCTAAGACAGGCATGGCATGTTGCTTACTGATTAATGGCTTACAGCTTAAGGCCTGTGTTCCAGTCTTTTTCATGTTGAGGCCCACCTGTACCCACTATTACTCAATATAGTGATCTTTTACGCAACAATAAATTATTATAAAATATTTTTAAATATTTGTTCTGTATTCAGCTCTAATCTACAGTATGAACACATTAATGCAGTTCAGTAATATTTAGGCCTATTTTATCTTGTTCTGATCTGTGTTGTCAGCTACTTGGCTGGGTTTCCCTTACATCACAATTTAAAGACTTGTTGTTGTTAAATGGGAGAGCGAGCTTCACATGAAACACTCTCTCTACTACTCAATCTTAATGCTATGGGACGACCAGTCGGCTGCTCTGCATCTGATCACCATTACTGTCAGCATTTGTTTCACTGGTGTGTTACTGGGGAATAACCAGTCAATGCAGGTTAAGGGGATTAACTCTGGTGGCAGAGAGCTTGCACACACAGTTTCCAGGTGGAATTGGCGCTTGTGAAATTTTACAATGCAAACCATGAATTCTTCATACTCATGTATTGTAACAGTCCTAATAGGTAGTCATATAGATTTGCTCAAATGTTTTTTTGCTGCTGCCAATTAACCCACCTGTTCGTAGCTTCCTCTAGAACTAGCAATTCTTCAGACACTAGAAGGGTAAGGTCTTGAAACATGTCTCCTTCAATACATGCAAAGCCAGACACTGCCTCTTTTTGAACTGCTACAGATACGGCATTGTCAGGCAGTCGTCACATTTGGAGGAAAGCGTTGGGTCCCCAGAAACACCACACCAGCTAACAGCCTGTGCTGGCCAAAATCCCTTATAAGTGATGAGAAAAAAGAGTGTCATCTTCCCATCCCCCCAACCAATTGTGCTTTCTCTGACTCCAGCCACTGATGGCATGGCAAGCGGCATGGCTCAAATTGGAGACTCCTACACTCAAATGTTGTTTTTCAGAAATAATCATAATCATAAACAAGAAAGCTTCATTACTTTCCTTAAATGTATACAAAAATCTGTTCGTTGCATACCCCAGCTTACCCCAGAAACTGGGGTCAGAGCACAGGGTCAGTCAAGCTACAGCACCCCTGGAGCAAAGAGGATTAGTTGGCTTGCCACCACTTCCTCTCCAATGGTCACTTTGCAAAGTTTCCTGATACATATGGCCATACTTTCCCGATTTCTTTCTAAATCCAAGTGCAAATTTGAAATTGCTATTTAAACAGTATATTTGCAGTTGCATTTTCCACCTGAATGTGCGTGATTTAAGAGGTAAGTAGAACTGTAATGCAATACATGTATTTGTACATTCACTTCTGTACACAGTGGCAACCAAATTCAATATGTAAAAGCAAGGTCTATTTGATATTTCAATTTCATTGTCGTATGAACAATCCCTGCATTCGCAATTGCTTTTCCTCATCGTTGCGCTCAGCTATGCCAAAGTAAAACTGTATGTGTGATTGTATTTGAACAGCCAATGAGGAACTCAAACGAGGTGGGACATCAAGAGAGGCTTTTTTGTGTGGCAATGTGTTAAAGAGCTAGTGCTGGAGTTGGCTTCGACTCTTGACTTCTGCCAGTCCTCGAATGCTCCCATTAATTTGAACTAAAATAGCATCTGCCATGAAAGACCTAGTCCTTCAAAATCTGAACAGTCAAGGTTGACCTAAAAATCTGATGTGAAGTGGTACAAGGAATGCAACCCTAAATATTTACAGAACATTGAGGAGAAGAAGATGAAACTGATCACTTCTTTTTCATCAGCTCAGAAGGCTACAGCAGCAGCCGTGGCCTAAAGCGTAGCTTGGCTTGGAACCAAAAGGTTGCTGGTTCACTGCCCAGTACAGGAAGTGTGAGGGAACAGTTGAGCTGCCTTTGAGCACAGCCCCTAACCCGAGCACCCTGGGCACTGAGGTGGCTGCCCATCACTCTACCCCAGTTTGCAAGCCATGGTACATGGTAATATTTGAATGTCCTGTTTCTATGTTAAATGCAGGTGCAGTGTTTTGCAGTGTATCCAGTTGCTCCAGCTGGTTGACAATGACATATTTTCAATGATTTATGACTTTAGTAATGACTTTCCCAGACTTTCCCCCATGCCCTCATAACCTGTTTGAACTGCTGCTTCCTTCAGCAGTTTCACTATGTAAAATAGGCTCTCTGACAGTGAGATGTGTCAAAATATTAGTCAGCTATAGCCAGTTCCGGTGCTGTCTTGGTTAAAATTAAGTGGAGCCAGAGTTGACTCCCGAAAACCCAGAGTCGTCTATCAGCACATCCCACCCACAAGGTTTGACTGACAGGGGTGCCTCATTGATTGCGAAAATGCAACCCTGCAAACGCGGTTGAAAGTACGATTTCATTTTGAGTGTTGATGTTGCATTAAGTGTCAAGCATTGAGTGTGATGATGAGGCGGTGCAATTGCAAATGGGGGGATTGTTATTCCATATTTAATATGAGTCACACCATCAAGACAATGAAAATGAAATGTCAAAAGGACTTTGCTGTATCATTAAGTTTATCAGTCCTGCACACATAAATGTAGATGCATGCACATTTGAGTTTGAATTAAATGACACTTGGGGGGGTTTAGAGTGGCTCAGAGGTCTAATGCGCTACCACTACAGCCCCCAAGTGTTAAATACAGGTCACAGTGTTAAATCCCAAACTTTACCACTTTGCCATCAGGGGCTGGAGTCTGAAAGGTGGGTGTATGGGGTGGGTAGATGGCACTCTTTTCCAACATCAGTCTTGAAGAGATGCTGGCCGGCACAGCTGGTGTGGCGGAGCTGAGGACTGGACTTTCCCTTCATCAGGCATGCCTGATGATGCTGCATTGGAGGCAGTTTGAAAAGAGGCAGTGGCTGGCTTTGCATGTCTTGGAGGACACCTCCTAGTGTCAGGAGCATTGCTAATGCTAGGGGGAGCTACGACCGGGTGGGTTAATTGGCAATACCAAATTAGGAGAAAAATGAGAAGAAGAAAAAAAAAAAATAAATAAATAAATAAATAAGAAATAACGTAAGACATCAAAGATCAAAGACCCCCCAGTGAGCAGCCAACTGCGACAGTGGCAAGGAAAAACTCCCTCAGAGCTGGAGGAAGAAACCTTGGGAGGAACCAAGACTCACAAGGGGGACCCGACCCATCCTCCTCTGGTCAGAACTATTTAAACATTATTGATAAAAATTACCAAACCAGATACAACAGATAGTTAATAGTGGTGATATTAATAGCGGCAGATAGTTACGAGTCCATTTAGGTTTTAACATGGTCATTAAACAGGTAGCAGTGGTAGGCGGGTGAGCCGCTGGTCTGCTATGGGTGGTGGTGGGTGGGGGGCCTGCTGGTTGGACCAGTAGGTGGCAGCTGGTTTGACGCAGGTAGTGGGGACCTCAGCGGGCAGATATAGAGTTATAGAGTATGTATAGAGAGTAGGTATAGAGATATAGAGTAGGTCCCCCTTGTGCCATATAGGTCTGAACATTCGAGGCATAGACTCCACAAGACCTCTGAAGGTGTCCTGTGGTATCTATCTGCCACCAAGACTAACGTTAGCATCAGATCCTGTAAGTCCTGTAAGTTGTGAGGTGGGGCTTCCATGCATTGCATCAACAAGCCTTAGGTGCCCATGAGCCTGTCGCTGGTTCACCGGTTATCCCAGCATGGCTCTTGTCAAAGTGTCTCAGATTCTTAGGCTTGCCCATTTTTACTAATTCTAACACCAAAATCACCTTCAAGAACGGACTGTTCACCTGCTGCCTAATATATCAACCCACTAACAGATGCTGCTGTAGATGAAGATAATCAGTGTTACTCACTTCACCTGTGTGGGGTTCTAATGTTATGGCTGATCTATGTACATTATTTTAACTGCTGATATATTTTTATATATATATATATGAGCTGTTCTTTTTGTCCGCCTTTGTATTTGTTGGGCTTGCCTCAGATTCAGATTTCACACTCAGGTTTCTCAGTGCTCGAATGTTCTCTGACTTAGTTACTTCTACCTACTTTCATTTCTTTCTACCTGCGAAAGTTTCATCTGGGGTGCTGGAGTGTTGGCAGGAAGGTCTATGAAGCCAGCATGAAAATAAGGAATAAGCTTATCTAATGCATTTATCCTGGCTTGGGGGGGATGTTGTTGGAAGGCAGTTTTTCAGGTGGAGTTCAGATTCAGAATCTGGTGCTGTGGAAATGTGGATTTTGAGTAAAAAACAAAAATCAGACCTGAAGAACCACTGTGGTCTGCCTCTGTTTTATACGTCCATGGTTCGCTGGGATGTGGAGCTAGGAGTGGAGCTGGGTGGCCACGAGCAGTCCATCAGCAGGCTGATGGATGTGATAGTGACCTGCAGGCATGGTTGATTGGGTGGACGATCGTGAATTCGGAGTGAACCTGCTGCACTTTGGGGACATGTGTGGATCAGGCAGGGGCGCATGCATTAAACAGTCAGCTCTCACGCCGCCGTGCTCCGTATGACAACACGGCAGCAGAGGAGAGCTCCCTCAGAATGAGTGTGGCACTTCTCATTCATGACGAGCGCTGGCCAATTCTTGGAAAAAATAAAAGCAGGCAGAATACAACATCAGCTTGTGCCATGCAAAGTTTACCGAGGTTCGAATTTTTACATTTCTTTATTTAGGATGACACAAGACAACCATATTCACCATTAGTTTTGAAAGGCTCTGCCTTTAACTCATCTGTACAGTGAACATACACACACACTAATAATCAGACACACACATTGAAAGTGAGCACACATGCCTGGAGCGGTGGGCAGCCATTGCTGTGGTGCCCGGGGAGCAGAGAGGGTGAACGACCTTGCTTGAAGGCTCAACAGTGGCAGCTTGCAGAGCCTAGGTTTCAAACCCACAACCCAGTCATCAATAGACCAGGTGTTCTAACCTCTGAGGGACCACTGACTCTAAACAATCATGGGAGAGCGCGAACACAGTCCCCCACTACCAAAAATTATGAGTCGAGATTCCCACATTTGGGGAATTCACAGGGGCACAACCGGAGTGCAATGGCTGAGCCTCACCCTGGGTGAACCACCTTCTTGATCATGGTATGTCCAACAACAGCAGCTTGCCTAGCCCAGGTATTGAACCCACATCCCTGTCATCAATAGCCAACATCGGAGCTGTTCTTTTTGTCCTGCCTCGTATTTGTTGGGCTTATTGTAGATTCAGATTTCACAGTTTTATCTGGGGTGCTGGAGTGTTGGCAGAAAGGTCTATGAAGCCAGCATGACAATAAGGAATAGGCCTATCTAATGCATTTATCCTGACTTGGGGGGGGTGTTGTTGCCAGGTAAATATGGAGGCCCAACAGTGGCAGCTTGCCGAGCCTAGGTATCAAACCCACATCTCTGTCATCAATAGCCAGGTGCTCTAACCGCTGAGCCACCACCGCCCCAAAGCATTCAAATGTGCAAAAGAGAAGAAATCGCAAATATCAAGTGGAAGTCCTGATGTTTTAAAGCAGCCGTGGGTTTGAACATGCTATTCACGTGTCTGGTGTTTAGGAGAATTACACCATAGGAGACTGCAATTATTCCGTAATCGAAGTAACGCTCCGAGGGGATATTCATGAGGCCTCTTCCATCCTCTGAAATTTCGGAAAATGCATAATTGTGATGTAAAAGGAGATGATGTTTTGATGTGTAATTTTGCATGTGTAATTAGGGGAAATGATCACTTCCCCTGTATGCAGCGAGTTAGACAGGACCGAACAGTGTGATATTGATTGTGCCGGGTACTTATTAGCTGGCTGAATTAATGCGGTGGTGCCTTGCTGACTTTTGATCTTTTTGTTTTATCTTTTTTAATTGCCCGTCAAGGGAGAGTTGACAGTTATAGACGAAGCAAAATTGAAATCCATTATTCCCCAAGCTCACACAAATTGTTTACAAGGTTAGAGCTCGCCTCAAATGTCTGGCAGTGCAGGTCTGCTGGCAACTTCTCCTTGATATACCAGAGGTGTGTGTTTGTGTGTGCTTGTGTGTGTGTGCGCTTGTGTGTGTTTCGGGAGTGTGATACAGATGGGAAAATGTCAGCGGTATATATGTTATATTTAGAGGTGAAGAGCTATCTATACTCTTCTTTGTGTTTGTGGTTTAGAGGAGCACGTGGGGTTTGTCTGGCAGTGTTAGGGGCATCAGTTCCATCACCTCACCAGCTCTGTTTTTATGAAGACAAAGCTAAAGCTAGACCACAGTATTAGTGTTAGGCATGCTTACCGCACTGCACTGTTTTCCTGCAACAGTGTCCTATGCACATTAAATGAATGAATGGCATAAATTAGGAAGTAATTATGCAAATTAGTGTCAGCGTATCGTAAATGACAAGTTGAGCCACGTGAATTAAGCAGTGCTGTTACCATGAGGTTCTACAGATACAGCATGCACAAACCATGCAGAAAATTACCCAGTTTTCCTCGTTACCTAGTGCAAAGAATATTCCAACAATTACAACTCCAATTTCATTGTTGTTATAATCACATTAGTCTGTGTTTAAAAAAAAGCATTTGTTTGAAATAATATATATTTATATAAATATATGAACAATGGGATCAAATTTGCACATTAACGGTTAAAATGCACCCCAAAAAATTCCTAAGATTTGATGATTCACAAGGAGCTCAAGTCCACTGCTGATGCTGTTTGCCAAATACACACGTCCTCGTCTACCATACACTCGCAGAAGAGTCGAGAAAACAGCGTCACAGCATTCTGCTTTTCTCCCTTATAGAGCTTCCAAAAAATGAATTAATGAATGGAAACTCAGAACTAGAGAAATGGTAAGAACTTCACATGGCTACTATGGTTAGGGTATGTTTAGGTTATGGTAAAGTTTAAGAAAAGACAACCATATTCACCATTTGTGTTGGATACAGATAGGATTCTGTGCAATGAACACTACTGAAACACACACACTAACTGTGCGCACATGTACCCAGAGCAGTGGGCAGCCAAAAGTGGCAGCGTGCACAGCTCAGAGATCAAACCCACAACCCTATCATAAATATCCTGAAGCTCTAACCGCTGAGCCACCACTGCGCCAGGTTAGGTTAGGTTAAGTTTAGGGTAAGGGAAAGGGAACAGCTGGTAGAGTGTAACATTAAGGAAACGATTGGGTTAAGGTTATGGTAAAGGTTAGACTTAATGTAATTGTAGGTTAATGTAACTGTTACATTTAGGGTAAGGGTAAGGTTAAGTTAACAGTTAGGTTAAGGTAATGGTTAAGGTTAAGGTAACTTTTAGGTTAAGTTTAGGGTAAAGTTAAAGTAATGGTTAGGTTAAGTTTAGGTTATGGTAAAGGTTAAGACAATGGTTAGGTTAAGTTTAGATTAGATTAACTTTAAAATTGGGTTTTGGTGTAGTAGGATAGGTTTAGGTTAAAGTTTAAGGTTAAAGTTATGGGAAAGTAGGTTAATGATTAGGTTAGAGTTAGGTTTATGTGCAGCAGGTCAAGTTTAGATTCAGGTAATAAAATTTCACTGGTTGCTTTGAAACATTCTCTGTTCAAATCGTTTGATTTCTGCATGTCTGGGTTGTGTCAGTATCTCCTGCATATACATGAGGGTCTAACTACACTACAAATCCTGAAGTGGTCTTTTAATCACATATACCAATTCCTCTTGGCACCAGGATGATTTATTTACTGCCAACATTCCTTTGCACCAAAAAGTCCTATTTTAACTTCATCATGAGCCCACAACACCTTTTTCCAAAAATGCTTTAGGCTGGTTTGAGGTATTCCACTGAAAACTGGACACAGATACTGAATTTTCCAGTGAGGACACAGGAAAGGTGTTCTTCTGATGATTCTTCCATGAAGGTCATTAGGTCAGTCGACCAGTGCACCACCACCACTCCAAGGTCTGCTAAATTTTTAAACGAGCAGTTCTCTTAGAACATTTTCTTTGTTTTCCAAACCCCAGCATGATGCAAGTTAACTGTACCGCTTAACTGCCATTTTTGAATGAAATTACAAAGCCATATATTACCAGGCACCTGAAAATGCTTCTCCTGGCTTTATTTAAATGTATCATTATAATGAATAGATGCAACTGATGGAACTGAGTCTGAATGACGTCACACTCAATACAATTTCTACTTTTATAGCAATTTCTATCTCAATGACTCTCTTACGACTTTTGCACTCAGATGAGAGGCTTTAAACCTGTGTAATTTGAGCCTCAGTTAGCGGGATGTTCCTGGCTACACATCAATGTCCATGGACCATTGGGTCTTTGGTAATTTGTTTGGATCACTATAGAAATAATAATTGCAGAGTACGCATATAAACACCTCATACCGTGTTCACTCATAGTCGGAAGATCCTACTTCCCAATTGTGAAGTCAGAATTACGAGCACATCACGTTCATGTGCTTTGTTGTCAGAGCAACATGAAAAATGGCTGCTAATGTACCATTATTAACTTGGACGGCATAAGCAGAGTAGTCAATTAGCTATGGATAGAATGATAAGTCGCATTGTTCTATAGCAGGTTTAATGCACACAGATTACAGGTTCACATAATGTTCACAAACAACTAGCAATAGCAGCTGCACTGTTAAATACAAACATAAAGAATTGTGTTTCATCAAATACTGATTCTGTTTTCAGTCACAACTCTGCAACTCAGGTATCAAAATTATTTACTATTTTAGAATTTTCCACTAGAAATTACAACTTGATGGAGTGTTCATGTGCAACTTCCAAGTTAGGAACTCGTATTTACCATAATTCTGATAACACACGAAGGCAGCCTTAGCATTAGTCTTAATCTATAACTGGAAAGAACTTAATTGGATTAAGTCCAAGTCACATTTTTGCATGGAAATCTTTGTACTCGTATGATTATATTAATTATATGATATTATTATGATTAGATCAGCTCATCTGATCAGTAGAACAGTCTTATGTGGTGGCACCATTATCAATAATTTATTGATTATAGTAGTCCAAACCAGTGGAGGTCTTGGTTCCTTCCAAGGTTTCACCCTCCAGCTCTAAAGGGAGTTTCCTGATGTTACCCATAGAGCTGTTTTGCGACAACATGGTGTGCAAAGCTTATGATTAGCATAAACACAAATTAGCAATGCCTTATGATCTGAGTCAGTATTTCCAGTCCCCTTCACCCATCACCTAGTTCATCTAGGAAGTCCTTCATTAAAGGGTCTGGAGTTCACGGAGAAGATCAGATCCTGTGCTCTTCTATCTTCTAATATACATATCAAAACAACACACTCTGACCACAGAATTCCATTCTGATTTTACACAGAATTTCTACTGGCAACACTGATATACTTAATACAGAGAACAACACTGTTCATGGGTGCCTAAGACTTTATAGCACAGCACTTTCCTCTAGGTGCACTTTTCCTTTATAGTAGTTCACATCCCATCCTGCTCTCGGGTCGACAAACTGATGAGCCTTGACACATTTGAACAAACAGATGTTCCTGACACCAGACAGTCGGGGAACAGACAGCGGAGAACAAATAGGGGCAAGACTTCAAAGAGGTGGACAGTTCCAGTGGCACCTGTCATCTGTCCCCCACCAGCCGACAGTTTGGAGCTCACAAAGGGTTATGAAAGGAGCCACAGGTCGGGAGAAGTGAGAAGAAGGTGTGAAAGTGAAGGGGACTAAATGACGAAGGCCGTTCAGCTACTTTTCCATTTCTTTTCATTCATTAAAAAGGAACTAATACGCTTGAAGAATGAAGGAACTTCTGTAAGGGCTTAAATTGAGTAAACCTAAAAGTCAGGTTATTGTGGTCTTCGGAAATATAAGGCTGTATCTTGCGCCGCAATTCACCCACCCCATGGCTCATGTGCCTCAAGCACAAGCAAAGGGCATCAATTATTTATTAAAGAGACTCCAAGGGAGACGAGCTACATTGTAATATGTGCTCGTCTTATTAAAAACTGGCCACCTTGAGTCAGAGATTTACAGGTTTCATTTCACACTAGTGTCTAGGGTGAAGGAGTTCAGTCTAAATGGGCAGGATTACTCACTTCTCAAACAGACATTTCTGGGAGGCATACAAGCATCCAGTGTACTCCACTTCCATGCTGGAGTTCAGTGACTGAGACCAGAGAACTGTGAATGCAAGATCACTGATTGCATGCATATACGATGATGGATATGCTATTGATACTTCACATGCCACTAAAACAGCTCGGTTGTGGAGTTCCCATGCTAACTCCTGTCCACAAAACTTACAGGGTTTAAATGATCTGCTTTAGATGTCTTGTAGACCCACCCCATGTTTAACAGCTGGAGAGGTATATGGGGAGGTGGAGTAATGTCATTTTACTACTGAACGTCTGTAAAATGTATGACCGATTCAAATGGGATATGAAATCTTGACATAAATGACAGATGGGAGTGGCTACTCAACTAACGCACTGCCGACCCCTTCAAATAAATGTATATATAATATAACTCACAGTAATAATGAAATTTGAATGTACAAAAATAGCAGCTACATGTTCATGACCTGTATTTCTAACTACAGGCTACGCTACACAATGACTTACCTAAAGCTGCCAGCAGCGTCATGCCACTGAGGAGTCCTTTGCTCTGTCTAAGGGATTTGACTGAGGAACGACCCGTTATATATGTGCCAATCAAAAATGAAACTGTTAGCCTCCTTGAGTGCCTCCATAGTTAAGAAAAGCTGCAAAAACTCCCTTTCCACAGAATATGACACAGTATTCATATAACCTGAGTTTTTTTTCTATGCCTCATTTTACAGAAGGTAAAGGTTTAAACAAATGTGTAAACAATTACCATAAAAATGACTGACATGGCGCATTCGAATGGGACTAAAATCAATGAGAAACTCTGGTAATAATAACATCACCCCACCTCCACATGTACAGCTAATCCTGTCTGAATATGGCTTTAGTCCTCCACCTCTGAAAAATTACCTCTGCATTTTGTTATTTCCATTACGAATCAACTCCCTGAATGCAGCTAGACTCGGAGCACAGAGTGCTCATGGCTGCTGATTGTTGGGACAAGGTTTGAGGAGTCATAGTATTTATAAAGCTTTGAAACTGGGCTTTTCTAATGATGACTGAGAACAAGCCATGGCTTTAACAAGCTAATTAAGGTATTAGAATGTTTGCATAATTCTCATTTCCATTTATTTAAGCACTAATCTTGCTTAAAATCAGCTTGCTTAAAATCTCATTATTAATATATATTTGTTTCCTTTTGGAGATCATTTCTAACAAAAACATTGGCTAGGCATAAAACAACCTATTGGTGCTATTGCATATCTTAGACCTTGACATGAGCCTTATTATGAGATGATCGACCACTATTCAAGTACCGTATTGGATCAATGTAATATGGTTACGTAGAAACAGCTGTAGCAATGATGTGTGCAAATGTCTTAAACGATGCATTGGCCCTTATTTCTTCATTAAAGCTACATACAACCAAAGCTGATCTTAAAATTTGCTTAATTAATACAAACTTTACTTCCCAGTAGCTTCAATTGTCATCAGTTTTATCTTTGCTTGATCAAACTTGCCTCTAATTAGTGCATTGGTGCATGCATTTGTTTAATAATATTTTCAACATTTTTCATTTTCAAAAGTTATACGATTCTACTGAATAGTATAAGCAGACAAATTATTATATGTGGATGAAGTTTTAATGTTTTAATTTTTTAACATTTCATACAAAAGTTGTGTCATATTTAATATGATGGTATTTTTTCATTATGTTAAAAATGATCAAACAGAGAGAGACAGTGCTCTACATTACATGTAAATGAATAAGAGAGCCCAAATGCACACAACTGTAGGGCACACTTCGGCATGTCCTTTTTCAAATATTATGTAAATAAGGAATCAGTGGGCTGGTGCTAGCATTCACACAGCTGAAGTTGATTGAACAATCGTGCATTATTCATAGGTCATTCGAGGTACTCCCATTTCTGCTCTTTCTACTCAGATTTGATGAATAAGCACCAGTGTATCAACGCTTAGTGCAGAAATAGCTCTGACAACGCTGAAGGTCATTGAGCTACATTCTTCTTCTGCAGGGTCAAGTGTGTCACTCTCTTATTCTTGAAATTGATGTCCGATGGGTCGGTCAGAATCAAACCTTATGCCCCAGGTCAATCTGCTTCATCACTGCTACTTCCACAATCCACACAGCACCTTATGAGATCATCTCTGTCAATGTTGACTTTTTTGTGTTGCTCACGTTGCCCTGTGATTGACAGTCAGTGGGCTTAGACCTTTGCTTTTTGCTTATGGGGGTGCATGACCCTCACAGTGACAGTCATATTGGGCTATCAAGGGCGGTATTTCATAGCTCTGACTAATCTTTTTCAAGGCTGTGGCGTTGTCATTGCTAATTCAGGGCCAGTTTAAATGAGGCCTTGTCGGCCTTGTCTGTCAGCCTGCTGTGTTCTAGTTTACATGAGCACTCATAACCCTTTGCCTACTGGAGCTGTTTGGGAGAAAAATTACTCCAGTTCAGAAAGTGGTCATTGAGATCATTCAACAAAATCACAACACTGAGAGAAGCTCGTTTTTAGAGTGTGAATGCGGCGTTAGTCAAGATTCAAGAAAACGCAGGCTTTAGCACCCTGCAAAATCTCTTTTTTAGAGAAAAGGTTATGGTCTATTCATGCTCCACACATACTCTACAAATTTTTCTTGGTATTGCAGTGGTGTTTGAGCCAGAGCAGTCATCAAACCTACATCTGAGGTATGTGATGGTGTTAGCATTGTACCCTGACATATGGTGTTGCCCACTACAACGGAGTGATTAAGCATCTTGATTGTAAAATTTTAGACTCAGACTCAGAATTCGACTCATAACAATATTTGCTGTTGTGAGAATGCTCAAGTGTGTATGCTTAAAAATGGGGTGGGGTACTGGGGCAAAAAGGACATGGGGTGATGTATTGGGGCATTAAGTAGACAGAGGCTAGAGTATTGGGGTTTTGAGGAGACAGGGTGGAGTAAGAAGTTGGGATGGAATTATTGGGTGTTGAGAAGATGGAGGGTGGAGTAAAGGGCCATTGAGGAAAAGTATGGAGTAATGGGATGTTAAAGAAATGGCGTGGAGTATTGGGGCGTTTAGGAGATGGGGTGGAATAATCTGACATTGAGGGCATGGAGTGGAATAAGGGAGTGTTGATAAGATGGAAGTGGAATAATGGGGTGTTGAGGGGAGCAGGTAGAGTATTGGGGTTTTGAGGAGTAATGGATTGTTGTGGAGATAGGGTGGAGTAATGGGCCATTAAGGAGTTGGGGTGGAATAACTGGGTGTTGAGAAGATAGAGGGTGCAGTAAAGGGCTATTGAGGAAAAGGGTGGAGTAATGGGATGTTAAAGAGATGGGGTGGAGTATTGGGGTGTTAAGTAGCTGAAAGCTAGAGTAACAGGGTGTTGAGGAGATAGCGTGGAATAATTGGACTTTGAGGGCATGGGGTGGAATAATTGGATGTTGAGGACCTGGAAGTGGGGTAAAGGGATGTTGAGGAGAAGGGGTAGAGTATTGGGGTCATGAGGAGTTGGGAGTGGAGTAATGGGGTGTTGAGGAGAACAGGTGGAGTATTGGGGTCTTGAGGAGTTGGAAGAGGAGTAATGAGGTGCTGATGAGAAGGGGTAGAGTATTGGGGTGATGAGGAGTTGGGAGAGGAGTAATGGGGTGCTGATGAGAAGGGGTACAGTACTGGAGTCTTGAGGAGTTGGGAGTGGAATAATGAGGTGTTGCGGAGAAGGGGTACAGTATTGGGGTCATAAGGAGTTGGGAGTGGAGTAATGAGGTGCTGATGAGAAGGGGTACAGTACTGGGGTCTTGAGGAGTTGGGAGTGGAATAATGAGGTGTTGAGGAGCTGGAGTGGAATAACAGTTTTGAGTTAAGCACATAAAAATCGATTGCTATAGTAATGGCTGTAATAATCACAGCTACATTTAGTTATTGTGTACTTGAGGGTTCAATGATAGGAACTGAGCCAAGGTATGAAGATTGATTGAGGTGTAAAATCAGATTCTCTTGCATCCTCATCAACCAGCAGAGTTGCATGTTCTTTACTGGCATGTTTGGAATTGGTGCCTGCATACACTACCATCGAACAGCTACATTGCGAGCCATTGTATAGGTTAATGGATGACTCTATTGAGGTAATTGCGTTTTCAGACAAGAGTAGCGCTGGTTCACAGATAAGCTACTATAAATGACTTCACCCCCCCCAACCCATATTAGCATATTCTTTATACACATCCTACGAAATCCAATTATCAAAGTGAAAGTATATAATTTGCACATTGGCCCTATAATTAGCGTGTTGCGAAGTAGGCTATAAGTGATGGTGACATCACTTACGTGAAGGGGTTAGAGACCTTTCTGCCTCCTTCCCCCCCCCCTTTCTCTTTCTCTCCTGATTTTATGCTCTTCTGAAAAAAATGGAATTGCCCTGCTGATTTCTTACTTGTGTTCCCTGATCCCTTTTCCCTTCCAAGAAACTTGCATGCAGCCTTACTTTCTTATTTTTCCTTTTTTTTTAATTCTCAAGGCTTATGCCCTTATATCCTCTGAATCCATTCACGCCTCGTTCTGTTTTTTGTTGTTTTGGCTCAGCTTCAAACCCCGGCAAATTTTGATGAGACCTGCATGATGAATCATTTATTTCAGTGGTCTTCATCTCCATTTCCCAAGGTTATGCGGACAGATCCTGACTGTTTGCTGGACAAATGAACCCAGACACAATAGGGAAGCTTCAAGCTCCAGGGATTGTCATAGACTGGACTATTTCCATTTCACAGCTGATTTCTTCGGGGCTCTTTGCAAGATTGCCAGTCTGTTCACTTCCCTACTCTAACTGAATGCGACTGCATGGTAATGTCCATCTTATGCATTTTGCAGTTGAGAGGTAAAGCAGTAGTTTGCATTCAGTGCTGTAATGTAGTGATTGAGGCATTATTGCATACTGGAATATGCAATAGCTATTTCTGTCTTATTATATTGAGGAAGTAGTCACTAAAGTTTTACTTAGTTGTCTAGTTAACCTGTTAAAAGAATCTTAACTGAGAGACATTACTGTATCCTGTATAATTCCCGCAAATAAAGTGGAGATCATAGTGAAGGTTGCATTAATAACGTAGATATTTACCTCTTTAGCTTGAAAGACCTGGTTGTAATTGAAGTTATTCAGAGTAGTTTGGTGTGAAATGGTGCTTTGCAGGGAAAATTTACAGCCAAAGGTTTCTTCACAGTGGTGGTGATCAGACTCAGGGTCACAGTGTCTTCAATGCAAATAAAGCCATTTTATTTAACCCTCAAGAAACCCTGTAATTTGGTCCACACTTGAACCTTCTCTCTTCAAACCCTAATCTCTTCAGCCTTCTATCTACAAACCCTAAAACAGAACTCCACCAAATGTGCTCATCTAAACAGTTACCAAATAATCCATAATGGCTTCTGCATAAGGACTTATAACTGAATAATAAACCTAAGATTTAGTGTGTAGTCTCCATTTTATTACGTTTAATATTGATAATGACAAAGTAGTGTTAAATCTTTCTTCTTTGCGGACTGTTGGTTCTTACAGAATGTACTTCCATGTCTCTCTTAGCCATAAATAAATAATAATTGAAATAATTACAAAATTTAATGAAATAAGTGCTCAGGAAAACATCTGAAGGAACTAGAACTATTCATATTAGACCACTCTAAATAACTATATATATATAACTATATATGAGCTGTCTAACAATTAAAAAATGTAATCACGATTAATCTCAGAATGTTCTTTAGTTAATCATGGTGAATCACATTTTTAAAAATTAGTATATATGTTATAGAAAATTTGGATTTTTAAGTGCTTAATTTGCTTTAACTGCACTAATTTTACAAATTATAAAAATATATAAAATAAATAAATTGACAGCCACACATATAGTTTTAAGATGTAAGATGTAATATGTACTAGGAATATGTACTAATGGCTTCTGATCTCAATTTTAGCAGGCAAATCAAAGACGTTACCATCAACAACAATAAAGATTTTCTGACTAAACCAGACCTGGAGAAACTCATCCACACCTTTATTTCCAGCAGGACTGATTATAGTAATGGTCTCCTATTCAAACACATCACCCCATTCTTAAATCCTTACGCTGGAGACAAGTTTGTTACAGAACTGACTTTAAGGTACTATTACGAGTCTCTAAATGTTCTAATTGTGTGGGATCTCTAATGCTACAGTGACATCAGCTGAATATAAATACATATTGAGCTGAGCTAAAAAACACATTGTTTTAAATATGCATTTTAATGAACTGTTCTTAAATTCTTCTTCTTTTTAAAATAATAT